>NC_039368.1:5008485-5380384 GCF_003573695.1 Papaver somniferum
ATCCAAGGAGATGGACTTGAATCCGGTTGTATCAAGGAATGGGACTACATCGTTGGTACAGATAAACTCATAAACACAACAGTGTGCGCTATATCTTGACTTTTCACTCTGTAATTTTATCTCAATACGTCTATTTTTGTACATGCAGAGGGGAAGGCGTTGAACGGTAAAGAGGTATCAACATACAATGACGAAAAAAGGACGATTCATCACCTTTCACTCGGAGGAGACTTGAAGAAGGATTATGAGAAGTTTAATTACAAGAAGATTAATTATATAATTGAAGTTAAACCGAAGCCTAGTGGAAATGGAAGTATTGTGAGTTGGTCTATTGTGTATGAGAAAGTAAATGAGGAGTCTCCAGTTCCCTTCGATTATCTAAAATTCTTCCACCAGAACATCGTAGATATGAATTCTCACATTTGCGAATCTGAATAGAATTTCGGTACTATAAAACTACATGAACACCACTTTGGTACTGGATGTACGCTTCGATTTATTTAATTGCGTCTGCCATTGGTACAGGGCGAGTTATTTGATTGATTATCTATGCTGTGTCATTACGTTTGTGTTTGTAAAAATAAAGAGAGTACTTGCAAGCTACCTATATGTATTATCTCTGATGATTCTTATTTTATATGTAAAGAGAGTATTTGCAAGCCACATGCATCGTTATGATCATGTGGTTTGAAGAGAACATTGTATTGAAGCTGAAGGCCACAATTTTCTCTTGGGAAAGAGTGTTAAGCAAGGAAATTGGATCTCCATTTGTTTCATTGGTCTTCAACTGGAATTCCCTTCTCATCTGGGATCTCCCATCTGGCGAACGATCGATCAATCAGTAAACCTGACAGACCCATTAATTAAGAACTTGTCTTCTATCAAAAAAAATTAAGAACTTGTCTGATAGCTTATCTCTATATATTAAACCCATTTAGATTTTGTTCTTTGTTAAACTTGGAAACCATTCTCATCAAAATCAAAAAAATATTTGGTCTTTTGACTTCACTGGAAATTAGTTTGATACCATGCAAACTTGTTGGGTTGAAGAGACATTTTCCATCTCAAGCAGGGAGGATTATTCAAGTTGCAGCAGTATTGGTCGGGTACTACATATGTATCCATTTAAACTTTAAAGTAAACGTAATCAGTGAAAGAGCTCGCTTTGTTTAATTCGAGTATAGTTATCATGTTCATTTTGGGTGTTTCCATTTATTTATGTAACCAGCATGTTACGCTGCTTTGACTAATCATCTGTCGAAGGAACCAAAATGCATTGTGAGCCCACATTTGCATTGAACTCTAAGTTTATCTGAAATATACACTGTATTAATCTAAAATCTGGCCCATATTCTAAAATCCACCGCTTGTTGCGTGCTCGTACTCGATCATGTGGTTCGTGCATCCGAAGAATCAAAGACCCCACAATCTTGTGCTCGAGTAATCTATTATAGGATGAATATCAGGTCCAAGAATAATAATAATCAACTCAATGACTCAACGGTGTCAAGCAGCAGCGCGGAACATGCGACTTCTGTACACTAGCTGTTCCATAAACATCATTTTTGATAAACTAATTGTCAGACATATATTAGCTTTGAACTTAATAAACTAATTCCTCGGTGTATAATTTGACTGACTGACAGATATGGATTAGTCGTTCGATCTAGCAATGATATTAGTACCCCCACTATAACAGAGTTGGCTCATAATTAATGTGCTACTTTGATACTATATTATCATTTGATTTTAAAAAGACTATTCTCTTATTCCTTATTGTTTAATCATAAAATTGGTTAAAAAGATCAAAATCAATAATTCCTTATTGTTTAATCAAATAAAAAAACTTTACACATGTATATCCTGATGGCACCACCATGGGATGTTAATCCACTTATTCCATGTCTATAAAAACCCGTTCGACCAACATGGATCAGTTCATCATCCACTTCTCCAGTATTTCATTTTCCTGTGCCTACTTAATATAGGGCGAAAATCAACTGTGTCGATGGCTCATCATGGTGTTTCAGGTTTGGTTGGGAAACTTGTAACTGAATTGGAGGTCAATTGTGATGCTGACAAATTCTATCAAATTTATAAGCAGTGTAAAGATGTTCCAAACGCAGTTTCTCATCTATTCCCTGACGCCAAAATTCTTGAAGGAGATGGACTTCGTTCCGGTTGTATCAAGCAATGGGACTATATTCTTGGTAAATATAAACACAACCTTGCAATCCTAGTTTATTTTACATAATTACTCTCTCAATTAGTATTGCCAATTGAATTATCACTTTATAAATTTAACTGACTATGTTTTATTTTTGTGCATGCAGAGGGTAAGGCAATGAGCTGTAAGGAGGAAACGACACAGAATGATGAAAAAAGGACGTTGCACCACCATGTAATCGAAGGAGACCAGATGAAGGATTACAAGAAGTTTGATGTGATAATTGAAGTTAATCCAAACCCTAATGGAGAAGGATGCACTGTGACTTGGTCTAATGTGTATGAGAAAATAAATGAGGATTCTCCGGTTCCCTTTAATTATCTAAAGTTCTTCCATCAGAACATCGTAGATATGAGTTCTCACATTTGCGCTTCTGGATAAGATATCGGTACGGTAAGTACATGAACACGACTTTAGTGTTGGATGTACGCACATCTATGTGAGTGGTGGTACAAGTTGGTACAAGTATGCCTATATCTATGTGAGCAGTTGTGTGCTTTACTCTCTTGCAGTATGCCTATATCTATGTCATGTGAGTGTTGGTACAAAGTGTTGGAACAAGTGAGTTGTTTGATCTGTTATATATAATACTATGTGTGGTTTGTTCTAAAAATAAAGATTACGGGGACTTGCAAGTTACAAAGGTACCTTTCGTTTTTGCAAATTGAATTTTTTTTGATCAACAAAGCAAAATTTTCCATTATGAAAAAAGGGAGCACAAAAGAATTGTACTACCCAAAGAGAGTACAGGGAAGAAAAGAAAGAGAAAGAATAAGACAGGAGAAGAAATACAAGACGCGGAGAAAGCAAACCAAAACAGCTGCACCTAATTAAGGAGATTGAAAGTACGTCAATTTCTAGTTCTCAATGACAATTTCAAAAGAAATCTGCTGAAACTCAATAAAACATAATGTGCATGTAAAAAAACAGTATTTCGCTTTAGATATAACCCCATGAAGCTCCAATTTCTTCTCCGAGAAGACTCTAGCATTCCTTTCCAACCAATTTGACCCAGTCGCGACTTCGTCAAATCCTTCGCATGTCAGGGGCACATCAGAGTCTTCATCGAGGAAGGGAGGACAAAAGAAAATTAAAGTTCGCTCCTAAAATGGTGCCACAACCATTGAGCAGAAACACAGTGAACAAATAAATGATCCACAGTTTCGGTGTCACCATAAAACACACAACCACGAACAATTTGCATAGTTTATCCCTAAGAAAATCCTTCGTTGGAATTTTATTTTGAAGAACACATCAAATGAATAAAGCAATTCTAGGAGGATATGGCATCCCCCAAATATGCTTGAAGATCCGGCTATCAAGACATGAAATAAAATCTCGATGAATAAACTCATAACACGAGTTGACAGAAAAAATCTCGTCTTTGTTGAGTTTCCAACTAATTTCATCCTCATCAGACCAAATAAAATTCACCCTATTAAGCTTGGCCTTTATGGTCTTCTGCTGAGCTCTCGAAATAGTATCAAGTATGTTTGGGATTTCGAGATTCCAACTAGTTGGAATAGTAGACCCATTACTAACCGCAGCAATAAACTTACCTTTGAAACGAGCTTTTTTATAGATATTAGAGAATTCAGTCTTCATATATCTCTGTCCAACAGCCAACAATTTTCCCAAAATCTAACTTTGGATCCTTTATCAATCACTTTGAAAGTAATATTCTCTTTGAAGATTTAAGCTCTAGCTATAATTCCCTTCCATATTGGGACCCCATAAGAACCTTTAGGCTGCATAGAAATAAAAGGTTGTTTACTAATGCCATGCTTCTCATTTATAATCTTCCTCCAAAGTATGTCACCCTCTAATGCAAATCTCATAACCATTTCACTAACAGAGCATCATTCATATGCCTTAAACTCTTAATCCCAAGCCCCCTATTGCTTTTTTTTTCTTAGTTAATTGGGACCACTTCACTGCAAGGATTTTCTTCTTATTATGTTTCCCATCCCACAGAAAATTTCTCACTATTTTCTCAATCTTATTAGCCATAGAAACAGGAATATCAGATAAAGACATGAAGTATATAGGTAAACTAGCTAACACACTTTTGATTAAAATAATTTTGCCAACCCTAGAATTTCGATTTATTCCAATAAGATAAACGTTGAGTGCACTTATCTATGACTCGGTTCCATTTCCTTGTACCTTTATACCTATTACCAAGAGATAATCCCAAATAAGAAATAGGAAGAGAATCGCTAAGACAACTCAAAATAGAAGAAAAGTGACTCATATCAGCATTCAAAGCCACGCCAGATAACTTACTTTTCGCGAAGTTGAATTTAAGACGAGATAACAACTCAAAACCTATCAAAATCATTCTCAAATGTTTCAACTGATCTTCATTTGCATCTAGAAAAAACAAAGAATCGTCTACGAATTGTAGATGCGTAATTGAAGTCCCATTATTTTTGACATTAAAACCGTTAATATAACCTTCCTCTTTAACTTTTAACATTATCAAGGAAAGAATTTCAATGACAATAAAAAATGAAAAGGGAGAGAGAGGATCATCTTGACAAATTCCTCTTTTACTAGTGAGGTAAAATTAATCATGCTTTTAGTGAAACTTGTGATGAAATTTACTTGGAAAAAGAAAAATAGAATATTTTACCTTTTAGCTAGGCTTCATTCTGGTCCAAACTTTCTCACGTGACCTGAAAATGTGTTGTGGTCAAAAGTCGATATTAAATTGCTTTGTGACTCGAAATGAGGCTCATCACCTAAAATAATTATCCAGCCTAAAATATCTAGTGTGACTTAAAATTTGCATTGTGATCACCGATCAAAAGTTGTTTGGCCACCCAACTTTAACCTTATAACCCTAAAATTTCATCATGTATGACATAAGCTTGATGTGTGATCCAACGTTTGATTTCCGACTAAAATGGACCATCTCCCTGCGACTCTACCTCTGTGACCCATAATTTGCAATTTGACCAAACTCTCCTCATGACCCAAAATTTGTCATGTGGTGCGACCTCAAATTTGCCTTTGATATAAAATTGAGTATGAATCTGTCAGCCAAATTAAGTTTCTTATAATATTCTAAAATCTACCATTAATTAAAACCTAGAATCTAGCAGGGTCTTACAATCTGACTTGTGGCTCAGAATTTGTTCGGGGACCCAATATACATCATGGTGTGAGACTCTACGAGATTCCTAGTGATCCAAAATCTTCCTAGACACAAAACGTGCCATGTGAACTAACATAAGAAACCTGTTTTGACTTGAGCCATACTTTTTTCTTTTTTTTTTTTTTTTTTTTTTTTTTTTTTTTTGAGGCATACCTAATGGTGCCAAAATAGAGTCATTAGATAAAAATACCATCATCACCCCTTATCCACTTATTTTGATAATGACATAACTATCCTTACTTAATTAGAGTAAATGATTATGATTAGATTTAATGACAATGATTAAATAGTAGTGTGAATGATTGATTAAATTAAGTTTTTAGTGTTACATTAGTAGAAAAATCAGATCTTTGTTAGAGAGTTGGTTTTTTTGACGGAAAGAAGAAGTGAAAAAAAATCCTAGATTTTTGAGATTATTGAAATTTAATATGGGTGATTCAAATGACGAAGGAGAATCTTCATCTTGTAAACAGAATATAACATATAATTATGTTTAAGGTCTTTTTTATAAGTTAAATTCCTCAAAAAACTCATCTTTCAGATGCAAGTTCGGTGAACCAAAAAGAGGTTCGGCTGATAACTGATACGATACATAGATGAACAGTTCGATTCATTCGAAAAATAATACTTGTTAGCCGACTTCTATCTTTAGAAAAAAAACACAAGCATATAAATTGAATAATGAATCAGCCGAACCATTTTTAAATAACAAGTTTGGCTTATAAACTAAATTATCAGCCGAACCTTATATACATATATAAACATCTTAAGAAATTAGTCACAAGGTTCGCCGAATAAATCAAATTTTTCGAATCAGTCGAACCTGGAAAAAACACATCTCTTACCTTATTGTATGGTTCATCTATATTTTCATATTATCTAATCAGCCGAACATGCAGTTCACTAAATATATTAAATTATATTTGGTTGATAACTGAGATAAACATATAAGACGAATTGTTCGTAATCACCTTTAGGGTGACAGACATAGTGAAGTTCGGCTGCTAATTCGTCTTAATTATAAGCCGAACTTCACTCCGTAGTCGCAAAAAACTAGGATTTTTTATTTATTTTTATGATTAGACCCATTCTAGCAATCAAAAACAACAAAATAAGAAACATGTTATAGAAATATCTTTTAATACTCATTTCAGGAGTCGGTTTTTCACTCGGTTAAATTTCTTATTGAATTTCAGTTTCAACACCTCAACTTTTTCTTGTTCTCTAGATCTTCATTAGACGGATTAGAAGAAGAATTTAAGAGCCTACCTAGTGTTTGTTTATTTGTGCAAGTCAATTTTTATCTATGTTTAATCGACGATCAAATTTTTATGAATCGATGATTAATTGCGGCAATTAAGAAAATGTCAATTTTGATTCGGAAAATGGGTCATTTGTCCAAATATTTTTAAAACATGGTTCAAATGAACGCGTAAAAATTATTATGGGTGAAATGGACACCAAAAATAGCAAGGATGAAACTAGATTCATCCTGACTTAAACTTAAATAATAGCATGGATGAAACTGGATGCATCTTGACGTAAATTAAAAATAAGAAAAAGTATTCGAAAATGGGTAGGATGAAACTGTTTACATCTTGGCTATTTTTACATTTTTGTCCATTTAAACAGTATCAAAATCTAAATGTCTTTTTCACCCAAGAATTGTTGATTTTGGTCTTTTTAACAAATTTTGTGATTTTGATTTTAAATCTAGAGAAGAAGAGAATATGTTTAAGTTTAAGTGTGGTTTTGATTTTTTATTTAAGGTTTTAAGCGTAAGGGTACTTCAGAAATTTAAATCATTTAAGGATATATAGGTAATTGCACGACCCTTTAGACACCACTTATAAACCCACCCAAGATGGGATAATGATATCTCCAAGGTCCAAAACTTGCTTCCTGGCCCAGAAAATTGGTTCACGACTCAAAGTGCGTTATGAAAAGCATGAATTCCACTGTCACGATGGCAAATTCATTAGCCAAAGCAGAAATTTTTGTATGAGAAACAGAAATGGCTGACCATATACTTAAACCACCCTCCAGTCCTGTGATCGTAATCACCTGCAGACGATCTCATAAAAGAGAGATCACTTACATTTGCAGTATATTTGTGCCTTTTGATCCTAAGTTTCATTTAACTTAAAGGATTGAACATGTAACAACTCCGGTAGCTGTATATCGTGAGTGGTGCTCGACCACTCTTCTGCTACACAATAACATGGAAAATTCACATTGAAATACAGAATTTATCTGCCATTAGCTGTGGCGAACTAAAATCTAAAAAGATTGCTACTAACTAATCAATTACGAAGCATGGACCCATGATTATTGCTAAGGCATGGAGCAAAGATAAACTATCACTCCTCTGTACCAGCCTAATTTCCATTAATTGCTCCTTCACGCGGCCACTAATAGCACTGCCTTATGCCATAAATGAGTTTGAAGATATAGCATAATTGGTCTGTGAACAATATCTGTAAATATTGTCTCCCATAACCAATAATCTTAGCATTGTCTCCATAATCAATCAATCAACAGTAAAGTTTGGTACCGTCATCATGAGCTGTTAATCCACTTCTTCAATGTCTACATAAACTCGTTCAAGTAACATGGATACAATATCAGTTTTTCTATTTCCCCATAGTTCCATATACTTTTGTGCATGATTTAAGGCAACAAGCGTCAACTAGCTATCAATGGCTCATCATGGTGTTTCAGGCCTAGTTGGGAAGCTTGTAACTGAATTGGAGGTCAATTGCGAGGCTGACAAATACTATAAAATTTGGAAGCACCATGAAGACACAGGCTGTCTCTCATCTATTCACTGGCGTCAAAGTCATCCAAGGAGATGGACTTCTTTCCGGTTGTATTAAGGAATGGGATTATATTTTTGGTATATAAAAACACAATGTTGCAACAAATTGATCCCTTTTTATTCTGCATGATTATTTTCTGTATGAATTGATCTAAAACTTCGTAATTTAATTTACCTCAATATGTTTATTTTTGTGAATGCAGAGGGTAAGGCGATGAACGCTAAGGAGGAAACTACACATGGCGATGAAGCAAGGACTTTACATCACCGTCTTTTTGACGGAGAGTTGATGAAGGATTACCAGAAGTTTGATTCGATAATTGAAGTTAATCCAAAGCCTAATTATTAAGAGATACGTAGTGTTGGGCTCAAGAATATGTCTTGAGACCATGTTTTGAGACCACCTTGGACAGTCCATCTAGATGGACTGATTTGGACAGTCTATGTAGAGAGTCCGTTTCCGTACGTAGCAATCTTGAGACCCAAGTAATCGGTCTCAATTCGGTAGGTTTAGGGTTTGTATCTTGGAACCCAAGATGAGTCTTGTATAAATTGAAACGTGATGAATGAATGAAACAGAGGGAATTACCAAACTTAACATGGCATCACGAGCCGGTTAAGAACCCTAACAGAAAACAATGGAGGGTGAAACAGGATCATCCAAAGGGAAAAATATAGAGTATGATATACAGAAGAAGAACCCAGTCTACCATCTAGGATCAAGTGATGGTCCAGGTATCATCATCACGCCGATTGTTCTAAAGGGGAGTAACTATGAAGAATGGGCTAGAGCCATAAGAAGATCATTGATAGCTAAAAGAAAGTTTGGTTTTGTTGATGGAACAATCACGAAACCTGAAGATAGTGACCAGTTGGAAGAGTGGATTGTTGTCCAGTCGATGCTTGTTTCATGGATTAGCAACACGTTAGACTCATCAATTAGATCGAGCTTGGGAGACTATGATGATGCAAACTTGCTGTGGACACAGTTGAAGAGAAGGTACTGTGTTGTGAGCGGAACAAGAATCTGTCAGTTGAAAACTTCGTTAAGTGAGTGCAAACAAAAGAAAGCGGAAGGTGTAGCTGAGTACTTTGGGAGACTCAACAAGATATGGGATGAGATGATGACATACATGAAGGTACCTCAGTGCAAGTGTGGTTATTTGATGAGTGCCAAATATTGTATATATTTATCCCTTTTTGTTGGCATTTTAACTCATCTTTTATGCGTTAATTCTACATTTTATCCCATATTCTGTATTTTCATTGTTTTCATGAATAAATATTTTTATTAATTAATTTTGTATTTTTTAGGTAATAAATAAAGTTCGGATGAGTCGCGGAGCGAAAAGAGCAGAAAAGTAGTGAAAAGCCGGGAGAAATTACGCAAGGAAGCCGCGAAGAATGGTGCGCACAACCTCATTTTCTACACACAAAAGCGCCTCCGTTCTCAGCCATCAGATCATTTCTCAGAAGCATCCGACGGTCGCTCCTTGCTGAGCATCAAAATCTGATGTCTCTGCCAAGCACCACAGCGCTGAAATTCCAAGCCTTCAGATTAGATGGTAGTTGAATCCAACGGTCGCTCCCTTGCTGCGCATCGAAGTTTGATATACCCGCCTAACACTACAGTACCTAACTCCATCAAGTACCATTCATTTTGTTGTATCATACAATCCAACGGTCGCTCATCGCTTGCCTCCACATCACCGTCCGATCTACCTACCAGCTTCGCATCCAATGACTCAGCGTCACAGAACATCATAACTAGATACACCCGCCTCACACCCTAGTGACCGAACCCATACCACCTACCCAAACAACCACCTTCTCCCAAACAATCGAGCCATCACCTACACCACCCCCCCCCCCCCCCCTGCAGAGCCACCTCCTGCAACTGCCGCACCACCATCATCACCACCAACTCACTGCCACCACCATTTCTTCTCAAATCATCATACAACCTAAACCCATCACGTACCATCCCTTTAATCATCATTTACAACATCAATTTCTCATCTCTCTGCCTAAAACCCTAGGTGAGAAATTGGTGATATATATGATGATTAAAGCATCAATTGGAGCAGGGGGAGGAAGGAGAAGGAGCAGGAGAAGATTGGGTTGATGAGATGGAGCGAGAATTTCATCAATAGTAGGTAAATTATTTTTTTTACCAAAAACCTAATTCTACTGACTTTGGAAGAATTTGGGGAAAAAGTTATTTTTGTGTAATGAATATAAATTGATGCTTTGGGAAGCATTAGGGGGACACTATTTACCTCTCTGGACTAGCCAGTAGAGATTTGAACAAAATTTTTATGAACTGAAAACTTTAGCACTTGTATGTTTACTGATGCAATTTGCTTATGTGCTGTAGTCATTTGTTATGATGCTATCTGTGTTTAACTTATCTCATTCAGTGTATGCTTGTTGTCACAACATGGTTAGCATGAGCTAATCATCTTCAGGCCAAGGCTCAGTGAAGCCTTGTGCACTGTCAAGTGTGAATGAACTAGAGAGTTGCTTCCTGTTGCTGTGTTGTGAAGGTGTATTTGAGAGAGGCCAATGCTTATAGAGCCTGTGATTGGCTGTACTGTCAAAAGACAGCCAATGCTAGGGGTAGCCTAGCAAGCAAGTTGGTGTTCTCTCATTTCTAGTTGTATGCTTAGGAAAGAACTTAACCTAGACCATGTTACTTGATTAGGATACAAGGTGGATCATATGCTTTGGCTTGCCCACCACTTCTCTTTTAATCAATCTTAATTTCAGTCACTTTTTCAAGTTCTGTGTTTTTGCATTTCAGCTTTATTTTCATGCCTTTTATGTTCCTGCATCTTGTAGCTACTGTGCACTGAAGGCAGTGCACAATCTTGCCTCTTGCCCTTGGCTGCCAAGCCTTGGTAGTTTGTTGCTTTTTCTTAACTGCTCCTTTGTTGCCTTACCCTGCATTTTTGGTTCTTGCTTATCTTTCCTTGCTTTGGTTCTTAACCTGCTTCTCTTTTGCCTTACTTTATGTTCTTGTTTCTCTGCCTGCAACCTTGCCTGCCCTTAGCTTATTACACATCTTAGTTAGGAAAACTTCTCATAAGCTCCCCTCCCTGTGGACAAACCCCTATTCACTCTTTTACTACAAATATTGACCTTGTATACTTGCAAGCATATTGTCTGCATCTTAGAATTCACACCAAGTTTTTGGCGCCGCTGCCGGGGAGCTGGCTGCCTTATCTGTGAAGTTTTCAAGGTCTGCTGTTGGTGTGCAAGTGTTGGTGATTCTGCTGCTGGTGCTGTTGCAGTGCTGCTGGTGCTGCTGGTGCTGTTGCTGTGCTGCTGGTGCTGGTGCTGTTGCTGCCAACTTGCAACTGCTGCCAACTGCTGCTGCTGATCTGCTGGTGCTGTTGCTGCCAAGCTGTTGCACTTGCCAAGCTTGCTGCCAGCACTTGCCAAGCTTGCTGCCAACTGCTGCCAGGCCTGCTGCCAACCTCTGCTGTTGGGCTTGTGCAATTTCTTCTGAACTGGGCTTGTGCCAACTGAGCTGGGCTCAGTAACCTCAACTTCTGCTGGGCTTGTGCAACTTCTGCTCTTGGGCTTGCAACTTCTGCTGGGCTCCGTTGCTGCTGCTGCTGGGCTCTGCTACACTTGTTGCTGCTGGGCTTGAACTGAGCTGCTAGGACGATCCTAAAGCCCAACTGGGCCTTGCAACTAAAAAGGGGATTAAAAGCCTATTTTTGGGCTTCCCTCCAAAAACAAGTAAGCCTAACCCATGAGTTAACCCACTTGGGTCTCATTTAAATTCAAATTTGGGCTTGTAATAATTTTTATAATTATTCATTTGGGATTGTAATAATTTTTATTTTCTTTTTCTTTTTTTATTTGGGATTGTAATAATTTTTTTATTATTTTCTTTTTGTTTTTCTTTGTTTTTCTTTTATTTTCCTTTTTCTTTTATGGGTGTGTTTAAATTATTATTATTGTTTTTATGAGTTGTGATAATTTGTGATAGGTTTAGTTCAAAAAATTTTCAAAAACCCAAAATTTTTAAACCAAAAAAAAAAAAAAAAACAAAATCCCTTCTTCAAACCAAAACCCATACAAAACCAAATCTTCATAACCCTTGGGCCGAATTGTTTCCGATTGCTCTGTCTGACCAACATGTTAGTTAAGGTACCTACTAGGACATGATTGTGACCTACAGAGACCAGACAAACAGACTTGTTAGAATTAACCCAGACGAACCTATCGAAATTCTAAGTTCTGAGGGAGACAGTCCAGATCAACCAGAAACAATGGGAGAACCACGTACCCTCAAGGATTACATGTACCCAACTAGAGCCAGTCAACCATCCTGTATTTTGCTGCCCGAGGCTAATGGCCATTATGAGCTGAAATCTAGCACAATACAGATGCTTCCAATTTTTAGAGGTGTTGAGAATGAAAACCCTTACCACCACGTGAGAGAATTCGAGGAAATTTGTGGAACTCTGCGTTTCACTCAAATGACCGACGAAACCCTGAAGTTAAGGCTTTTTCCTTTTTCCCTGAAAGATAAGGCAAAGGCATGGCTCTATGCTTTACAGCCTCAATCCATCATGACATGGGATGATCTCACAAAGGAGTTTTTCAAAAAGTTTTTCCCGAACCACAAGACTGCGACAATTCGTCAAAGTCTGAATAGCTTTGTGCAATTAGAAGGTGAGACCTTAGCTAGATACCTGGAGAGATTCAATGAATTATTGCTCCAATGTCCCCATCATGGTTTTGAAAAATGGAGACTTGTGCAAATCTTGTATGAAGGTCTAGATGTGTCCACCCGAACAACGGTTGAGTCGATGTGTAATGGTCTATTCGTAGATAAAACTGCTGACGCGTCTTGGGACTTCTTGATTGAAGTAGCTGAAAAGACGCAACAGTGGGAATCCATCCGTGAAACCAGAAAGACTACATCTGAAGCAAAGGCTTTTAGGATTGAAGAGGATTTTGAGGGTAGAACAAACATGGCATCAATAGTTAGGAGATTAGAAGAGTTAGAACTACATAAAAATTCAAAACCTTCCACCACTACTCTCCGAGAACATGTCGCTTCATCTATTTGTGCTGCTTGTAACGACCCCAACCATCAATTCCAAAATTGTCCAGATTTGCTAGCGGTCCAGGAGTCTAGACTTGAACAGGCACATGCCATGTTTCAGAAACCAGAGCATAACCCTTACTCTCAGACCTACAATCCAGGATGGAGAAACCACCCTAACTTTTCATGGTCAAAAGGGCCCACTCAAGGAGGACCATCTCAACCCAATCAGAGCTATCAGAACAATCAAGGATATCAGAACAATCAAGGTTATCAACACCCGAGAAACCCCCAACAACAATCAAACTCCCAACAACAATCAAACTCTCAACAACAATCATATCCTCAGCACAATACAGACAAGAGATTATCCACCTTAGAGGAAATGTTTCAGAGTTTGATGCAAAGTCAGAAAAATATAGATCAGAAGATGGATCAAATATGTGAGAGAGAAAAGGGTAAACTTCCGAGCCAACCCCAACAAAATCCAAAGAGGATATTTCAAACAGGCACAACATCCTGCACTGAAACCTCATCTGATCAAATCCATGCCATTACCACCCTCCGAAGTGGTAAAGTCATTGAGAACAACGTAGGCGAACCTAATGAGTCTGATACCAATTCCACGTTGTCTCCACAACCCCAGAGAACCAAAGAGTCTGAGCAAGTTGGAAAATCTGACAATTCTACTGCTGTGAATGTCCCTTTGCCAACTCATCTTCCTGTTGCTCCATTTCCTCAGAGATTGATCTATCAACAGAGAAATACCCATTACAATGAGATGTTAGATCTGTTCAAGAGAGTTAACATCAACATTCCTTTTCTTGAAGCAATCAAACAAATCCCTGCTTATGCCAAATTTCTCAAAGACTTGTGCACTCAAAAGCGCAAGCTCAATGTGCAAAAACGTGCTTTCTTAGCTGAGCAGGTGAGTTCCATCATTCTGAACAGAACTCCACCTAAGTTTAGGGATCCAGGATGTCCGACAATTTCTTGCACTATAGGAGAACACACGGTCAATAAAGCGTTATTAGACCTAGGTGCGAGTGTTAACCTACTGCCATATTCTGTTTATGAGCAGTTAGGTCTTGGGGAGCTGAAACCAACACCTATCACTCTACAACTGGCAGACCGATCTGTCAAGATTCCTCGTGGAGTGGTGGAAGATGTTTTGATCAAGGTTGACAAATTCTATTTTCCTGTAGACTTCATTGTCTTAGACACTCAACCTGTACAAAACCCAGACTGTCACATTCCTGTCATCTTAGGACGTCCTTTCTTGGCTACGTCCAACGCGATCATCAACTGTCGGAATGGAGTGTTCGATATTAGTCAACAACCTGTGAATCTTGATGATGATGATGTACACGAAGTTAATATGATCGAAGGATTAATGCAAAATTCGTTGACTAACATTCTATCCGTTGACCCCTTTCAAGCCTGTATGGAGAACTTCAACCCTGATTTCTATGATGATGCATACTGTAGTGACGTCCTATCTCTGCTCGAATCTGTACCTCAAATGGACGTCACGGAAAGGAAATATGAAGTGGAACAACCCCTATTCTCTGATTCCGAGCCTCCTCCATCCATTGTTGAGCCACCCAAGCTAGAATTGAAGACATTGCCAAGTACGTTGAAGTACGCATTCCTAGGTTCTTCTGATACTTTACCTGTCATTATTTCATCATGTTTAGACACGGAACAGGAAAGTAAGCTTTTAGAAGTACTTAAGGAACACAAAGAGGCCTTAGGATGGACCATCTCAGATCTCAAAGGAATTAGTCCCACCATTTGCATGCACCACATTAACCTTGAAGAGAATGCCAAACCATCGAGGGAAATCAAAGGAGACTCAACCCTAACATGAGAGAAGTAGTCAAAGGAGAGATCCTGAAACTACTTGATGCAGGTATCATATACCCAATTCCCGATAGCAAATGGGTTAGTCCCATTCAAGTTGTGCCTAAGAAGTCAGGCATTACTGTTGTTCAGAACGACAAGAATGAATTATTCCCTACTCGTACAATCACAGGATGGCGAGTATGCATAGACTACAGGAAGTTGAACACAGTAACAAGGAAGGATCACTTCCCGCTCCCTTTCATCGACCAAATGCTAGAACGTGTGTCTGAACACAGTCACTACTGTTTTCTAGATGGCTTTTCCGGTTATAACCAAATTCACATTGCTCCGGAAGATCAGGAAAAAACTACATTCACGTGTCCATTTGGGACGTTTGCTTATAGACGTATGCCCTTCGGGTTGTGTAATGCACCTGCTACTTTTCAGCGTTGTATGATGAGCATTTTTTCTGACATGATAGATAGTTTTCTCGAGATCTTTATGGATGATTTCTCTGTTTTTGGTTCTTCGTTTGACGAATGTTTGAAGCATCTTGCCCTCGTGATATCCAGATGTAAAGAAAAGAACCTTGTTCTCAATTGGGAAAAATGCCATTTTATGGTGAATTCAGGAATAGTTCTAGGACACATCATCTCAGAAAAAGGAATTGAAGTGGATAAAGCTAAAGTTGACCTCATTCAACATCTACCACAACCTTGCTCTGTGAAGGAGATCAGATCATTTCTAGGTCATGCTGGTTTTTACCGGCGATTCATCAAAGATTTCAGCAAAATTCCAGACCTCTGTGCAGTCTTCTCTCCAAAGATGTTGCCTTCAATTTCGATGCTGCTGTGAAGGCATGGGAGGAATTAAAAACCCTTCTCACCACCGCTCCTATAGTCCGACCACCCGATTGGAAGCTTCCGTTCGAACTTATGTGTGATGCCTCTGATTATGCTGTTGGTGCTGTTTTAGGACAGCGAGTTGATAGACTACCTATGTGATATACTATGCTAGCAAAACCCTTAATGATGCCCAACTCAATTATTCAACTACCGAGAAGGAATTGCTTGCCGTCGTTTTCGCATTAGACAAGTTTAGATCTTATCTGATAGGGTCTAAGATCATCATATACACAGACCATGCGGCTTTGAAGTATCTTCTTTCCAAGAAGGATGCTAAAGCTCGCCTTATTCGATGGATACTCTTATTACAGGAATTCGATCTCGAAATCCGTGATAAGAAAGGTTGTGAGAATGTGGTTGCTGATCATTTGTCTAGATTAACTTTAGAGTCTATTGATGATTGTGAGCTGATTAGAGAATCATTCCCAGATGAACAGCTGATGTCTATCTCAGACCTTCCTTGGTTTGCTGATATTGTTAACTACCTCGCTACAGGTAGATGCCCTCACGTTGGTCAGACAAGACCGCTCTAAATTCCTGGCTGAAGTCAAACATTTCCTTTGGGATGACCCATATTTGTTCAAGTACTGTCCAGACCAAATCATTAGGAGATGTGTCCCCAACACTGAACAGAAAGATGTGATATCTTTCTGTCATGACCAAGCATGTGGAGGCCATTTCAGTGCCAAGAAAACTGCTGCAAAGATCTTGCAGTGTGGATTCTATTGGCCATCATTGTTCAAGGATTGCCATGATTATTGTGTTGCTTGTGAACGCTGTCAAAGCTAGGAAGCATTTCGAGGAGAAACATGATGCCATTGAACCCCATTTTGATTGTGGAGATTTTTGATGTTTGGGGGATAGACTTCATGGGTCCATTTCCCATGTCTGACAGCAAGTTGTACATCCTAGTCGCAGTTGATTACGTTTCTAAGTGGGTAGAAGCCATAGCAACCAGAACAAATGACCACAAGGTGGTACTTTCATTTCTAAAAGAAAATATTTGCACGTTTTGGTACCCCTAGAGCTATCATCAGTGACGGCGGTTCACATTTTCGTAACAAGTACTTTGAGTCTTTAGTACGCAAGTATGGCATAACTCACAAGGTTGCTACTCCACCGTACCACCTCAGACTAGTGGACAAGTGGAAGTGTCTAATAGGGAAATCAAGCACATTCTGGAGAAGACGGTCAACCCGTCCAGGAAAGATTGGTCATTAAGATTGAATGATGCTTTATGGGCCTATAGAACAGCTTATAAGACACCAATTGGCATGTCCCCCTATCGTCTAGTGTATGGAAAGCCGTGCCATCTACCTGTGGAATTAGAACATCGTGCCTACTGGGCAATCAAGAGCTGAACTTTTCTCTGGACGAAGCTGGAATTCAAAGGAAACTTCAACTCAACGAGTTGGAAGAATTGAGAAATGAGGCTTATGACAGTGCCAAGCTGTACAAGCAGAAGATGAAGATGTTTCATGATAAGCGTATTCTGCGCAAATCCTTCACTCCTGGTCAGAAAGTCTTGCTGTATGACTCCCGATTACATCTTTTTCCAGGAAAACTGCGTTCCAGATGGAAGGGTCCGTACCTAGTACGCACAGTTTTTCCTCATGGAGCTGTAGAGTTGGAGGATGTCTCCAACAAGAACGTTTTCAAAGTCAACGGCAGAGATTAAAGCCATTCCTTGAGCCATTTCCACCCGACATTGAAACAACCGACCTGGAGGACCCAGTCTATGTGGACTAAACTGGTCCACTCTTTCCCTAAATAACCAAAAGTTTTCCAAATGTTTCCCTAAAAACCAAAATTTTTCTTTTCCCATCAAAACCAAATTTGTCTTTTTCCCAACAAAACCAAATTTTCCAAAAGTCCAATCCCATTAAAAACCAAATTTTCTTGTAGATAATGTGTTAGTTAAATTTCCTTTTGTGTATATTTTGTGCTCATCCATTGTGACTGCTAATATGTTGGATTTTTGCCTTGAATAACGGAGTTTTAATTCTGCTTTCGCCGAAATCGGGTATTCTCTCTCCTTTTACTCTACTCAGCATGTCCCTTTCCATATGTTGCATTTTAATTCTTTCCATATTTTGAAACATTGAGGACAATGTTTAGTTTAGGTTTGGGGGTATAGAGTAGATACCATGATAATTTGCCATAATTGAAAACGAACTCCTTCTTCTTTTTGAAAAAATTGAAAAATTCCAAAAAAAATTGAAAAATCAAAATTCAAAAAAATTAAAAAAATTAAAAAAAAAAATCATAAAAAATGGAGCTCATTTACCTTGAAATGTTGACTCTTGTGCAAATATGTATTTTTATTAGGAGTCTTAGTCTAGATATTTAGGCACCCTGATTCTAGCACAATTCACATAGTGATAAGAAATTTGCACGCGCACGATCTACCAATACATGTATGGCCTCGATCTTCAAGGTGTTTGATAGGAAGTTACGATTGCCAATCACTTTAGAATACTGAACGAAACTTGACTAGCTTGTTCTTTGGTTGGTTGGGATAGAAGGTGGAGGTTACATTAAGAAAGACAACCATCGAATTTAACTGGGTGCATCAAAAAGGGCTACCTCTTGCAAAGTGTCATGTAATCTTTTGTTTCCTTTTGTACATGTATCAAAAGTGTTTCCAAAAAAATCAAGTATTTATCAATTCCATCATCTCTTGTTCCAAAAATAAAAAGAGAATAGTCAATGTAAATAAGAGTCATGTAAAGAGTCATTTTGTTGTTTCATTGTAATAAGCAAGGAGGGTGTATGCCATTGATGTACAACGCGAGTAATTGTGAAATACATCCAACTCATTCACAATTCTCGTAAAGTCCGGACAGCTAGCTAGATTTCGACCTCAGTTCTTAGCCTGAGAAACTATCTCTTGGTGATTAGTAGTCATAACTTCAGATCTTTCTTTACACATGTGTAGATACACTTTACACTCTTATCACATGTCCTTAATTGTTATCAGTGCTAGGATTGTGCCTTCGATAGCTAGATTGACATCTCCATTTTGCTGTGAGCTTAAACTGTTTTGCACATGTCACGTTTGATGGAATCTGAGCTTATATTTTGACCTAGAACTTTGTAGGTACGTTCTAAGCAAACCTTCACGAGACTTCAACTCGTCCACTAGGGACACTTAGTGGTTTAAAAGGCTTAGTGCATGCGCTAAATGCATTCGAGAGACCAGCGACAGTGGTATAGTTAGGATTTCCTTAGTTTTGTTTTACTTGAGGACAAGTAAAATTCAGGTTTGGGGGTATTTGATGAGTGCCAAATATTGTATATATTTATCCCTTTTTGTTAGCATTTTAACTCATCTTTTATGCAGTAATTCTACATTTTATCCCATATTCTGTATTTTCATTGTTTTCAAGAATAAATATTTTTATTAATTAATTTTGCATTTTTAGGTAGTAAATAAAGTTCGGATGAGTCGCGGAGCGAAAAGAGCAGAAAAGTAGTGAAAAGCCGGGAGAAATTACGCAAGGAAGCCGCGAAGAATGGTGCGCACAACCTCATTTTCTACACACAAAAGCGCCTCCGTTCTCAGCCATCAGATCATTTCTCAGAAGCATCCGACGGTCGCTCCTTGCTGAGCATCAAAATCTGATGTCTCTGCCAAGCACCACAGCGCTGAAATTCCAAGCCTTCAGATTAGATGGTAGTTGAATCCAACGGTCGCTCCCTTGCTGCGCATCGAAGTTTGATATACCCGCCTAACACTACAGTACCTAACTCCATCAAGTACCATTCATTTTGTTGTATCATACAATCCAACGGTCGCTCATCGCTTGCCTCCACATCACCGTCCGATCTACCTACCAGCTTCGCATCCAATGACTCAGCGTCACAGAACATCATAACTAGATACACCCGCCTCACACCCTAGTGACCGAACCCATACCACCTACCCAAACAACCACCTTCTCCCAAACAATCGAGCCATCACCTACACCACCCCCCCCCCCCCCCCTGCAGAGCCACCTCCTGCAACTGCCGCACCACCATCATCACCACCAACTCACTGCCACCACCATTTCTTCTCAAATCATCATACAACCTAAACCCATCACGTACCATCCCTTTAATCATCATTTACAACATCAATTTCTCATCTCTCTGCCTAAAACCCTAGGTGAGAAATTGGTGATATATATGATGATTAAAGCATCAATTGGAGCAGGGGGAGGAAGGAGAAGGAGCAGGAGAAGATTGGGTTGATGAGATGGAGCGAGAATTTCATCAATAGTAGGTAAATTATTTTTTTTACCAAAAACCTAATTCTACTGACTTTGGAAGAATTTGGGGAAAAAGTTATTTTTGTGTAATGAATATAAATTGATGCTTTGGGAAGCATTAGGGGGACACTATTTACCTCTCTGGACTAGCCAGTAGAGATTTGAACAAAAATTTTATGAACTGAAAACTTTAGCACTTGTATGTTTACTGATGCAATTTGCTTATGTGTTGTAGTCATTTGTTATGATGCTATCTGTGTTTAACTTATCTCATTCAGTGTATGCTTGTTGTCACAACATGGTTAGCATGAGCTAATCATCTTCAGGCCAGGGCTCAGTGAAGCCTTGTGCACTGTCAAGTGTGAATGAACTAGAGAGTTGCTTCCTGTTGCTGTGTTGTGAAGGTGTATTTGAGAGAGGCCAATGCTTATAGAGCCTGTGATTGGTTGTACTGTCAAAAGACAGCCAATGCTTGGGGGTAGCCTAGCAAGCAAGTTGGTGTTCTCTCATTTCTAGTTGTATGCTTAGGAAAGAACTTAACCTAGACCATGTTACTTGATTAGGATACAAGGTGGATCATATGCTTTGGCTTGCCCACCACTTCTCTTTTAATCAATCTTAATTTCAGTCACTTTTTCAAGTTCTGTGTTTTTGCATTTCAGCTTTATTTTCATGCCTTTTATGTTCCTGCATATTGTAGCTACTGTGCACTGAAGGCAGTGCACAATCTTGCCTCTTGCCCTTGGCTGCCAAGCCTTGGTAGTTTGTTGCTTTTTCTTAACTGCTCCTTTGTTGCCTTACCCTGCATTTTTGGTTCTTGCTTATCTTTCCTTGCTTTGGTTCTTAACCTGCTTCTCTTTTGCCTTACTTTATGTTCTTGTTTCTCTGCCTGCAACCTTGCCTGCCCTTAGCTTATTACACATCTTAGTTAGGAAAACTTCTCATAAGCTCCCCTCCCTGTGGACAAACCCCTATTCACTCTTTTACTACAAATATTGACCTTGTATACTTGCAAGCATATTGTGTGCATCTTAGAATTCACACCATTATTGCACTTGTAATATCGCATCACAAGTAAGTACGTTGAGAGAAGAAGACTTTTTGCACTATTTTTTGATTGGATTAGACTCTGTGTATAGTTCCGTGCGAGAACAGCTGTTGGCTAGAGACCCGTTGCCATCAACAGATGTAGCATACCAGACAATGGTCAACTCGGAGCGTCTGCGCATAGGAGAAGTAGCTATATCCACGGAGGTACATGACAATGTGATGGCATTGAGAGTGCAATCTGATCAACGTCAGTTTAACAATACATATGATCCTAACAAGCATTGCAAGTACTGTAACAGAGATGGACACTCAGAGGATGGGTGCTTTCAACGTATTGGATATCCAGAATGGTGGGGAGACAGACCTAGAGGTGGAAGAGGATCTGGTAGAGGTGGCAGAACCAATGGCAGAGGGCGTGGTGGCACTAACTTTACCAGTGGTAGAGGAGGTAGAGGACAAGGTGCAGGCAACCAGGTTCGGGCACACAACCTCAACATATCAGATGCAAGGCAGTCAGGTGGAGCATCCTCATCAGAAGCGTCAGGTCTGACTGGAGTCACAACAACACAGCTTCAACAGGTGCTTGAGTTTTTAAACTCCAAGAAATCCACGCCTCAACTCCAAGGTAAGAAGAATAAAACTGTGTGGATTGTAGACACGGGGGCAACAAATCATGTTACATATAAAAAGGATGACATGATAGAGATAAAAGATATAAAGGCATGTAATATTGGACTTCCAGATGGGAAGTCTGCATTGTCTAAGAAGATAGGAACTGTTATTCTACCTGGGGGATTGAGACTAGAGAATGTGCTTTATGTGCCTCAGATAACTTGTAACTTAATATCGGTTACACAATTTATTAATGAGAAAAGATGTATTATCCAATGTACTAACAGTTTATGTCTTATACAGGACCGGTTGACGAGGAGGATGATTGGAGTGGCTGAGAGACAAGGTGGACTGTATATTTTCTGTGGTGTGCCTCAAGTTGAAGTTATGGCTGTTACTGGAGATACGTATGAGCTATGGCATCGGCGTATGGGACATCCGTCAGAGAAAGTGCTACAAAAGTTACAAGGAATGAGTAGGTTAATAATGAAGAATAATGATGCTTGTGATATCTGTCCACGAGCAAAACATCATAGGAGTAGTTTTGCTAGTAGTTTCAGTAAATCCAGTTGTATTTTTGAGTTGGTTCATATAGATTTGTGGGGTCCGTATAAGACTCAGTCATCATGTGGAGCACATTATTTTTTGACAATAGTAGATGATTTCTCAAGAGGTGTGTGGATTTATTTGCTTCGAACCAAAACTGAAGTTGAACAGACATTTCTTAACTTCATTGCTCTTGTGAAGCGTCAGTTTGATAAAGAAATCAAAATTGTCAGAAGTGATAATGGAACTGAGTTCAATGCATTGCGTGGATACTTTCGAACCAATGGGATAGTGTTTGAGACATCCTGTGTCGGTACACCACAACAGAATGGAAGAGTTGAGAGAAAACATCAACATATAATGAATGTGGCAAGGGCTTTGAGATTTCAAGCCAATTTGCCAATAAGGTTTTGGGGGGAATGTGCATTGACAGCTGCGTATTTAATCAATCGCACGCCTACACCTATTTTAGATCATAAAACTCCGTATGAGCGTTTATTTGGAAAACATCCCCCATATCATCAGTTGAAGGTATTTGGATGCCTGTGCTATGTGCATGATCAAAGTGGTAGAGGGGATAAGTTTGCGAGTAGAGGAAGAAGGTGTGTCTTCCTTGGGTATCCGTTTGGTAAAAAGGCGTGGCAAGTATATGATTTAGACACGAAACAATTTAGGGTGTCAAGATATGTAGTCTTTTTTGAACATCAATTTCCATTTAAGACTGAGATGATGCAGTCGAGATTTAAGACTTCATCTGTGACTGATCCACACGGTGTATTGGCTGAGAAGCTTCAGTACAGTCCTGAGGAGTACTGGAGTGATGATGAAAGCAAAGAAGAAGTTGTATTAGCTCCTCAAGGTGGGGATACAACTGAGACGGACAACGTTGGAGTTTCAACTGAGACAGGCAGCACTGATGGTTCAGCTGAGACCGAGGATGCTGCTCCTTCTACCAAGACTGAGGGTGCAGGTGTTTCAGCTGCGTCCGAGAATAAGCAGCATGCAGAAAATGTTGCTTCTCGCAATAATGTTGTTGATGGTGAGATGGGTAAAGGGAAGCGTCAGAAGCTCCCTTCTAGCAGACTAAAAGGATTTGTGACGCACACCATTCGAGAAAACAGTCTACCTCATCCTCATTCTACACAATCATCATCCTCAGGTACGCCTTATCCTTTGACATATTATGTTAGTTGTGATAAATTTTCTGCTGTGCATAAGAAATATCTTGCAGCTATAACAACTGGATCTGCACCACGCAACTTTAAAGAAGCCATGAAGCATCCAGGGTGGAGGAAAGCCATGGAAGCAGAAATCCAAGCTTTGGAAGAACAAGGTACCTGGGAATTGCAAGAATTACCGACGGGGAAGAGAGCACTAGGAAGTAAATGGATTTACACGGAGAAGTACGATGAAAATGGGAAGTTGGTACGATTAAAAGCACGCTTGGTGATCTTTGGGAATCATCAGGTTGAAGGATTGGATTATAAAGAGACTTTTGCACCAGTTGCAAAAATGGCAACGGTACGTACTTTTTTAGCTGTCGCAGCAGTTAAACACTGGGAAGTACATCAGATGGATGTACATAATGCATTTCTTCATGGAGACTTGGAGGATGAGGTGTATATGAAGATACCACCTGGATTTGCTAAGGGTCAGACAAATATGGTGTGTAAAATGAAGAAATCATTATATGGTTTAAGACAGGCTCCTCGTTGTTGGTTTGCCAAACTATCAACAGCCTTGAAGAAATACGGCTTTAGGCAAGCATACTCGGACTATTCTCTTTTTACTATGACCAAGGGAGACATACAGCTTAATGTCTTGGTCTATGTAGATGATTTGATTATTACGGGGAATAATCTAGTGGAGATTCATACATTTAAATCATACTTGGGACAATGTTTCAAGATTAAAGATTTGGGAAAATTGAAATATTTTCTCGGCTTGGAGATAGCTTGAAATATTTGCATATGCCAGAGGAAATATGCATTGGATATTATCATGGAAACGGGCTTATTAGGAGCTAGACCTGCTGAGTTTCCAATGGAGACTAATCATCGTCTGGCTTTGGCGCAGGGAGATTTGTTTGTTGATGTTGAAAAATATAGACGACTAATTGGTAGACTGATTTATTTGGCCGTGACTAGACCTGATCTTACATACTCGGTGCATACACTGTCTCAGTTTATGCAACAACCAAGAATCGAACATTGGGAGGCTGCACTTCGAGTGGTTCGATACTTGAAGAAGAATCCTGGGCAAGGCATTTTGTTGCGCTCTGATAGTAACCTGAGTTTACAAGGGTGGTGTGACTCAGATTGGGCAAGTTTCCCTTTGACTAGACGTTCATTGACAGGATGGTTTGTTCGTCTTGGGCATTCCCCGGTGTCTTGGAAAACAAAGAAGCAACCAACTGTTTCGCGTAGCTCAGCTGAAGCAGAATATCGATCCATGGCAGCAGCAACATGTGAGTTGAAGTGGTTGAAACAATTACTTGGTGATTTGGGGGTTCGTCATCCACATGGAATGCAGCTCCTGTGTGATAGTCAATCAGCATTATACATCGCTCAGAATCCAGTTTTTCATGAACGAACCAAACATATAGAGGTGGACTGTCATGTTGTTCGAGATGCTATAGTACAGAAGATTATATCCCCTTCTTACACTCCTACGGCGGTGCAATTGGCAGATATCTTCACCAAATCATTAGGGAAAGCTCAATTTCAAGGTCTTTTGTCCAAGATGGGCATTTGTGACCTACATGCTCCGTCTTGAGGGGGGGTATTAAGAGATACGTAGTGTTGGGATCAAGAATATGTCTTTAGACCATGTTTTGAGACCACCTTGGACAGTCCATTTAGATGGACTGATTTGGACAGTCTATGTAGAGAGTCCGTTTCCGTACGTAACAATTTTGAGACCCAAGTAATCGGTCTCAAGTCGGTAGGTTTAGGGTTTGTATCTTGGAACCCAAAATGAGTCTTGTATAAATTGAAACGTGATGAATGAATGAAACAGAGGGAATTACCAAACTTAACACTAATGGACATGGATGCATCGTGACTTGGTCTATTGTTTATGAGAAAATGAAGGAAGATTCTCCAGTTCCCTTTGGTTATCTAGCTTTCTTCCATCAGAACATCGTAGACATTAATTCTCACCTCTGCGTTTCTGAATAGAATGTCGATACCATGGTACATGAACACGACTTTAGTGTTGGGTTTTGTGTACACGGAAATATTGTTGTTATAATTTGTTGCGTTCTTGCAATATGCCTAGACTTAGGCACTCAATTCCACCGTTGGTACAAGTGAGTTGTTTGATTGCTTCTTATCTAAAGCATGTATGTTAATTTGTTTACCGAGCAAAAATAAATAAATAAAGGATATTCCTATTCCACTAATCATCATGTCTTTTGCCAAATATAATTCCCACTAGTTTACAAACTATGGTTATATCAAATGAAATAAACCTATCTTTCCGAAACCGAGAGCGGGAGAGTACTACAGTGCAGTCGTTATGTTTGGTTTGCAGATCAGATGGCAAGTATGTCGAGATTAGTGCAAGTAAAGGATGGAGGATATTTTCCCTGGCTCCAAAGCTTCCCAAACAATAATGAAAGCTAATCGAACCAATACTATTGAAGTCTGCATAGCTCTAAAAATAGTGGAGAAAAGACACACATGCATATTCTAGTGCTCCTCATCAATATGATACTAAACAGCTGCATAGTAACATATTGAACCAAAGAAAGGAAAGAACCAGAGATTACGGAGTATGGTAGGTAGTATGGGGCTGTCCGTATCTTCTCGGGAGGATTATTTATTGAGGTGGGATCCATTGATACGGTTATACTGACACAATCTCCATTTTTAGGGTCATTTTTTTTACTGAGCCGAACTGGCAATGAATTTGAAGCAATTTTTTTATGTGACATGTTCTTTTTATAAGTCTCTACATTCCTACCAAAAATGAAAGCATTTCGAGATGTATAAAGCCATCATCTACGATTTTGAATATCAGCCGCTGAAGATTAACGGTTAAAATTAAAATTTGTATATGGTGAAGTTTCATATTTCGAAATACTTTCATTTTTGGTAAGAATGTAGAGTTTTATATGAGGAACATGTCACCAAAAAATTAGCTTCAAATTCATTGCCGGTTAAGCTCAGTAGAAAAAACAACGTTAAAATGTGAAGATTATGTCAATATAATCATGTCAACGGATCCTAACCCTTATTTAAATACCCCTTATTTTATTTTTTATGAAAATATCTCTAAATGGATAATAAAAGTGAATAATAAGTATTTTTATAGATAAAAATGAACTAGTATGTTCTTGACGCCTGAAAACTTTAGATATACTTCTTAGGGTGTTTGCGAAAATGAGGGGTATTTATTCAATTTCTCTATCTTCTATACAATCTCATATTAAATATAGAGTACGGGACAGCCTAGGTGGCACCCCCTTATATGTTCTAACATTTTTTTTTTTTTTGATACCATAGACTAGCTAGCGACACCTACACTACTTCCAAACTCGTTAAGAGTGGACGCTGGCAATTACCGGATTTGAACCCCTACCTTTTCGGTACGAAAAAGTATGGGAACTATCAAACCACACGATGGTTCTCACATTTTCTAACATTTACACGAACAAAAAACTTTATGGACCGTTTAGCTAGACTAGATAAAAGCTGTTCCTCACAATTTTTTAAATGTGGGGCCCAAAAATAACCCCATGATAATCCCATGTGGGCGGAGCCCATGCCCATGCATATGGGCACTGCTAGACTTTCTCGGGGATTTCACTAATCTAACAGGTAGGGGGCATCCTTTGTAGCATCTGGATACGTGCATAGGAAAGTGGATTCCCTACTTCTCTCGCTCCAACACACAAATGCTATTTTGAACTCAATTTCACATATAAAACTAGTTTGAATTATGCATCCATCAAGTTCAAATCAATCGGAGATGAAAAATATCACAAATACAAATGTTTTATACCACAATAATACTGAAATACTCATATTTTGATTCAATAAAGTAATTCTCTTTTTTGTTGTCTTCGTCGTAAAAATGTAGATTTACAGAATGTTGGTATAAATCGTCATTTTTAACCCGTTTGAAATGGTCGTAGCAACTGAAAAAAATGCCAAAAGTTCATGATAAACCTCTAACGGCTATAGAAAATCGAAAATGCTATGATAACAACTTATTATAACAGCAGAATGCCCGCATGCTGGCGTGGCACCCATTGAAAGAGAGAGCAGAGATTTTATTGTATCCACGTCATCAGCTATATTTCCAGCCGTTTGTTTTGTCTTCTTCCTACTTCTTTTTTTGGATCGTAGTTCCTTTGTTCATCTGCTTCCGGTTACAGATAGAGCTTTGAACTAAAGAAACGAAACAAATTTCTGTGCAATTTATAAATGATGAATTGTTCATCTAGATCACAAAATACGACTTTTTAAAGATCGACCTATGAAACTGTTCGGGAGGTAAAAGATGTTAAATTTTTGGTGAAGTTTTCGGATGAAAAATATAAATATTGAGAACAAGGAAACTTCAAACTTTATATCCCAAAATCATGCTAGTTAGAGCTAAAAATATTTTTCCTAAATCATCAATCAACTCAACTCGTCATTCTCGTCCACTGTGACATATTGCATCAATTCTGAAAGTTTCAAAACTCAAGATAATGACGCGTTTTACCGAGGATGACAAGATAATCAGATAGAAACAAATTTGTGCCTTTTGTGAATGCATTTAGTGGCCACGTATCGTGAATATTTTCCATTTTCTATGCCACAGGGATCACACATCACCTTGCGGCAATTAGCCATTACTATAAGCCGTTAATGTAGCAAGATTGATAGAAAATACAATATTCGACAATTGGCTGAAAATGATAAAAATTCATAAAGAAAGAAATATGTAAATCGCTTATGAATTTAGCCATTGTTTTATTTAAACCTAAATTTCAAATATTTGTCTTCAAATCAGCCTGGAAAATAATTCAGATACTGTACCAATAATAGAAAAATTAGAGACTGAAGATTTGAGTTGTAGAAAAGTTTTCGGAATAGGAAAAAGAAGTTTGATTTGGACCATTACAGGAGGTGTTTCAAACAGCTTCCCAAACATTTTACAGCCAGCATACAACGCGCCATCACAAGAACGTGTCAGGAGGCATGGACGGTTAGTGATGATGGGAGAAGTGGGCAAAGACTGATCATGTGACACTAACACGACCCCACTATTCCATCACTCCACTTCCTCCACTTCCCACGAGAGACGAGGGTTATGCTCAATGGCTTGTATAAATAGGTTCTCCTCCCTATTTCCAAAACAGACAGAAATCAAGTGTTGATACAACGTATCCAAACACCCAGAGCTGATTGCTTACATTATTGCAAGACAGTTCGATATTCTGATACAAGTCATAAACAACCAACACCTTTACAATCTCAACACCTTCTTCGCTTCCCTCCCTAAGATCAACCCCATCTCCTTCACTTTGTGACCGAAGCAAGTCTGGAACGGCCATTTCTTGGTTTAGGCCATAATTCTATAGATTGATCCTTGAATCAGAAAGCACTCCCGTGCAGTGCATTTGATTAGGGTTTAGATTCGTTTCTCATCCACACATAACCAAATTTACCAAAAACCGCAGAAACAGTTTTCACCCATAAACAAGTAAACATATTTACTTGATAGTAATCCTATTGTGTTTGCTTAAGTCTGAAACATTTATCAAGTAAACATACTTCGTTGTTGTATTGTATTGATCTCGTATCCATAGACGATCACACGAACTGTGAACCGATTAGTTGTATTCTCTCGACTCAGTCCATAGACAATCACTTTCGGAGAAAGGACTTATATGTGAAAAAGTTTTAGATTGACGTATATTTGGGTACCCTCGTCTTTTCATAGTTCTCAACCTAAACAATGGGCCAAGTGGTTTACCTGGGAAGAATATTGTTATAACACAAGCTGGTATAAAACAATCGGCCGCACTCCGTTTGAGGTGGTCTATGGTCGTCGACATCCTACTTTTTTAACTTATTTTACAGGAACCGCGAAGGTGGAGTCCGCAGGGTAAGAACTCGTGGCTAGAGAATCAATGGTAAGAGAAATAAAAGATAAAACCAAGGAAGCTCAAGCCAGGATGAAGAAAGTTTATGATTCAAAGCATAAAGAAAGGGAATTTTCTGTAGGTGACATGATTTATTTGAAATTATAACATATATGCAACTTTCTGTGTCTTTGAAGAGAAAGGATACATTGCCGGCAAAGTAATGTGGTCCTTTCCAGGTTTTGGAATTTATAGATGTAAACTTGAGCTGCCAGTAAGCTCACGAATTCACTGTCTTCCATGTATCTTCGGTCAAGCATAAAGTTGGTACAAATCCTAGTGTGCAACCTGATGTACCCAAGGCCAACGTGGACGATGAGGTGATTGCTATTCATTGTCAGGGTTTATCCCCAAGTGAAGCTACATGGGAAGAAGAGGCGGCTTTAAAAGTGCAATATCCTGACATAACCCTTGAGGAGGGAGCTGTTACAGTCATGATATTGTTATTTCAGTTTGAATAGCGTTTTCTTGGTCGTAGTAATTGTGGAAACCCACATGGGTTATTATGGAATCCCAATTCGGTTTAGCTTATTATAGATGCCTAAAAGACTTATTTTGAAAGTCATTTTGAGATAGACACAAATCTTGGGAGATAGATAAGAATATTCCAAGATATATACAGATCTTGTGAAGATATACATGGATCTTTCAAGATTGACTCAAATCATGTGAAGATATGTAAGAATCTTTCAAGATAGACATGAATCTTCAAAGATAGACACAAATATGTGGAAGATAGACATGGATCTTCAAGGATAAGTACAAGTCTAGGTGGTTATTTTGGATAACTACAAACCAAGATTTTACTACAACTAGGTTTGGTTTTTGCCTATAAAGAGAGGCCAAAATCCAACTCAAAGGATATGGAATTCTAGTTTTCCTAAACTTTCAAGAGTTATTGTAATAATCATATCAATAAAATAAGATCTCTCCCTACGGGATTCCATCCATGGATGTAGGCACAACTTGTCGAACAACGTTAAATTCTCTGTCTCCTTTTACTTTTCTTCAATTTTTTTTCTAACCCTAATTTCGCATCATCAACATCAAATAAATCGTGTTTTGTGCCTAAAAGTAATTTTGGGTACAAACATTGGCACCGAGTAAGGGGAAAATCCACACAACAAGCTGGCCAAGGCCACAAAAGGTTATCCGAAAAACGACATATGGTGAATTTGAACGAGCCGCGAAGGTTAGTTCTTCTTTTGAATTTCTTAATCCGTCGACAAGTTGATAATTAAGAGGGGGAGATGTTTGTACCCCATTAATGGTGCATGTGCATGCCGCACAAGCTATTGCATAACGGTGAAATATAGTTTATTGGAGAAACTCGTTTTGATTTATCATAGAAAACCTTCAGTTTATTAAGGAAACCCTTTGGTTTATTAAAGAAACTCATATGGCTTATTATAGAAGCCCATCTGGCTTATTGAGGAAGCCCAACCAGAGTTATTAAGGAAGCCCGGTGTTCTATTAAAGAAACCAACTCTGGCTTATTGAGGAAGCCCGGTGATTTATTAAAGAACCAACTCTCGCTTATTGATGAAGTCCAACCGGACTTATTAAGGAAGCGCGGTGGTTTCTTCCGGTGGTTTATTAAAGAAACCAAATCTTGCGTATTGAGGAAGCCCAACCGGACTTATTAAGGAAGCCCGATGGTTTATTAAAGAAACCAACTAATGGCTTATTATGGAAGCCCAATTTGGTTTATTGTAGAAACCGGCGGGTTTATTGTGGAAACTCACATGGCTTATTATGGAATCCCAGTTAGGTTTAGCTTGTTATAGAAGCCCAAAAGACTTATTTTGGAAGTCATTTTGAGATAGACACAAATCCTGGGAGATAGATAAAAATATTCCAAGATAGATACAAATCTTGTGAAGATATAAAAGGATCTTTCAAGATTGACTCAAATCATGTGAAGATATGCAAGAATCTTTCAAGATAGACATGGATCTTCAAAGATAGATACCAATATGTGGAAGATAAACATGGATCTTCAAGGATAAGTAAAAATCTAGATGGTTATTTTGGATAACTACAAATCTAGGTTTTACTACAACTTGGTTTGGTTTTTGCCTATAAATAGAGGCCAAAATCCAACTCAAAGGATATGGAATTCTAGGTTTGCTAACCTTTCAAGAATTATTGTAATCATCATATCAATATAATCTCTCCCTACGAGATCCATCCGTGGATGTAGGCACAACTTGTCGAACCACGTTAAATTCTTTGTTTTCTTTTACTTTTCTTCAATTCTTTTTCTAACCCTAATCTTGCATAATCAATATCAAATCAATCGTGTTTTGTGCCTAAAAGTAATTTTGGGTACAAACACATATATATGCGTTAAGCATACCATATCACCATATCGGCTGCCACCCTCAACTTGTCATTTTACTCTGCCCAACCAAAGAGGTCCCAAATGTGATCTCCAAAATGTTTCACTCTCCAAAATTCTCCATTATCCATCACAAACCTTCATCCTTTTTAGTGTCTAGATCCCTAAGATTCCTTAGCCAATCCTATTTCCTTTCCTTCCGTTCCTTCCATCGTGCCTTCAGAACACATATTTGTCACAATTGATAGAATTTTTTTTAGATTTTCCTGTAAACAACTCATTCCTTCCTCTCCCATTATCCTCTATGATTTCTATTCCTCAGGATCCACCTCTGGCTCTTTCCCGTTATCTCTAGCCAAGCATCTGCACTTTATCTTATTTGAAATTTCCAAAAATGGAGATGCTGGTATACGGATCTGGAAATATGAAGCAAATCAAGTTTGGTTTTGGTCCAAAAAGCAATCCAACAATAAAGGATTGTACCTTCATATTTTATTCTCCAAACCCAATCCCAAAGAAGATCTTGTCTCATTTTACATTCCTACTGGTAATTGTTTTGAAGGTTGGTTTGCCATGGCCTCAGCTCTAGAATAAATCCTGCTTTGGACATACAACCTAAGTTAGAACAAGTTAGAACTGTCACGTACTGTCTTTTCCTTCTCTTTTTTCTGATCGGTCACGTACTATACGGATAGTTGGAAATAAACGTTATCAAGATAGATCAATTATAGACGCTCACAGTCACTGTACATGACCATGATTGTGTTTTTTTTATCAGTAAATAAGAGATTTTATAGATCAAAAAGACGAGGGTATAAAATGCTTGTACCACCCGCGAAGAGAACAAAAAAAACCCAAAGGAAGAAGGATAATAGAATCTAGGTGCGAAAGGAAAAATAGTCCCACATCGCTATAATCCGCTTAATTAACTTAAAATATAATATTGAAGGGCCGCTCCACTCATTGCCAATTGGTTTTGAGTTGGATGCCCGTATACTTTAACATGGTATTAGAGCTAAGCCCCAAACCTAGACCTGCGTACGCCGGGTGTAGGCCGAGTTACTGGCCGAAGTGTTTGTAAGTACATAATCTGGCACTAACCATGTGTTATGAAGAATACATGTGTGTGGTCTAGAAACAAGGGGGACAGAAGAAAGGGATACCGCGACGCACTATAACTAACCTAAAAGGTAGCCATTGATCATCTCGAGGGAGATCCGCCTCGAATGGATGGGAGCAAAGCTAGCAGACACGCACATCAACAGCTGTCAAGAGTGTGCAGACAACCCCCAACCACCCGCATTAAATTTCCTAGACTTAGGACACGTGTCAAACATCTTGTGGAGAAGGAGAAGGTTCGTCTTTGTCAGAATAACGGATCGTTGAGGAACGTTGAGCCAAATACGAAGAGGTCGTCGGAATGGAACCGAAATCGAGAGGATAAGGATATCAGTCTCCTAAGTGGGGGACCCATCTGTAAACTCTATAAAAAAAACCTCCATTATAAGAGAAGGGGGTGGACCAATTGGTAACTAGAGGGAGAAAAAAGAGAAGTAATTAGGGTAAGTAAGGATATAAAAATGTGAGAATCCCACCTTCGTTTTCTACTCAGAGTCTTCGAACTAGCCATGTAACCTCCTTATCATAGTGAAACAACTATCCCCGTGGATGTAAGCCTTAGTGTTGAACTACTAATTAATTGTCTCATATACTTTCCTGCACTTACTCTACGTATTTCGTCTATGTTTCTCATATTTCGAACTATATCCACGTCTCCTTAATGGTACGAGACGATGAAGAACCTAACGGCTCCGAGTCTTCTTTATGAACTTGCATAATCAACCATATTTCTGTCTCCATCTGCATTTTTTTATTACAATGCGAATACTGTTTGTGGACATGTTAGTACCATCATTATTTTCGTGTTCACAGTGTTTAACCGATTTTGTCACTTGTACATCCGGGGTGTAGGCCAGCGCCGATACTGGCCGAGATGTTACCCCCTGATTTAGTCACTCACCTGTGTACATGTGTTACCGATGGACTGGTAACTCGTACGTAGATCCACGTCTGAGACCCAGTGACTGGCCTTACACGTGAGGGGCGTGTGAAAGGACAAATAGTCCCACATCGCTATAATCCGCTTAATTAACTTAAAATATAATATGGAAGGGTCGCTCCACTCATTGCCAATTGGTTTTGAGTTGGATGCTCTTTAGACTTTAACACTAGGGAATTTTAAAAAAATGCCCATATGAGGAAAGGCTTTTAAGAAAATATCCACGTTTTTTTCATTATGTATTTAATGCCCATATTGTTGGTAATTCCCTTATGTATAACTTACTTGCTATTTTTGCATTGATTGGTCAGAGGTCTCATTAGTCGAAGAAGACCCTGGCCAACCCGCGTGGCCTGCTTGACGAACGTCAGCGACGGATACATCGTAAATCGGTCAGCGTACATCGCTATCAGTCCTATATTCTATTACAGGTGCCGCGACAACTTTTCTAAAGTCTGAACGATTGTCGACCACCAGATTCTTTGGTCTGCTATATTCACCCTAGCCCACAAGCACAAAATCTCGGCGATGTTTCTTCGTTAAGTGTGAAATGTGGGGTTATGAACTTATTATCTGAAGATGGAGTTGATTCCATGATTATAAGTTCATTCCATATCGGACCAGATCGGAATAGGCTTATGTACATTCGGATCAAACTCTGTTTTTGACTATGATTGTAGGTTGAAGTGGTATAAAACCTAGCGACCATCCATTACAGAGTGGGTGAATTCTCTTTAACAGCCCAGGAACAACAGCTGAAAAGGGCTGCTAATAGCTGAGGAGCAAAAGGAGGAATAAATAGGAAGAAGGATCCATAGAAGAAAACCCTTCCCCTCCCCTTTGTTGGCACCTAATTAAGTATAGATATCTATGATCATGCTTCCTCTTGAGCCACCTCACAGCGGTACTAGTTGGGAAAACTTCTCAAGCGAGTGATTTCTCTTTTTCTTGGACATGTCAATCGGATTAGCTAGACGTTTTTAATATTGAAATTACATTATCAACCCTCCCCCAGTTTAATAAGAATCTCTTCCCTTTCTCTTTCCCTAATTCTTTCTGCCTCCTCCTTTTTCCGTCTAATTTCTCCTCTGTCTAATAATCAAGAGAAGCTGGTGTCACGTTTAATCAGATAGTTGGAACCCAAGCCAACTATTACATCTCTAAGTACGGTGATCGTGCCGCCTGTAGAAATGTTGACATCCAACTAAAACCATCATTGGTCTGGAGGTTTTCATCAAGCTAGCTCTATGTTGGAACTGACATGATAAATCACAATAAGCTCCTTTAGTTCCTTTGTTTTTTGTCTAAGAAGTGTTGATACTTTTGTCATCTAATACTTGTCTATGTTGGAATTAATTTAATACTTGTCTACTGCAATTCTTATAAAAATTTAATTTCTTATTAGAGTTTAATTCTTGTCCAAGAGTATAAGTGTTGATACTCTTGTCATCTAACTAATGTAAATTTCTTAATCTCCATGCTGTGGCTGAAAACACTCATTTATCGTGTTCTTCAATGGCACTAACATCAATTCCTAAGTTTGGGTTATGTGATTTTTTTGGTATTTCAAGCCAGTAGCATAGCAGTAGTTCTTCATAACCTTTGTTCGTTAATTATGGCTGAATAGAGATAATTGATTGTGATTTTAAGGCTTGTACCGGTTTAGAATTGATGGGTATTTATTAGATTCGAAGTTGCAGGTAAAGAAGAAGCTACCAATTGAGGCGCAAACACCAACAGTTTTCACCTCTCCATCTCCAGAAAAACGCTTGAAAGGTGTTGGGCATAATTCCCAAACCAGTGCTCTTTGCTCACCCAACTCCAACTGTTTGCAATGCCTACTAATTCATACCTACAAGCCACCAGAATTCTCAAATCAGAAGATGGACTTTTGAATGGTGAAAGTTTGATCAAATTTAAGGTGTCAATTAAGTTGGTTTAGTTACTTGATTCGTATCATTCTGGTTTTCATTTCCAATGAAAGTAATCATCCACAAGCAAGAGATTTGAATAGTGTTGAAGGGGATGGTGGTGTTGGTACTGTTCTTGAATTTGAATTGATTTGTATGTTTATATTGGAACTTCTTTGGGTAACGTATGTGTAAGCTGTGGTAAATTGGAAAGTGCACATAACGTGCTTGTTCGAATGCCTGAAGATAGATTTCATATCTACATTGTTAAGGGTTGGATAATATTGATCAGGAAGGAATAGTTGACTCATGAGAGGACGATGAGTATATATACTCGAGACTCTAAAGACTCATTCAGCACTCACCTCTTACGTGCCCATGATACATACAATGACTCTTACATTCATACGGGACAAGCCATACAGTCACTCACACTATTAGCCCCCTCAAGGTCAAGGTGCCTTGCAGAGGGACATTGAGCTTGCACACAAGAAAAGCCATACAATCACTCACACTACAAAAAGAAATACAATAACAATAGAGAAAACCAAGAGAGAGTTAATTGTTGGCGAGCTGACAGGTGATAATAAAGACGGGAGCTCAAATGATGATGGTGTTGCCGCTGATATTGCTAGCAAATAAGTCTTGCCAATATGAAGTATTAAAAGAAATAAAATCTCGTACACAGCAGCACATACGAAAGAGATATTAGTGTTAAGTAGGTTGTAGTGGAATACCATGAGTAATGCAAAAATTGAGTGGCTGTAACTCGCAGTTGGTATTGCAGTGGGAGTTGCTCAGACAGAAGTTGTACTTGTACCCTGTATTGCAGATAGAAATTGAAAACCAGCGGGTGGACTGGCACCAGTATACATACTTTGGAAAATAAGAACTCAAAAACGACCTGTAGTTGAAGAAGTTAATCCTCTCAAGCAAGAAATCATCTCCAAGAACGACCATGGACTGAAGGAAGCACCGCAAGTACATAAAAGCATAGTCAACAACATTATCTAAGTATGTATACGATGATAAAGAACCAGAATAGATAAGGAGGTGCAAGACTGTAGCTTTTATTTCATAGAGGTAGCAGGCCAGAAGCAAGAGTTGCAGGGTAAGAATTCTCATTAAGAAGTAGCAGGCTAGTAAATTGGTGTAGAAACATTGAAGCACAACAACCACCATGGTTGTATACACACAACTTCAGAAGCATTCAGCACTAGGAATTATTAGAAGTAATAATAAATTTCCATACAACAACTGAACTCTAGCAACATAGTTGGTGACAGCACCCTTAACTCTAGCAATCACCAACTTGGATATGAAAATTTGTCGTATCTTGACAATATAACCATCAACTTCTAAGAGATAAGCTTGCAAATATAACTACTCAGTGAGATCTCCTCAACATTATTCAAAGTACTTATTAAAGCACAAGTGTTATTTAGCAAACATAAAGACCTAACTAAGATAGAGAGTGAACAATAGGTTGCATATTCCAAGCATATGTAAACTTAGCAACAGGTTGCATACAAAATCATAAGCAAACTCAACGAACATAACTTCAATCCAAAATCGAATCCGCAGATTATACCCATAATCAAAACTCAACTTCAAAACTTCATAAGTAACTCTATCATCTCACACGCTCAGAAGAAATCAACACCATCTAATCGGTGAGGACTTTGAAGACATAAAGAATATGAATGAAACTGAATAAAGCAATTTTAAGAAACTTTAGTGCATCAAATATTCAGTAACAGAGGCCTTGGATGTTCAACTGCACAATTTAAGAATGTTCCTCTAACTCTTTGATAGTAGAAACACACACGAACAGCGTAACATCAACCGATTTTCAGCAACAGTGAACTTCAAATCCAAAAAACAAACTTAGAATGCTTCCTCTAACCACTTAGGCAGCATAAGCAAAACTAATAGATGATGAAAATCTATGATGAAGATGAAATTGAAACTTTGAAGATGAATTGATTTTGAACTGAACACATGAAATAGAGCTGAAGTAATCAAAAAATTGACATAGAGATTACAAGCGTCGTCGTCGTCATCCAATTAAGCTGTGAAACCAACCGAAATCCAAATCGGAGAAAATAAATCTCCATGAACACGATTGAGGAGACCAAAATTCAGATCTAGAACATGCTTGATTATGTTGTTGTAGAGGTATCAGATTCGAAACATAAACCCTAATCCTTACCTAAAAGCACCATTAATGGAAGAAGATGATGATGATTTCCATTGTTGAAGAAGCAGATAACTCAGATCTATGAATTTGGTCTTTTAAGAGAAAAACTCGGATCAAATTTAAATGAATCCTTTTCATTTCCGAATCAACATTTTAAATCTCTGAATTATAATAGGAGAAGAAGTTGATGATGGTGGTGGTTGGGATGATTAATGATGATGAAATAATGGTGGTGTTGGTGAAGAAATCACAGGCTAGGATCGATTATCCTCAGAAATTGAAATTTCTGAGTCTGATACAAAGATAGATTTCTTATATCTACATTGTTAAGGGTCGGATAATATTGATTAGGAAAGAATAGTTGACACATTACAGGACAGTGAGTATATATACTCAGACTCTAAAGACTCATTCAGCACTCACCTCTTACGTGCTCATGGCACATACAATAACTCTTACATTCACACAGGACAAGCCATACAGTCACTCACACTATTACCTGAAAGAAGAAGAGGTAGAGTAGCGAGTTAGGTCGAGTTGACTCGTTCATTATCAGATGATTTGGAGGGGTTTTACGTCTTTTTACAGGATAGAATGATTGCCACCTAGGAACTAAACTATGTTAACCGTTTTCTTAAGAAAACGGGGTGGAAAAAGTCAAAGTAGGGGTATTAAATTATATAATGAAAAAATGTAGACATTTTCTTAAATGCATTTCTTCACATGGATATGTTATTAAGAACCCCTGGAAACTATCCTAGGTATAGGCAAAGAACAAGAGAGACAAAACTCAAAACACTGAATAGACTGAGTGCTGAAGTACGCTGTGTACCAACTCTCAATTACATCCATAAAAGACAATTCCTAAAAGTCTTTAAAGACTAGACACCAAGTAAACAATATATATTGAGCCTTCCTGATTACCGTCCCCACCAAATGTACCTTCCCCTGAAAGACTCTAGAGTTCATCTCTTTTCATAAACTCGGAAGGATGACAGCCGGAATGATATTCCACACCTGCTTAGCAAGGTCGTTTTAATATGACCATGATTGTTAAAGCGACCATGAAAATCTTTGTCTTACGGCTATTCTTCTGTGTATACATATATCTCACCATCAGACACGTGTATATAGAAAAATACGTGGAAAGCATGCAGGCCAGGACATCAAAATACGATGCACTACGGAACACCAAATAAACCCCAAGGAGTTACTTTATCTCATCCCCAAAAGAAGATAAGATCAACGGTGGAGAGAAAGTTAGCTGACACGGACGTGACAGAGGAAGAAGACACTTGTCTGACACGAGCAGGCATCTCAACTACCCTCATTAAACACTCTGAGCAGTATACGTGTCGATCAACCCGTGGGACGAGTGAGGATGTCTCTGCGTGATCAAGTGGCAAACGCAGACCTCTGCGTGGTGGACACAAGACACTAGAAGATAAGGTTTCAACGGCCCCCAGAGATGGGTCCCACAATCTAACCCTATAAATACCCCCTCTCCACCAAGAGGAAGGGGGATCGGAAAAATCAGGAAGGGAAAGAGAGAGAGATTGCAAGTGTAAGGTAATCCTTTAGAGGAGAAACATGTAAACCCAAAAGTCATTCGACTACTCTTGTAACCGTGAAGAAGATAGTGAAACAACAAATCCCGTGGACGTAGGCCTTAGTGCTGAACCACGTAAACCTCGGTCTTGTTTACATTTCAGCACTTTATACTTGTCTTTACTTGTACGTTTTGCTTTCTTTGTTTTTACCTATATCTCGTGCGCAAACGCCTTGCATGGAGTTATTAGATGAGGCTATGATAAACCCGAAGGTTTTGAGCCAAGGAATCAACACTAGGATATCATCATCACAAATCACTCTAGATTACGATGAGTGGTTGTGAGCATTCGGATGCCTTCGTGATTCTTGTGCTCACAATTTGGCGCTAGAAACAGGGACTTCGTCCCGGTAAAATATTTATCTTGTCCTGTGATTTCATTTTAAATTGGCATATGATTGCTCTGATTTATTAGCTCGGACCGTATAGACCATTTGTTAACTTTATTATATTCAAAAACTCACCTATTATCTTCGATAAGATTTATTGTTTTGATCCGTGGATTTACGTTTTTCTTTAGATCTCGTGCGAACCCATCTCTCGGGGGGGGGGGGGGGGGGGGGGTGGGGGGGGGTAAAACTTTAACCCGTGTATTATAACTCGTATGTATTAATCCTCTCCTGGAAGAAGATATTTCGCCAACTAACCCGATTCACGCGGATATTCCCGTTTTTCGTTGTTTGAAATTCCTTGTGCAGAAAGAACGTATTGTGAGTAAAGAAGGCGAGTTTCTGCGAGATTTCATTGTCGACAAAAGGACCCGTGATGGAAAAGACGCAGAGAAGGAAAATCCAAAGCTTTGTCAAAGGAAACACCCAGGACAACCCCGGTCATCACCCGAAGCAAGCAGAAAGGAGACAAAGCTAAAATGACCAGTCAAAGGCAAGATACTGCGGAAATCACTTCACCTATGAACGCTAATTCAGTTGCAGCAGCGGCTCTCAGAGCAGGGCGACAAAGTACGGTGCGGGCGGTAGTCCCGAAGGCTGCAGAGGCTAGCAAAACTTGCGCTATGAATCAACTTCATCAACCAAGAGAAAGGGTGGATGAATCCAGAACATTCCAACCCGTGCACCTTCCAACTTTTGGAATGCCACCAACAAATGATCAAAATCAAACCATACCGGCGGCTCTAGCACCGCAGAGGGGCACTCACCCCGATATTGGAAATGCCAGCAACCGAAGCTGAACCTCTGCCACCTTTAGTGCAGACCGTAGAGGAAGGCGGCACCATGGCCGTAGTGGCAGCGCTGGGACTCCCAATCAGGGTCCAACCAATCACATCGACTGATGGCTGAGCTTGAGAATGAAGAAGAGCCAGCAGGTTTACGCAGATGTGTAGCCCTGTTGGCCAGAGAAAATCAAGATTTAAAGGAGCGGATTGCTCTAAGCACGAAGACCAGCCAACAACTTGAAGCAAATTCCAAAGCACCAGAGCCAAACCGAGACCGTAGAGTCGTCATAGCGGCTAATGGAGACGCGACTAGGGGAAGTAGCGTATCCGACCCGGATTATGACGACGGAGAATCAGACGGTAACGAGCAGAAGAACTTAGGGCACCACCGCGCGATGGAAGAGCTACGAGATGAGATGATGGCCGAGATCAGGCAATTAAAAAATAGACAAGGCGGGGGGAGGTTAGAAGAGGTCATGAGAGAAGCTAACTCTACGCCCTTAACATCGCTTGGCCAACACCCCTATTCCACTGAAATGCCCTGTCCCAACGTTCGAATGCTATGATGGATCCAGCGACCCTGCTGCACATATTCGGTATACAACCGTGTCTTAGCTAGATGGGGTCAGAACGACGCCGTACTCTGCAGATACTTCCCGTCAAGCCTGAAGGGATCGGCATTATCATGGTTTGATAATCTGCCACCAACTCCATCCACTCATACGACCAACTCGCAGAGAAATTCTTAAGAACATACATGTACAACAAGACTGTAAACACCGGAATGGATAAGCTCTTTTCACTAGCGATTGGCTACAAGGAAACCACGAGGGAATACACTAACAGATGGCACAAGATCTGCCAAGCCATAGGGAGCGTGGACCCAGTGGTAAGCATCAATTGCTACAAATGGGGATTAGACCGAATGAGTCCCCTATTTGTTGATTCATGGAAGCGTGCCTAAGACAGAGGGAGATCTTCGAATAATTATCGAAAAGCACGCTCGACTTGAAGAAATTCAACGGGAAAACCCGAGGGCATATCCGCAGAGATCTCACCGCACCAATTCAGCGGAACAAACCAATGGGGCCAAAAGGAGTTGCTCATGGAGAGACCTCACGAAGATAGGAAGGAACGAAGGGATGAACGAAGAACAGGTGACCGAAAATTCGAAGATCAAGTTTACACGAAACTCAACGCTAGCTATGCTCGTATCCTACGAGAGATCAAAGGGAGGGAAAACCTGGAGTGGCCATGGTCTAAGGGAAAGCAGCCCCCGAGATCCGAGAAGTCTAAAGATTACTGTGAATATCATTGTTTCAACGGACACCAGACCGAAAAGTGCAAGAACCTTAAAATAATGATCCAAAAATTAATTGATGCGGGAGAGCTCAAACATTACGTACGAAAGGATGTTACCGAGGATAGATCCAAGCGAACCAAACCAGTCCAACTTCCGGAAGGAAACCGACAATCAACACCATCTCGTGTTCCGAAGCCACAGGGCCCTCACTTACAGCGCAGATAGGAAAGAGGTTACGGAAGCAATTCGAAGACCGCTGCGAATTGTATAAGGTCGATGGGATAGTGGACGAGCACGAAGAGTGGATGGAATCTCCTATCATCTTCGATGCCGAGATATCGAAGAAGATATGGAAGACCATAACGATCCCTTGGTCCTAACACTACCAGTAGCTGGATGTAACCTCAAAAAGATCCTCATAGACGGGGGAAGCTCCGTAAACGTCCTATTTTACGATGCATTCAAACGGATGAAGCTCCATGATGAACAGTTAATGACCTCTTATTACACCATCTACGGATTCAATGGAGCACCACGAAGCCCTTGGGAGACATCGTGTTGCAGGTTAACGCAGGGCCCATGAAACTAGAAACCCGATTCAGTGTGGTGGACACCCCTCCCCCTACAACGCCATTATTGGACGAAAATGGATACATAAACTCAAAGGAGTTGCGGCAACGTACCACCAATATCTCAGATTCCAACACCTGAGGGAGTAATGGAAATCAAGGGAGATCGGGTCACTACGAGAGAGTGCCAGGCCACTCAGGATCATATCAACAACGAGCAAGAAGAGCAGCGAAAAATCCGAAGAGTAAAAAATAAAGAAACCGCGAAAGAGAAGGCCATAGACCTGTTCCTCAAGGAAACTACAGGGAAGGGCTTGACGAAAGATGATAATGTCCTAAGCACAGAAACAAGTACTTCAACAACCAGCGAAGAACAGAAACACGCTAAATAGCAATTAAAGAACGTCCCAGTCCTCGGAAATCCGAAGCCTGTGTTCACACCAGTGGAGCCCGTAAAAGAAATCAACATAGGAACGGAAGAAAACCCGAAGATGATCAAAATAGGGACCATAATGGACGAAGGAAGGGAAGATTCTTTAACCAAATTACTTAAGGAATACGCGGATGTGTTCGCCTGGAAGCTAGGAGATATGCCGGGGATTGACCCAAAAGTAATCCAACACGAGCTACGCATCAAACCGGGCACGCCCCCGTTCAGGCAGAAAATACGAAAAGTAGCTCCAGAGTATCATGAGGCAGTAGAAACAGAACTTCGGAAACTACTAGACGCAGGATTTATCAAGGAAGTCAAGTACCTACCTGGATCTCCAACATGGTCATTGTTCCTAAGAAAAATGGAGGGGTTAGAATATGCATCGACTTTACTAATCTCAACAAGGCATGTCCAAAGGACAGCTATCCCCTGCCGAGCATAGACAGCTGGTAGAAGCAGTAGAAGGATATGAAGAACTGTCATTCATGGATGGACATTCTGGCTACAACCAAGTGGCCCTGGCAGAAGAAGATCAGCCACACACAGCGTTCTACACCCCACATGGCCTTTATTGCTACACTAGAATGCCCTTCGGACTTCGAAACGCAGGGGCAAATACCAAAGGATGGTCGATGCTATCTTCAAGCCATGGATTGGAGGAACCTTAGAAGTCTACGTTGACGACATGCTCGTCAAAAGCAAGCTGCGTAAAGATCACCACCAGGATCTGAGGAATATCTTCGAAGCAATGAGAAAACATCACATGAAAGTGAATCCGGAGAAATGTACTTTCGGTGTCACCTCGGGGAAATTCCTCGGGTATCTGGTAACAAAAAGGGGCATCGAGGTAGACCCAGCAAAGATTCAGCCATAGTAGAGATGCCGTCCCCAAGAATTTAAAGGAAGTACAGAAACTCAATGGATCCATAGCAGCTTTGGGCAGATTTATTGCCCGTCCTCGGACAAATGCAAACATTTCTTCAATATTCTCAAAAAAGGGAGCAGGTTCGAATGGACCGTGAATGCGAGGAAGCATTCCAAAAAATCAAAGAACACCTAGCCTCAATCCCGATCCTGCAGAAGCCAGATCCTGATGAGGTTTTGGCATGTACATAGCAGCAACAGAAGACGCAGTCAGCGCAGGTGGTCAAAACCAATACAAAGATAGAACAACCTATCTATTACGTCAGCAAGACCCTCAATTCTGCGGAAAGGAACTATACTAAGATTGAACAGCATCCTCGCATTGGTATGGGCTACTCAAAAACTGAGAACCTACTTCCTAACTCACCTCGTCAGGGTCCCATGCAAAGCACCATTGGAAGCAGTCCTCAAAAGCACGGGAAAAGTGGGCCGAATAGCCAAATGGAACACCCATCTGGACCAATTCAACATCATTCATGAAATTCAACATTCTCGGAAGTCCCAAGTTCTGGCGGATTTCTTAGCAGACCTCCCCCTTGACAACGACGAAGAGATTAAGGGAATACCAGAAGCCGAGGAAGAAAACAAGGATCCAATGGATATCCTCGAACCTGCGAGTCAAAGACAATGGGAAGTCTTCGTCGACGGATCCAAAAATAAGGAAGGAGCAGGAATAGGCATTGTCATTATCACCCCAACCGGAGAAAGGATTATACAGGCACTTAGGTTAATTCAAAGAGCATACCAACAACATTGAATACGAAGCTGTCGTACATGCCCTCCGTATAATAATAGAGATGGGGGTAACCGATGTAAGGCTGACAAGTGATTCGCAGCTTGTCATACGGCAAATAGGGCTCGAGTATAATGTGTACGATGACACCCTCTCAGCTTACATGGCCTTGGTCCAAACATTGGCATCACAAATCCCGAACATTAAGTTCCGGCACTTATGCAGAAGGGACCTCAGGCACGCGGATGCCCTAGCATATATATCATCCATGCTGAGGGATAAAAACGTCGAAGCTATTAAAATAGCAAGGGTATACGAGCCTTCGATTGCATCTCAATTCTCCTTCGCTACCAATCAAGATACAGTGGAAGAAAATATCGAAGACCAGGTAGGAGAAGACATCCATAACGACTTTGACGAAGAAGATATCCTGTCAAGAGCAAATCAAGACGAAGACTTCAGCAACGAAGATGACTGGAGAGTGATGATCCATGCCTTTCTCGAAAAGGGAAGCTTACCTGCGGATCAGAAACAAGCTAGGAAGATACTCTCCAAAGTAGGAAGATATGATCTTCGGGATGGGGTCCTGTACAAGAAATCCTTCCTTGGACCATTACTACGTTGCTTGTCCCGGAAAGAGGGGCATCGAATTCTAAATGATATCCATTATGGTGACGCGGGGAATCATAGCGGCATGAGATCACTAGCTGACAAAGCAAAAACGCAAGGATATTACTGGCCGACAATGATACAGGATGCCGCGAGGATGTCCCGACGTGTGAAGAATGTCAGCGCTTCGCCAAAAAGATCCACGCGCCGGCAACAATGTTAAACTCCGTCGATAGCCCGTGGCCATTTGCAAAATGGGGCGTAGACATCGTCGGGCCTTTCATCGAAGGATCAGGGAAAAGACGATTTTTGATAGTAGCCACGGACTACTTCAGTAAATGGGTGGAGGCTAAGGCCTTGGCCAGGATCAGAGACGTGGATGTGTTTACTTTCATATTCCAGAACATCATTTGCAGATTCGGTATACCCGCTGAAATTGTATCTGATAATGGTAAACAATTACAGGGGAAAAATATAGACATGCTCTTCGATACTTTCAAGATAAGAAAGAACAAGTCCACCCCCATATACCCTCAAAGCAACGGAAAGCGGAAGCTACCAACAAGACCCTCGCCCTTATACTCAAAAAACAATTAGACGAGCATAAAGGGAGATGGTGTGAACAGCTGCACAATGTGTTATGGGCATACAGGACAACGCGAAGATCCGCCACGGGGAATCCCCGTTTCTTCTCACTTATGGAGCTGAAGCAGTCATCCTACAGAGATACTCATGCCAACCACAAAGACCGAAGCGTGGGAGAAAAATCTCACAACAGATGATGTTAGAGATTGGACGACCTAGAAGAAAGAAGGGAAGCCACAGAAATGGAAAATTACCAACGAAGACTTGCAAGGGAGTACAACAAAAAGGTAAAGCTCGGAATTTTGTAGAGGGCAGTATGTGTTGAAACAATCCCACAGTATCAACGAGAAGAGATGGGGAAAGTTAGCACCTACGTGGGGAGGACCTTTTATACATGATATTGCGGGAAGCGGTTCCTACTACCTTCGTAATCTGAAAGGCGAAGTCCTCCGACATCCTTGGAATGCTAAGTGGCTCAAACCATACTTCCCATAGGGCAACGCAGCCTTGCAATGCGTGAAGGGTACCAGAAGAAGAAGGGAGTGACCTCTACATGTTTCTATCTCTGGACGAGGAATTGCAGGCCTCAACCTATCAATCAAACAAGCTTTCTATGTATCCACTAAACCTATCGACAATATTGGGGAAAGTAGTTAATCTACAATCTCTCAGGGCTCCCCCGTCAGTGTCCATAAGTGTAAGACCAGGGGGAAGGCACCCAGCAGAAAGAGATACCCAACCAATCTTAAGGCAACGGGTCGACGGAATGGGTGTATGTAAATTTTTAACCCCATATCCTAGAACGTTGCCTCGGCCCCCACCGTCTGGGAATCCTCTGGCCAGGGTTCGCCAGCGGGGTGACAGGTCTCAAGCGATCACGAAGGTACCTCCCTTCGGGATCGCACCCAAACACTTAAAATCCTTTTTTATTTTTAGAGTCTTTCACACAATGCTTAAAATAAAAACAAACCAACATTGCAGGTATATCAAGAAAAGGATCCATTTCATAAAGGATGATTACAAAAAGTGAAGGCCAATTCAAGGAAGATACACATCAAAAAATATTCCTTTTACATGATACTAGCAAAAAATATTCTTTTACATGATTACAAAAAGGGAAGGATAATGATGCCGGTCTCTACAAAATGCTGCGGTCTCTACCTAGATGATGCCGCCCCATCAGCAGGATTGTTCCGAAGACTTGAAGGGACGCTCCCACCAGATGAGGGTCCCGAGGAGCCAGGCAAGGCAGCAGGAACTGGACGACGCGGATAGTTCTTCACAAGACCATGCTCGTTCTTTAGGCCAAGTTCTATCTTCCTAGCATCTTGTTCGTCTCCGCCAATTGACACCGAGCCTTGTGCTTAATAACTGTCGTCCGCTGTTGGGCTTGGGATAACAATGAAGATAGACGATCACTTCTTAGAAGCAGCACCGACGGCCTCTCGCGGGATGCCGCAAACTCTTAAAATGAGTTGTTCTTCCTGCTGCGCTAAGGAAGATTGAGCCTTTTCAAGTTTTTCATTTGCAACGCGAAGTTGTCCCTCGAGTTCTGAAAAAGACAACACCAGGGAGTTAGCACAGAAAAGACACAATCACACTCGATGGAATAGGGTTATACCTTCGACACAAGCCGAAGCTCTTCATACTCATTAACAACCGCATCTCGCGCTTCATCAAGATGATCATATTCCGCGGATAATTTCTTATAATCTAGTTGAAGGTTGGTGAGAGTAAATTGACTGGCATCTAATTCTACCTGCTTCATCGAATCCATGTGACGAAGGTGGTCGACTTCTTTGTTTATCTCTGATACCCCTTGCTCAATCTGTACATACACACTTCAAGATTCCTCTCAGACTCAGCCTGACGAGCTACTTCAACGCGGGACGCGGCAAGGGCCTTGCTTAGAGCATGGCTTCGGCACGGGCATTGTCCCTTTCTCTGATAAGACACCGCGCACTATCCTCAACTCCTGGAAAAGGGAGGGATCGAGCCTTTTGTAATTCCTCTTCCAGAAGTTGTATCCTAGACTCCAACAAGAAGTACGCTCACGGGATTCCCGCAGACTATCACGTGTCCACAGCAGCGTACCATTAAATAAAGCACGGTCATGGTTATACAGATTTTGCATGTCGACCATCTGAACATGCCTTGCGCGCCATACCTCAGCCCGAGCATCCCATTTCTTGGCTTCACTTTTAATTTTCTGAACAAGTCTTTAATACGAGATTTTGCCGTGCCCTTTCGTTTCGAAGCCATATCAGCTCGGGGACACCACCCACTGGAGATAGGGTGGGGAGACTCAGACAGAACAACTAAGAAATAGAGGAATGACGACACACTGCGAGGGAAAAAGAGAAAAAAGAACCAAACCTGTGAAAGCTGAAACTTGGCCGCGAGTTTGCTCTAACTCAGCGCGAACAAACAAGCTCTGAACGAAGACTGGCCTCCGCTTCACCCAGCTTTTCTTTCTCCTTGAGGCTTTTCTTCAGCTCTTCTATTTCCACCTCAGCCGCAGATAATTCCTTTTCTCTGTGACGAAGCTTAGCCTCGAGCTTCAGAGATTTCGCTTTGAAGAACTGATACACGTGGTTACAATGCTCACTCCTCATCATCTACACATCAAGACGAAAAACATTATTTCACCGAAGAATTGGATCGTCACGTAGAAGTACGTACGAAAATTTACCTCCAAGACACGCTGCTGAGGAAAGCCATATTGATACCCGTCGGCTATGGCCCATATCTGCAACGGAAGTAGGAGGCTCCGACACAAGGGTAGCTTCGGGAACACTCAAATTTCTTCCCCAGGCCTCAGACACCCGCGCCTTGGAAGACATTTCCATCATACGACGGGTATACGCATCAGAATCCTTTTCACCAGCAACAACAGGGGCGGGATGAGGGACAAATAGCAGATTCTTTTCTTGAGCCAATCCATTATGGCGTCCTCACCCTCAGATGTCGGCGAATGAGGGAGATCCGCAGCAGGCGAATCAATCACCGACTTCCCCTTTTCTGACACGGCCCCATCAGCACAAATGTCGGCACCACATGCGCACCATGCTCCTCCGCGCCACCATCTTGAACCAGCGTCTCCGTTACTAGCACCCCCGAGGACATCCCAATCATCATTGGGGGACAGTAGAGAGAAGTCCTCAGGAAAATCGAGGGCATCATCCATAAACTCCCCTGTAGAATACAGCCGATCAAAAGAAAACTCTTGAGAAAGGGTGGGGAGAGTCTCCGTGGCATCCCCAACAGGGACAGAAATATCACCAATAACACGGCGTTGTTTCTCCCTTCATCACCATCTTGACCCACACAGACCTCTTCTTCGACATTGATAGGGGAAGTACCAGTACGTTCCTCCCCATCTGTAATCTCCTTCCTCAGCAAACTCTTCGTTCACCGGACTTGTAACTTCTTCATGGGCCTCAGCCTCACCCATCACAATGGTAGAAGACTGCTTCGGCTTAATCTTTTTCTTCTTCGACACCTGAAAACCAAAAGAATTATTTTTCCCGAACAGTTGAATTTCTAAAAGAGAAGCGCAGCTAGAATCCGCGTACCTGAGCAGTCGAGGCACTCCTCGGTGGAAGTATAGCACCAGAACCTTCCTCTCGTCTCCTCAACAACGTCAAGGGCATAAGGAAAATTCATACCTGCGAAGTTTAAACGCCAGGGACAGAAATCTCCATAACGAGCAGGAGGAGATTCACGCGGCTTGCTACTCTCAGTAGGACGCCAACCGCGGGGACCAGGAATCCAACCGTACGCCCATGGACCAACCACTTCGATAACGGTAGCGTGCCACTCGTAGTCATGGTCGCGCTTGATCCTCTCGCGGGCCGGGAAAAGTTTCCGCTGACTAGACCCCTCCGTGCCGGGAACATACTTCAGCTTGGCATCGCTGACCTCATTTAACAAACGAATTTCGCCCCGAGGAGCAGCGAGATTCCGGAGGCTGACACTCCACGGCTTACGGTTCCTACTGTTGACGTAATCACCGAAGGAGTTATTGAAATTCTCAGGAGTATACCATTCCTTCTCCGCGGGATTGGGAACGTAACAAGTCATTGTCGTTTCCCCCTTACTCCGCAGATAGCATTCCTTCAGGGCGTGGAGATAATTCCCCGATAGTTGCGATACAGAACGGATGTGAGTATTGGTGGAAGAGCCTTCACGACTAGCAAGCACATCATAGTAGAAGGAATCACCTGACTTGTACAACGGCAGCATAAGACCGGCTTCGAACGCACCAACCGTGGTCAACAAATGAAATTCATCGAACTCATACTTTGAGATAAGCTCATAAGTAATATCATCCTCAGGGGCATAGAAACGAACTTCGAAGGCTTGAAGATCATGCATTTCCTTGAAAATCTCGAGATCAATGTGCTTGAACGTTACTTTTTTCTTACTGACCGAAACGCTGCGTATCAATGGGGAAGCCTCATCCTCCTCGGCGGGGCCGGATGAACCAATGAAAGCCTCGGAAGCCTTCCTCTTCAAAGAAGGAATCTTTGAAGACTCAACCGTCGGAACACTACCTTTGGTATTCTTCCCTTTAAATGAACTTATAGGAGGGGGCGGCAGACGCTCGGGCTCTACAGAACGTAAGGGAGGAACATCAAAACAGACAGCACGGGTCGGTGACTGCGTACTCCTAATACCATCCCGCGGACGAGACACCGCGCGATCAACAACCCTTCGAGACCCAGAAGGATTGGTCAAAGGAACCTCTTCCCTAGAATATGAGGCCTTCGCCCCAGAAGAAACTCGAATTCTACGAACATCGTCTTGAGACTCTCTACGCGGAGGAGATCTCGATAGACCAGAACCAAGAGTCTGATAAGGAATCCGCGGACGGTCAGACATGGCTGCGAAAATATTAATCATAAACAAGTCAAAAACAAACTAAAAGGACATTACCAACGATCAAAAAACCACATAAATAGAAACCCACACACGATAACGCAGAAACCCTAAAATTAGCATACATGATCAAAATTCCATAAAATCCCTACCCTAACAATGGCCTCCTTGATTTAAGACGAAGAACAGGGGCAAACTAGCATGCAAGCATTGAAAGAACTTCTTCATCACAAACAAGGAACAACAGTAGCAGAAAGAACAAATCAGAAATAAAGAGGAGGCAAGCGTGATTAATGCTCAATGGAAAGAATTTAAGGGCTGAAGAATGAAGACTGACAGAGAATTTAAGGGCTGAAGAATGAAGACTGACAGAGAATTTAAGGGATGAAGAATGAAGACTGACAGAGAATTTAAGGGCTGAAGAACGAAGAACTAAAATTGAAAGAATGTTTAGGAAGAATGAAATTAATTCTCTCTCCTTAATATATCCGAAAGAAAGAGAAGGAAATTAATGAAGGAATGGGAAACGTGCCCGTTACATGAGAAGTTAATGCACAAATAAAAGACGTGCCCAAGTATCTAGGAAAATTTATTAGGAGAGATAGAAGAATATGCAATGACTGTTTTCTTCGGGGCACCCATTAAACATTCAAGCCCGAAGAAAAGGGGCAAATTGTGTATACATATATCTCACCATCAGACACATGTATATAGAAAAATACGTGGAAAGCATGCAGGCCAGGACATCAAAATACGATGCACTACGGAACACCAAATAAACCCCAAGGAGTTACTTTATCTCATCCCCAAAAGAAGATAAGATCAACGGTGGAGAGAAAGTTAGCTGACACGGACGTGACAGGGGCAGAAGACACTTGTCTGACACGAGCAGGCATCTCAACTACCCTCATTAAACACTCTGAGCAGTATACGTGTCGATCAACCCGTGGGACGAGCGAGGATGTCTCTGCGTGATCAAGTGGCAAACGCAGACCTCTGCGTGGTGGACACAAGACACTAGAAGATAAGGTTTCAACGGCCCCCAGAGATGGGTCCCACAATCTAACCCTATAAATACCCCCTCTCCACCAAGAGGAAGGGGGGTCGGAAAAATCAGGAAGGGAAAGAGAGAAAGATTGCAAGTGTAAGGTAATCCTTTAAAGTAGAAACATGTAAACCCAAAAGTCATTCGACTACTCTTGTAACCGTGAAGAAGATAGTGAAACAACAAATCCCGTGGACGTAGACCTTAGTGCTGAACCACGTAAACCTCGGTCTTGTTTACATTTCAACACTTTATACTTGTCTTTACTTGTACGTTTTGCTTTCTTTGTTTTTACCTATATCTCGTGCGCAAACGCCTTGCATGGAGTTATTAGATGAAGCTATGATAAACCCGAAGATTTTGAGCCAAGAAATCAACACTAGGATATCATCATCATAAATCACTCTACATTACGATGAGTGGTTGTGAGAATTCGGATGTCTTCGTGATTCGTGTGCTCACATCTTCAAAACTTGATTAGTAACCACTTACTATTTCTTAGATCACAAGTAACACTCGCAGCCGCTTTGGTCGGTATGTATGACTGTGAGCGTCTATATCTGCCCAAAGTGGCCGTTATCTTTTTTCTCAAGCCGTTAAAACGGTAAACGCTATCATGGACAGTCGACCCATATCCAGATTCCAAAGTCCGAACACGTTTTTTCCTACCTTGCTAGCAATACATCTACTGGAACAAAAAAAAAACTACAACGTGTGGAAGAAAGAATCGCTGTTGATTTTTTTTGATTTTTTTTGTATAATCAAATACGGTTGAACAGCCGACATCTCCATATGATATCTCCAAGGGTGATTTTGTCGATCCATCAAATCAATTAAATTATTCGATTAGATTTAATCAGCTGTTGAGCTGTTGTCGTGACCTGTATGTTTTATCGTTGCCGTATATACCCACTCTGTTGCACGTTTTCATAGTCAATGACCTAGGTGCCGGTGTTCTGTCAGTGTAAACCTATCGTTTGATTAGTTTACACAAGCATGGAGAGGCTTGGTACACTAAAGTTGTCCACCATTAGCTTTTCCGATTTAATTACGCTAACACATGATATACTAGCCTTTTATTTTAACTTTGTTATGGCGGAGACTTTTATTTAAAAAAAATAAATAAATAACTTCAACCCATATCTACAATTTTGAAGAATTTTTTATCCATCTCACGTACGGGTACCCAAAGGTTATATACATTACAATTGGAGCAAGCCATGATTTTCATTTATGCTTTCTGGTACACAGTATATATCTTGAGCAATTCTAGCAGAAATCAAGAACATAAAACAAAGCATGGACAACTTAGACAAGTTAAAGAGTGGTCAAGATTTGTTCTCCTATAAAAGCTAAATCTATTATTGTTAGGATCCTAAGAGAAAACTATTAAAGCAAATATATTTGGATGGCCAAATCTTTTAAAGTTCTGAAACGCTTCTTCCTGTTCGAGCACCAAAGAAAGAGAGGCTCAACCTTAGCAATAACAAACCTCAGAAGAATTAAAGAATCAAAGCCCCGTCTTTGAATCAAGGAGGAGGTAATTATTCCCCCTACTACCAATTGTATGCCAGGTATAAAATTGACACTTCAGGCTATGAATTTATAACTACTTATGAACTGTGATTGTCCATTCTCACTTTCAACGATGAACTAAATTCAATCAGAACTGTGGTTGATTCCAAGAACTTTTTTTTACACCTGCATATGTTGTGACACAATTATGTAGAAACCCTATAATCTATTCATTTTCGAAGGACGAAGATCGGTGTATTTTTGAATGGAAACCTCTCTCACTTCCCCTCGGCATTTCTAAGGTTATATTTCCTCTACATGCATATTTCAATTTTCTATCAATATCTTTTGCATTGTATTATTATCTGAATTCCTTCAAATCAGAGAGACCATTCCTTTGATCTATTTAGGTTTCTTTTTTAAGTATAAGGTCATTGTTCTGATTATTTTTCAAGGAAGGAACTAACACTTCTGAAAGAACCAAATTCAATCATTTTCTCTTTCTTGGATTCGTAATAGACCCAAACTTTGTGTAAGTAATCTCTCATCTTTTCTCTTTTTCTATTGATATTTATTATGATAAATTTTGAAAAAAATAGATCCACAAATCATTATCTTGGTCACTCACACTATTAGCCCCCTAAAGGATAAGGTGCCTTGCATAGGGACATTGAGATTGCACACGAGACAAGCCATACAATCACTCACACTACAAAAAGAAATAGAATAACAGTAGAGAAAACCAAGAGAGAGTCGATTGTTGGCGAGCTGACATGTGATAATAAAGGCGGGAGCTCAAATGATGATGGTGTTGCCGCTGATATTGTTGGCGAATAAGTCTTGCCAATATGAAGTATTAAAAGAAATAAAATCTCGTACACAGCAGCACATACGAAAGAGATATTAGTGTTGAGTAGGTTGTAGTGGAATACCATGAGTAATGCAAAAATTGAATGGTTGTAGCTCGCAGTTGGTATTGCAGTGGGAGTTGCTCAGACAGAAGTTGTACTTGTACCCTGTATTGCAGATAGAAATTGAAAACCAGCGGGTGGACTGGCACTAGTATACATACTCTGGAAAACAAGAACTCAAAAACTACCTGTAATTGAAGAAGTTAATCCTCTCAAGCAAGAAATCATCTCCAAGAACGACCATGGACTGAAGGAAGCACCGCAAGTACATAAAAGCATAGTCAACAACATTATCTAAGTATGTATACGATGATAAAGAACCAGAATAGATAAGAAGGTGCAGGACTGTAGCTTTTCTTTCATAGAGGTAGCAGGCCAGAAGCAAGAGTTGCAGGGTAAGAATTGTCATTAAGAAGTAGCATGCTAGTAAATTGGTGTAGAAACATTGAAGCACAACAACCACCATAGTTGTATACACACAACTTCAGAAGCATTCAACACTAGGAATTATGAGAAGTAATGATAAATTTCCATACAACAACTAAACTCTAGCAACATAGTTGGTGACAGCACCCTTAACTCTAGCAATCACCAACTTGGATATGCAAATTTGTCGTCTCTTGACAATATAACCATCAACTTCTAAGAGATAAGCTTGCAAATATAACTACTCAGTGAGATCTCCTCAACATTATTCAAAGTACTTATTAAAGCACCAGTGTTATTTAGCAAACATAAAGACCTAACTAAGATAGAGAGTGAACAATAGGTTACATATTCCAAGCATATGTAAACTTAGCAACAGGTTGCATACAAAATCATAAGAAAACTCAACGAACATAACTTCAATCCAAAATCGAATCTGCAGATTATACCCCAGATCAAAACTCAACTTCAAAACTTCATAAGTAGCTCTATCATCTCACACGCTCAGAAGAAATCAACACCATCTAATCGGTGAGGATTGTGAAGACATAAAGAATATGAATGAAACTGAATAAAGCAATTTTAAGAAACTTTAGTGCATCAAATATTCAGTAACAGAGGCCTTGGATGTTCAACTGCACAATTTAAAAATGTTCCTCTAACTCTTTGATAGTAGAAACACACACGAACAACGTAACATCAACCAATTTTCAGCAACAGTGAACTTCAAATCCAAAAAACAAACTTAGAATGCTTCCTCTAACCACTTAGGCAACATAAGCAAAACTAATTGATGATGAAAATCTAAGATGAAGATGAAATTGAAACTTTGAAGATGAATTGATTTTCAACTGAACACATGAAATAAAGCTGAAGTAATCAAAAATTGACATAGAGATTACCAGCGTCGTCTTCGTCATCCAATTAAGCTGTGAAACCAACCGAAATCCAAATCGGAGATAATAAATCTCCATGAACACGATTGAGGAGACCAAAATTCAGATCTAGAACATGCTTGATTATGTTGTTGTAGAGGTATCAGACTGGAAACATAAACCCTAATCCTTACCTAAAAGCACCATTAATGGAAGAAGATGATGATGATTTCCATTGTTGAAGAAGCAGAGAACTCAGATCTATGAATTTGGTCTTTTAAGAGAAAAACTCGGATCAAATTTACATGAATCCTTTTCATTTCCGAATCAACATTTTAAATCTCTGAATCATAATAGGAGAAGAAGTTGATGATGGTGGTGGTTGGGATGATTAATGATGATGAAATAATGGTGGTGTTGGTGAAGAAATCACAGGCTAGGATCGATTATCCTCAGAAATTGAAATTTCTGAGTCTGATACCAAGATAGATTTATGATATCTACATTGTTAAGGGTTGGATAATATTGATTAGGAAAGAATAGTTGACTCATTACAGGACAATGAGTATATATACTCAGACTCTAAAGACTCATTCAGCACTCACCTCTTACGTGCTCATGGCACATACAATGACTCTTACATTCACACAGGACAAGCCATACAGTCACTCACACTATTACCTGAAAGAAGAAGAGGTAGAGTAGCGAGTTAGGCCGAGTTGACTCGTTCATTATGAGATGATTTGGAGGGGTTTTACGTCTTTTTACAGGATAGAATGATTGCCACCTAGGCACTAAACTCTGTTAACCGTTTTCTTAAGAAAACGGTGTGGAAAAATCAAAGTAGGGGTATTAAATATATAATGAAAAAATGTAGACATTTTTTTAAATGCATTTCTTTATATGGATATTTTATTAAAAACCCCTTAAACTATCTTAGGTATAGGCAAAGAAGAAGAGAAACAAAACTCAAAACACTGAATAGACTAACTGAGTGCTGAAGTACGCTGTGGACCAACTCTCAATTACATCCATAAAAGACAATTCCTAAAAGTCTTTAAAGATTAGACACCAAGTAAACAATATATATTGAGCGTCTATATCTGCCCAAAGTGGCCGTTATCTTTTTTCTCAAGCCGTTAAAACGGTAAAAGCTATCATGGACAGTCGACCCATATCCAGATTCCAAAGTCCGAACACGTTTTTTCCTACCTTGCTAGCAATACATCTACTGGAACAAAAAAAAAACTACAACGTGTGGAAGAAAGAATCGCTGTTGATTTTTTTTGATTTTTTTTGTATAATCAAATACGGTTGAACAGCCGACATCTCCATATGATATCTCCAAGGGTGATTTTGTCGATCCATCAAATCAATTAAATTATTCGATTAGATTTAATCAGCTGTTGAGCTGTTGTCGTGACCTGTATGTTTTATCGTTGCCGTATATACCCACTCTGTTGCACGTTTTCATAGTCAATGACCTAGGTGCCGGTGTTCTGTCAGTGTAAACCTATCGTTTGATTAGTTTACACAAGCATGGAGAGGCTTGGTACACTAAAGTTGTCCACCATTAGCTTTTCCGATTTAATTACGCTAACACATGATATACTAGCCTTTTATTTTAACTTTGTTATGGCGGAGACTTTTATTTAAAAAAAATAAATAAATAACTTCAACCCATATCTACAATTTTGAAGAATTTTTTATCCATCTCACGTACGGGTACCCAAAGGTTATATACATTACAATTGGAGCAAGCCATGATTTTCATTTATGCTTTCTGGTACACCGTATGTATCTTGAGCAATTCTAGCAGAAATCAAGAATATAAAATAAAGCATGGACAACTTAGGCAAGTTAAAGAGTGGTCAAGATTTGTTCTCCTAAAAGCTAAATCTATTGTTGTTAGGATCCTAAGAGAAAACTATTAAAACAAATATATTTGGATGGCCAAATCTTTTAAAGTTCTGGAACGCTTCTTCCTGTTCGAGCACCAAAGAAAGAGAGGCTCAAACCCTAACAATAACAAACCTCAGAAGAATTAAAGAATCAAAGCCCCGTCTTTGAATCAAGGAGGAGGTAATTATTCCCCCTACTATCAATTGTATGCCAGGTATAAAATTGACACTTCAGGCTATGAATTTATAACTACTTATGAACTGTGATTGTCCATTCTCACTTTCAACGATGAACTAAATTCAATCAGAACTGTGGTTGATTCCAAGAACTTTTTTTTTCACCTGCATATGTTGTGACACAATTCTGTAGAAACCCCATAATCTATTCATTTTCGAAGGATGAAGATCAGTGTATTTTGAATGGAAACCTCTCTCACTTCCCCTCGGCATTTCTAAGGTTATATTTCCTTTACATGCATATTTCAATTTTCTATCAATATCTTTTGCATTGTATTATTATCTGAATTCCTTCAAATCAGAGAGACCATTTCTTTGATCTATTTAGGTTTCTTTTTTAAGTATAAGGTCATTGTTCTGATTATTTTTCAAGGAAGGCACTAAACTTCTGAAGGAACCAAATTCAATCATTTTCTCTTTCTTGGATTCGTAGTAGACCCAAACTTTGTGTAAGTAATCTCTTATCTTTTCTCTTTTTCTATTGATATTTATTATGATAAATTTTGAAAAAAATAGATCCACAAATCATTATCTTGGTCACTTTGTGGTTTATGACAGAAGATTAATTTTCAAAATTTGTTGAAGTATGTGTGTTTCAAATCTTGATCGAAAGATGATGTGACATAACCGTTGGATTTTGATGGTTCAGTCCATTGTGAAGGTATTTCATTTTCTTTCCACTACACCAAATTTTGGATTTAGCAACCTCGATTAGCAACAAATCTAGAGCTGTTGCTAATTCGTAACCAAAAAATCTGTTGCTAAACTTTAGCAACAACATAATTCTGTTGTGAAACTCGCAACTACTTATCTTCTGTTGCTACTAGCAACTACACCAAATTCACACATGCCACTCGTATGTGTGCCAAGTAACCCTTATTGTTATTTTCCTACCCAGTCAACTTACACCATTTTGAATCAGATAGATGATTCCACCCTAACAACCATATTCGTCTAACCCTAGACTTAAGAAATCTTATCCACTCCCTTCTCTATTTTCGATCAGTTCATCCATTCTCTCTATCCAGCCGAAACAAGAAAAAGAAGAGATAAGAACAGTAGCTGGTGGCGAAGAAAAAGATAAAGGTGCACAGATCGCACCATCATTGAACTTGATGAAGTTTACTAAATCTCAGCGATTTAGTTTTTCTAATTCGAATTTGGTTCGATTTTGTTGCTCACTAGTTTGATTTTTTTGTGTGTAGAAAAGGGAAGTTGTACCGATTTATTGGGGTTTCAGTTTTATTGTTTTTATGAGTTGAAGAACAACTACTGTTGCTAGTCCTGCTTCTTCAGGCTGTTATTCGACAAAACCTAAAAAATCTGAACGCTGGTTTGGGGCAAGTAGTAAACCCTAATCTAATCTAAGTTTTAGGTGATTATTATTGCTTTGATTGATGTTGTTTTTTTTTTTGTTTGAATTAGAGTTTTAATGTGTGTTTTTTTGGTTTTTTTTTATGTAGATATTGTGATGAATAATTTTGCGAGTTGCAAGAATCAGATTATGGATCTCTGTAAGCGGATCTTTGTTATTATTTTTAGCGGTTTGTTGAAATTGGAACTTTGGTTCTCTTTCTTTGTGTTTTGGGGCCATACGAAATTGTAATTATGGTTTTGTTTCTTGGTTTAGGTATTGAATGTCAAGAAAATCAAGCAAAGCCCTAACACCGAACATTGATTTGTTGTATGTTTATTTATGAAATTTGGTGGTGGTGCCTAGTTATGTTGGCGATAGTGGTGTGTTAGTTATGGTGTGGCTCAACTATCACCCACCGCCACCAGCACCTTCAATAACATCCACCAATCGCCAACTCAGTGTCCACAAATGAGATTATGTGTTTTCATATATGCACAATTAAGCGGCTGTTCAAGAAAACATGGTAAAGCCTAGGCTCTTATATTTTCGCAAATGACCTCAATTTTCTTGTGTATATGAATTTGATTTGCTGTGGAATAAGTAGGTAAGTCGATATCATTTTGATTTGATTTCCGTGTTTAAAAATCCAGTCCATATTAACTTGTTAAAAGCTCTTTACATATATAATTTTCTTAACTTTTCTTATTTAAAATGGGAATTCATGGTCTGATCTTCTTCTGTGTATCATTGTTCTCGGGTGTTTTTGTTAACGGAGAAGGAGGACTATCATTCAAAGTGATGCATAAATTTGGAGGTGAAGCTAACAGGTCACTTAAGGACGGCAAAGCTACTGGAACCAGGTTCGTATATATATTAAGATTAATTCTTATAATCAATTTTACTTTATATTTTCTTTTTAATTACGTGAGTTGGCATACGAATGAAAAATACCGGCGAAATTGAAGTTTGAAAATAATTGTATTCATGAACTCTTTAGACTTTAGATCGACTCTTTATTTTCTTACAGGCTTTACTACACAAAACTTGCAATTGGATCTCCTCCGAAAGATTATCTTCTCGAAGTAGATACTGGTAGTGATGTTTCATGGGTTAACTGCGCCTAGTGTAGCCCTTGCAGTCCTACTTATACTGCCGAAGACGTAAGCGCGATTAATCCTTTTCCGTTTCTCCAATGAGAGTCATGCTGCAGAAACAACCCGATTAATTTTATCCTCCCCCCCCTGCCCTAATATATATTCCTGTTTTGCACGAAATTTAGCAAAGATCCCATGGCCACTCTTGGATGTTTGTTCTCTAAAAACGTTTGTGAATATGGAGACGGAAATGGAAGTGCTGGATACGTTGTTCAAGACATTGTTGAGTCTGATCTAGTACTGGAAATCTTCAAACAACTATTGGAAATGCATATATATTCTATTTGGGTAAGCCATAAAATATAATTTCATCTAATATTTATGGGAAATTGGTGTCGTTTTGATTTAAGACTCGAGTTCACTTGATTTGTGGTTTCACATATGTCCGTGTGATTGCAATGTGGCTGTATGTTTTTCAATAATTGTATTCCAGTGTTTTACCCTCTGTCTGCTTGATATGATATTAAACTTTAATTTTGTAATCCTTGTATAGGTTGTTGTGATTGGAAAGCCTAGGACACACAAACCAAGTAAACTGAACTAATGATAAAATCCAATCAGTTAAGTAGATTTATATTGCAAGTTTTAAATCCATTACAGATACAATGGCGTGCGCTTGATGAGATTAATGCTGGAGTTTGTGATGGAATGACAAACGAAGAAATAAAGAAAAACATGCCCGAAGGATATGAGTATGTTGCTGACTTCACATCACTATGTACACTTATTTTATTATCCATTTGTTTCCTTCCACTCTTAATGGTGTTTGATGTAAGAACATTGTCTATTGAACCTTTAAATTTTTTCTTCATGTTATTTGCCGATTGCAGGTCTCGTAAGAAGGACAAGATGAGGTACCGCTACCCTCAGGGGGGGTCTTATCTTGATGTTATCCAAAGGTTTGTGCAAACTCTGTCTTTGATAATCATGTTATGAACAACTTTTTTCCACCCAGCTTGTTCCTTATAGTACATCTTCCGTATTCCTGCAGGTTAGAGTCTGCGATTATGGAGACTGAACGTCAGCGCTCACCTGTTGTGATTTCGCACCAGGTTTGCGTTTGGGCTTTCCCATCACAGCATATAATGTCAAGCTATCTCCAACGCCAAACCTAACTACTAAATCTGAACTTCTACAGGCTGTATTGAGGGAGTTATATGCATATTTTGTTGACAGGCCTTTGAAATAAAATTCCAGATATTGAGGTAATCTATGAATTGCTTAAAATTTCTTACACGGGTTTGTTTTTGTATGGAGACACGTTATAGACTCGTTATTCTGCATTTTTCAGATACCATTGCATAATACAATCGAGACACAAATGGGGTCATTGGGGTTCCAGAGAAACAATACAAACTCATGGATTGAACTTGTTGTCACACATCTTTAAATCGGTAACATATAATCACAATAATGATAATGATAACCCACGGGGAGGTACAAAATAACCTTGTAATCCTCAATTATGGTTGAAGTTAGTAGTGGGTTTGGATTATTTATGGGTGAAAAAATGATTGAGTGGTGTCTTCTTACTTGTTTCTTTCTTTGAATTTTGTAGGTTGAGTATTATTTCAGTGATGCAAATTAGGCGAAGTCTTCGAAGCTTGTAAGTGGCTGGATTCATTTAACTGTTTTATGTGATCATGTCCTGCACATTAAAATCATATCTAGGGGTCCATTCTCATGTTGTTTTGGTGCTGAAATCTGCAGGTTGCAATTGAAGATGGAAGTAGGTCAAGCATCAAAATTCATTCACCGACTCAGATATGGAAGGATTGCAGGTAATATCAGTAACTAATATGCTATCTTTGATGTATGTTGGTTGTATCATGTAGAGCAAGGAAGTACCTGCTTAGTTTTCCTTTCTTTTCGAGTAACCATATCTTATCTTGCTTGAGTTGTGAATGTAAAACACCACTGGCGTTTTAATTAACAATCTTATACATGGTTGGATCTGGGATCTTGTCTGTTTGTTTGAGTTTACGTACCGACTATTGTTTGATCACATATATTCGTGGTGCAAGACACCAAGGCATTCAACTTCTGAATATATCATCAGTTTTCAGTATTTCATCTCTGCTGACTTCGCGATGTGGTAAGGATGAATTATATGCTAGAGATGGTTTATACATTAGCAGCATGTCATCATACTCACATCAGAGCCTACATACATGTGTGCAATTTTCCCTCTTTAGGCTTTTCACCCTTGAAGTTTCTGTTCAGCATTTTTGTCTCTAATGCATCTCGGGTGGCAGGTATATAGATGTGATTCGTCAGTTGATCGACAAAGCAGGAGATTTCGCCAGTGATGACATTTGGTACCGTGTTGTGCAGTTTGTGACAAACAACAAAGATATACATGTATGCTATCATATACTGAATTTAGATGCTCTCCTGCTGTGTCTTTCTTTATTTTTCTAACGTTTTATCTTCCCAGCCTTATGCAGCAGAAAAAAGGTAGAGAGTATCTCGACAAGCCCGCTATACATGAAACAATGGTCAAGGTGTGCATATGAACCTTCTTTATTCAAGCTTAAAATTTGGTCATATTAGCTTTGTGGACCGTCTTTTAATTACATGTCTTAAAGGAAACAGCTGGTAGGGGTTTCTGTTGCTATAAAAATGTAATAAAAGACCTTCAAGATTAACTGTTTTTCACGGTCTCTTATTTGTTGATTTCATTTTTGTTCATCTTCCTTTGCACTTACATCTACCTTGTTACATTGTAATTCTCAGTTAGGCTCATCAGCTGTGCAAGATATCAAGTAACATGTTTCCGGATAAAGGCCTACTGATTGTGAGTAATAAATCTTTTCTACGCAGTACCTTTAAAATTGGTAATAGGCATATTGTGGTCCTCTACTGCTTCTGAATGGTATTTCTTTCTTCGGTGTAGGTGTGTTCTGCACCGAATTATTGCTATATGTGTGGAAACATAGCTCTGAGACTGAGCTTCAGTGATAATACGGTATATTATAGGATCTTGTAGGTTTGTTTTTTTTCCTTTAACTTGGGTCATGTGCGTTGGATTGTACTTGAAGTTAAGTTGTTTTTTTCTTTTCAGCGTAGAACATTGTATGAATCTCAACATAAAACACTGTATGTCAATTGCCAAATTTATTTGTTGGTTAATGGATCAATTATAATCATTGTAGTTGGAGTATATGATCTGTGGGAATGTTGAATACGATGGTTCTTAATTTGAATCATTAGAACTGGATGAATCAGGGTAATTGCAGGGAACTGGAATATTGCAGGATAAATTGGGAAGAAATAGTTTTTGACTTGGTCAACGAAGACTTGACCTTTTTTTTTGCTGCAAAAATTTAGGAACTGCTGAAACGTGAGCTAAGTCTGAACCAGAACAACTATATCATGTTCTAGTAAAATTTATCCCAAAATAACTCCAAAATTAGCAACAGAGTAGCAAAGGATTTGTTCTGTTTCTATATTTCAATTTCACAACAGCTTGGCTATGTTGCTGCTGCCGTTGCTGACCGAAATTAGAAACAGAGCTAGAGCTGTCGCGAAAAACTGCGACAGGGTGTTTAACAACGGAAAAAATATGTTGCAAGCCCAGTCAGCAAAATATTTAAGCTGTTGCTAAACGTTAAATTTGGTGTAGTGTTCTTTTACTTTTCATTCTATTAACTTGCAACTGCAACAATTTAATGTTTCTTCTGATATATTACAAGACTGATATTTAGGTTAAATTTTCAGAGAATTCATCGTTCTGCGACTAGACTTTAGTGGATTGAATATTTGATGTCTAATTCTAAGTTAAGTGCGAATGTCCTATCATAAATTTTCTTTAGGATCAGTAGATTTATACTCTTTGATGTCCTACCATAGCTTTTATGTCTGATATGCTTTTTGATTTTGTTCTTCATTTAAATCTAGGAAACTCTAGCGGATCATGTGTAACTAATTTTCAAGTTTTGCAGAAGTTAATAACTACCCAATTTTGTGTATTTTACTGAAGATAAAATGTAGAATGAGTTGACCGGATTAAAAGTGTGGTGGTCAATTTGCAACTTCTTAAGACAGCTTATGTAAAACCAATTAAAGTTGTTAGATTGCTAGCATACAACATTCTAATGGGTATAAAAAGTTTTATTTTCTTTCAATACTGCTGCGATGTTAGAGAAAACATGGTTATTCTAACGGGTACCTCTCGCTGCCAGATCTTTGTCAGTTCCAGATGACTTCCAGATAATAACAAGGCAGTAGGTTACAGAGCAGAGTTCGCTTTAATTGGGATTTGGATTCTGCTTGAATTTTCTCTAAAGTCTAAAGCCAACAGATAAAGATTACGTGACTTCCTAAAATAATATGAAGATGAAGGTAGTTTCCACATATTCTTTCTCTTTCTCAAGTAACAGTTTGATTCATGTGTAATGAATTCCGAATCGGGTTCTGAGTATTACTAACATGTTCGTGTTGAATCATTCTAATTGATTATGGGTTGATAATTGTTGGGGTTATGTCTAAAATGATTTTGCTGATGGATACTGCCTTGACCGTTTCAAAGGAAAATCTTGGTTATCCAGAATTCTAGATTATATGTCATGTTACTTCTTTTTTCTCTTCTTGAGTGTATGCCATACTCACTATAAGTACCATCCATGAATACAAAATTACCTTAGTTTGGGAAGCAATGAGTACTCTCATTTATGAGCATGGTTATGTTCATCTAACTGCGTACACGGTTGATAGTTAGATTCCGTGAGGATTCATCTTATGTTACCTAATTTAGTTTCGTGTCATAGAGCTCATGCAAATTTATATATGACCAAAGAGTAGTAGCTGCTGATAAGCTTTGAATATCAATTCTCTTTAGGAAACATATCACTATTTTATGACAACAATGGCAGGAACTCTGAAATGAATTAATTTATGTAATCACGTACTTAGTTATTAAAGATGTTCATGAGCTTGAGTGCTTGAGAGATGAGTGCAAGATCTTAAAGAAAATATAAATCATCATATCCTAGGAAAGCATGGAACCTTAAAAACGAACCACTTTTTGGTTTCTTTATGATTTTTCATTGTTTATTCGCACTCACTAAATTTTGTTTAATATTTCTTCTTTGATGCTATTGGTCTTTATAAATCGATATAGGATATGTGGTCATTTTTCATTCCTCTTAACATGATATATGAACGTATAAATTTGATTTGCTGATGAGTGAAAGAGACTTGATGTTGCATACTTACTATAGGAAAAGAAAAACTAGCCTAAATAAATATTTTCACAGATTTTCTAAAGGTCTATAGTTCTGATTTAATGGCCGAATGAAGCAGGAACTAGGTATAAGACCGATATGTTTAATGCTTCGTATTTAGATTGGGTATGGCGTTAATTCTCTTAGAATCCTTTTGAGTCGGCGTAGAACCTGCATGTTGGAACTTCTTAGGTTTAAAACTTTCCATTATCCAGTGGTTTAGTCAAAGTGGCCATGACCGTCTTAAGTGTATATCTAAATCCCATTACGCAATCAAACTGTCTAGCTTATTTGGTTATTCGATTTCTTTAAAGTTAATTCTGTGTACACTGTTATACCAAGGAGCCATGTAATTGTTTTAATGTTCAATAAATAAAAATTGTTTTGTTTTATACATTATTTTTTAGAATGATTGTTGTTGATGCTATCAGAGGAGGAAGAATTTAGGGTTATAAAGAAGTTGACGAAGAAAAGGTTGAGGAATCCAGGCGGTGTCAAGGAGAAAAAGTAAGATAATGGAATTTTAAACCGATTGGCAAAATGGTAATTTGAATAACCTAACATTGATCAAAATATGGTTATGATGTTGGACTCAGTCTGCAAAACGTCTTCAACAGTCGGCTTGAGTCCTTAAGTGAGTTGTAGGAAATTGTAAATCTATGCTTACGGTGGGAGGGATCATGTACTGTGACTTGAATGCATACGGAATTTGAGAGTTGTTTACATTTGTTTTCCTAGCCTAAAATGTTCAGTTTTAAATGTCTGATGCATAATAGCTGTATAGGTTTTATCATGTAGAACTTTTGACCTTTTATTTTTGTTTTTATTTAGTAAGGTTAATTTAATATTTAATTGTACTACTTTAATATCATTGGATAACTTATTACAAAACAAAATGGTCATTTGGAACGAAGGCACTATAGGAAATCTATTGAATTGTTCCTTATGTGATTATGTTCAATCCATTTCATAGTACAATTTATATTGTAGTGGTACTTCACAACTACACTGGTGTAGATGCGTTAACGGTAATTATCCTATTTGTCTCCTCCAAATGGACAGATCAACAATTTACAGAAACATTTCACCAGATCCAGTCCTTTATGGTCCTATATTGCGTACCACACTGGCAGATTGAACGCACAAAAGTATTCCAGTTGTGCTGAAATACGCAAGAGGATATCTAATCATTACATACGCCAGGATTTAACCTATTAGTGTATTTTCGTGCCCGTGTCGTTACGGGCACGAAACTTAAATAACCTGTTGTCTCCAATAACTATACCTCCCACCAGGTTTATGTCAGGAAAATAATTGTTTTCTCGGCGTCGTTTCTGTCAAAAAAAAATGTGGCCAGCGGAATTATCAGGTGGAACAATAGTTCTAATCATGAAACAATAAAACAAAGTTATGTAGTAGACGTAATTTCAGAAGTCTAAATTCATATCAATTTTTATTAATCCTATAACTGAAAGAGGAACCTATTTTTCTATGTCAAAAGATGAGTCTGTACATAAACATGGAAGGAGCGGATTCATCTGGGGAAATTTGTTGGCGTTCATTTTGCCTCTCGTATTTATATCATCCAACAATTGAATTGCATGATCATTTTGATTAAAGATTGCTAGCAATTACGAGCCATGGACCCACATATTTGCTCCGTACAGCAGTTACTACTCTAACTGCATGTTTCACGCAGTGTCGATCAACATCGCTCAATAATACAGCTCTATGTCAGGATTGGTTTATGGAATATTAAATTACCCGTGGAAATTCAAACATGAAATCTCAATCCAAATACATCTCTTAATTTCTTAAAATGGTATACCGTTGAAAATTACGTCGATTTCGATCAGACAACAACTATACTGAAAAGGGGGAAAAAAAAAGGTGGTCACCAACAGTACTGCTAAATAAAGGTGCGAGCGCTCAGGGTTAAGACGTAAGACTCATAACAGACTAATCAAGTTTCAGATTGTTCCAGTACACTACTAATAGGCCATTATATACAGCTCATAAATAACCATGAGCTGCAAGCAAAAAACAAACAGGCCATTTCGATGACTCATCAGATAATAATATACAACATTATGTATAACAACCATGATATTATTTTAATTAATATACCACCAGTTGGATCTGTGGAGATTATTAGTCTCACATTGTCAAGACATTTAAGATCCTGCGGTTTATAATCTCTTAGGGTCTCTTCACTCATTCTCAATTGGTTTTGAGTTGAATGCTTCTTTTCTGACATGGTATCAAAGCAGGTTAATTGTGTCGAGTCATATGACCGCACCTTTATTCAGCGTCATCCGATTTAATTGTCCATGTGTTAGATCCAACGAGACTATACGTGAGGGAGTGTGTTGAGATTATTAGTTCCACATTATCTAGGCATCTAAGGCCCTGCGATTTATAATCTCTTAGGGCCTCTCCACTCATTGCCAATTGATTTTGAGTTGGATGACCGTATTCTAAAAGTTAGATTACAATATATATCTTGATACTGTCTATGCATGATGGGATGATGGGATTAAATATGATTAATTTTGTAAAAGAAATTAAAAAAGATAGACAAGAACAGCTCATAATGTCACCAAGAAGTGTTAGTCAACTTATTCATTTTCTATATAAACTCGTTAAACGAACATGGATTCAATATCAACTGCCCTGTTTCATTTTATAAACGTCTGTGCAAATTTTTGGGTAACAATCATCAACAGTCGATGGCTCATCACGGTGTTTCAGGTCTAGTTGGGAAACTTATAACTCAATTGGAGGTCAATTGTGATGCTGACGAATTTTATAAAATTTGGAAGCACCATGAAGAAGTTCCACAGGCAGTTTCTCATCTTTTCCCTGCCGTCAAAGTTGTCAAAGGAGATGGACTTGTTTCTGGTTGTATCAAGGAATGGCACTATATTCTGGGTATATTGAAACAAAATATATATAGCAAACGATGACCCCATTTTATTCTACATAATTAATTACTCTTTGTATGATTGATTTATTACTTTGTAGTTTTACTTCAATAAGTTTGTTTTTGTTCATGCAGAGGGTAAGGCGATGAGCGCAATGGAGGAAACGACACACAATGATGTAACGAGGACTTTACATCACCAGGTAGTTGAAGGAGAAGTGATGAAGGATTATAAGGCGATTGCTTCCATAATTGAAGTTAATCCAAACCCAAATGGACATGGAAGCATTGTGACTTGGTCAATTGAGTATGAGAAAATGAACGAAGATTCTCCAACTCCCTTTGCTTATCTTGAATTCTTCCATCAGAACCTAGTCGATATGAATTCTCACCTTTACGTTGGTTCTGATTCTCACCTCCACGTTGATGAATAAAATGCCATTACCGTAAGTACATGAACGCGGCTTTAGTGTTGATGTACGTCAGTATGTGTTGCTTGAATTGATCAGTTGCCTGTGTTATTCTTGCTTGAATCAGTTGCTTGTGCTAGTCTTGCAGTATGCCTATGTCTACGTGCGTGTGTTTCATAAAAATAAAGACTAAAGGGCACTTGCAAGTTATAATTCACTTCTTTTAATCCCTTTGAATATGTATGGTCTATTCTGTTTAATCAAGTTATGTATTCTATAGCAAAGGGTTTCCACAAATTATCTCAATTGCCCTGAATTATTTTTTGTTAATTGTGCAAATGTAAAAGGTAGTTAAACGAGAATTCTTACTAATAACAGAGTGTACTGTGAGTGTGTGTCTGGCTCGTGTGTGAGAGTGTTGGCCAGTGTGTGCGACACACGTGAGCAATGTAAAGAGAGAATGAGAGATCGAGTCTGAGTATATATTGTCATCTCGGTCCTGTAAACAATTATCTTTCTCTTTGTCAAATATTGATTCAAACCATATTGAGTAAACATGTAGACATTCATTCCGTGAATGCTATCATGGTATCAGTCCTGAGAATTTCAATTCTCAGAGGGATCGATCCTACCTTCCGCTGATTAAATCTTAAATTCTTTATCAATTTCTTCTGCTGTTGTTCTTCATCATCTTCAATTAAGGTGAAGATTCAAGGAATCCGTACAGAAAATTGCTACTGGTGATTTCTTGGTGTGAGGTTTGTATTTTCCCGATGCTTACTACAACGTCATCAATTAGGATTAAGCATGTATTTTGGATCTAAAATTCGTTTTTAGAACTTGAGCTGTTGGTGATTTTGGATTTCCAGTTGGTTGTTTGGATCTAAAATTTCTCTACCTCAATAGCTAAAACTCGAATATCTGCTGGTAATCTCCATCTTAATCTTTAGATTACTTTAGATTTGATCTCATGTGTTCAATTTCTATATTACTATCTCAACAAAATTCAATTTCGTCTGCAAACTCTGTTTTCATCATAACTTGGTATGATTTTGACCTAGTTCTTTTATCAAATCCTACTGGTACTGATTCCTGGATCTATTTGGTCTGAGCATGCCTATTTCTGCTACAATAGTTCGTTAGGAAGAAGCTTAATGTTGTTCCATTGAATAGTGGGGAAAGATTCTTCTTAAATCCAATAGAATGTTGGGGTATGTGTGTATGTTGATTGTTTGCAGCACCATTGAGTGCTTAATTTTGCTTTGGTTAGCTCCTCATTTTAATATTACTTTGGTACAGTCATCACAGTAGTGGTATGTGAGTGAGTTGGTTTGTGCGTGTAATGATGGAACTGAGGATGCTGTTTCGGAATTGAAGTTGGTGAGATATACTAAGTACAGATTGATGTTCTCTTTGATGAGTCTACATTTACTTCTGATGTAGCCTGGTTTAGTTATCTTTTCTATTGTTTTTCATGTTGCTGAATAATGCCAAACTACATCTTTGTTTGCTGGTTTCAATATTTCTTCGATTGCGAATAATATGGGTACTTTAATAAGTGCTTTCATAAGTTGCTCAAGCTCTTGTTTGTTGAAGTTCTCGAATAATACCACATTTGATGCTTCCAAATGTCTTTTATGTGTTGATGGATGGAGCTGCAATGCTTGAAATTCATATTTCTACTGCAATTTTCTTTGGAAGGGTTAACTATGCTACAAGTGATAGTTTGTGCAGATGGTACACAATTCTTATTTGGATTTCGTCGTTATAACATCAGCTCCTGGTGATGACTTAGCACATTTTGCAGTTGATACATTGTTCTGTGTAAAGATTGTATGGTGTGAGTGTGTGAGTTTTCAAGTTACAGTGATTAGTGGATGACAAACCTTGCATTGTGTTACTTATTCAGTTTGGTCTGTCATTATGGTGCTTGGTGAGTCCTCCCTAAAGGCTTTGCTACAGTTCCTGCATTCAAGGGATTTATCATTCAATTTTTGTCCAACAGTTCAGTTGTGTATGTTATAATTTGGTCTTATACATTGCCTTCTTATGCACTGTTACCACTAATTCTGTCATGTTGTTCTACTTTTGTCTGCATCACCTACTGTTGCTGCAAATGTGCTCATTTCTACTACTATGCCGCTATTTCACTTGCACCAACTGTTGTTGTGTCAATCTGTATGCTTCTTGTTCTGTCAAGACTTGGTTTGTGGTGCTAACTTCTATCTGTACCAGCTCATCATGGCACTATTACACTGCAAGGTATGAACTGTTTTTAACAACTGCGACTACTACTGCCATCAGATAAGTGATTCTTCTCCTAGTTACTTTTATCTTTATATTGGGTTATCACTGCCGCTTTTTCTACACCAACAACTACAGCTGCTGATGCCAGTATAATTACCAGTTACAGTTCTTGAATACTGCACCTTGGTTCAGCTCAGATTTGTTGGATAAGTGATTACCTGTTGGAGGAAAACGCTTTTGTACGGAAAATCATGTTTTAGCAGCTATGAGTAGGGGACTATACATATTAGTTTGTTGTTCTGGCAATATAGTTGGTGCTTCTTTTCTAGCGTAGGCCATTAATTCTACACCAAGTAGGTGTTATTCTCTTTTTGCTCCACCTGTTTCTCAAATGTCAGCATTCAATAGTTAAAGTTCAGTCACGGAGCATGTAAGTGTGGTTACAGAACATAGTGGTGCAGGGTTTCATTAATAATTACAGGGGTCCGAATTCTTTTTTGGTCTGTTATCTCATTTATCTGCCCCAGTTGTTTCTACATCGTTATTACACTTACGACGTCTCAGGTATGAGATGTTTCTGTAGTGTTGCCACAACGCCTACCTACTACAACTATTACTTCCATTGGCATCAAGTAATTATATAGCCCAACTGCACCACCAGTTTTGTATCCCTTCTGTACTATGCTACTCTCTTGCTACATATGTTGCAGTTTACTGTCTGCCGAGTGTACTGTGAGTGTGTGCACGGCTCGTGTTTGTCATGTGCGAGTGCAATCTAAAGTGGTCTTACAACCCACTAGAGATTGAGTGAGGGTAATAACAGTGTACTATTGAGTGTGTGTCTGGCTCGTATGTGAGAGTGTTGGCCAGTGTGTGCAACACATGTGAGCAATGTAAAAAGAGAATGAGAGATCGAGTCTGAGTATATATTGTCATCTCTGTCCTGTAAACAATTATCTTTCTCTTAATCAAATATTGATTCAAACCTATTCAGTAAACATGTAGGCATTCATTCATTGAATGCTATCACTTACTACCTAGTAGTCGAACTCAATTTGATCCCTTGGAACACCATAAAATAATGATGGCCAAGTCTTCAATCTACCTTCAAAAGTAATTTTGTTCCGCTACTTCCAAATGATCCAACAGACAACCAAAGGTAAATTCTCCATGTACCTCCATTTTTCTTGTCCCTCATTCTGTTATGAAACTGGTTTGAATCGAGCTGGAGAAAACCCATTTGACCTTGAAAGCCGATAAAAAGAAATTCAAAATTTCCCACGAGAAACTACATTGGAAATGCACTTTCTACCTCTATTACAATTTACATTTGTTACCGGAATTCCCCTTTTCCGAAGCATTTTCATGGCTGGTATAAAATCAAGACTAGCTGCCCAAAACATAGAACAAACCTTTAGAGGAATATCTTTCGGCTACCACAAGTTTCCAACAGACTTTTCCTCGACTAAAATCTCACGTGTATCTGCCACAGTACTAAAATCTTTCTGGAGCCTGCTACAACACGTCATACTCTTTTAAAATACAAAAATATATAGATTGAAAAGGTGAGGTTATCCAAATATACCTTAAGCTACAACTTTTCCTACCTATAAGTCCTTTCTCCGAAAGTGATTGTCTATGGACCGAGTCGAGACAATAAAACTAATTGGTTCACACTTCGTGTGATCGTCTATGGATACGAGATCGAAAAATACAACAACGAAGTATGTTTACTTGATACAAAGGTTCGGACTTCACCAAACACAATAGGATTGCTTATCAAGTAAATAGGAATTAACGTTTGTGTAATTTACTTTAATTATAATAAACAATTATAATGCGAAAAATAAAAGTAAATGACACAACAAGATTTTGTTGACGAGGAAAACTGCAAATGCAGAAAAATCCTGGGACCTAGTCCAGAATTGAATACTCTCAGGATTAAGCCGCTACACAAAATTACACTAACTTCGTATAGTTGAGACCAAGTAACTAACCCTATAGTTCACCTAGTTTCGTATGTATTACCACGCCTCCAACTTATAAATAAGCCACGTACTTGGATCAATCCCTTTGGTTCGTATTCCAAACAGTAAAGGAACAAGAAATCTGTTTAGTATCAACTCTATTCAACCAAGTGATATAAGTCGGACAAAGGCTCTTCCATTTATTTGAACAAAACTCCTTCGTCAGGTCTAGATCTATCTTATGTTCAATCACCCAAAGGTAATCGATTAAGATTAAGCCAACAACACCTTTAATCCGAAGAACTGTGCTGACGCCGATCTACTCAATTAATCAATCAAATCTACCACAAGGATAAACCGATTATTAATTGGATCCTCTTTTATCGAAACAATTATTGTGCACACCAAAGATTGTAAAACTTAATTCAGATATTCAATATCTTCTTTGTCTTCAAATCTTCTTAAATCTTCAATAAAAACCTGCACACAATCACTTGAATCTCTTGTGATCAATCACGCACAGAACGGAGTCTGTTAAAAATGGATTATCACAAAATCGTCTTTAGAACTAACAACAGTCTAAAGATCCATGTTGAAACTCTTAACTAGTTTGAGTGAATATTATATCAAAAGAGAAGATTCTCAAGAATAAATAAACTAGGTGAAATCAGATTTCAACCACCGTTAGTCAATCAAATCAATCGAAAACAAAGATAAACCACAATTATCTAGTTTCCCACCAACAGGTCGCGCTAGAGATTCTCAATCCCAAAGAAGACTTTAAACTGAGCGGTCGTAAGAGATTTCACCTAATTAGATTACTCTCCTCTCCGATAGGCGGCTACACCAGTAACAAAAAAAAAGAGTAACTCTGTTTTTACGAAGGATTAGTTTGATAGAAAGGCAAACTTCGCGTGTTTATAGATAAGGAAGTTTGGCCAGCAAGGAATTTCCAAAATCGAAAATATTCTCAAGATATTCATTAAAGCAAAAAAAATTCGGTTTCCATAATTCCTGGAAATGCTCTATCCAAAAATAACGATCGAAATCTCTCGGAAAATCTAATTAGTAAATGCACATTACAAATTCTGTAATTTTCCTACAAAATGAAATTGATAACCTTAATTAAAAGATTGTTAACTTACTTATATTTCGATCCTGGGATTCTCTTCCCTTAGCCATTAAGGAATATCTTTGAATAATTATAGAAATAAATATTCACAGCACGTGTTCAAAGTTTGTCGACATCTTTACTTTGTAAGTTCTATTTCACACTTACGACCTTGAAACTTATTTGCCACACTTCCAAACAAGTTTAGAATTGGTTCATATGACTTTCAAGAACTATGTGATTGATCAAACCAACATTCAATCACAATCATGGGTTTAACGTTTCTACCAAAACAAGTTTTGGTTCTACCTTCATGTGAGTACTACGCATAGCCACACTAGCTTCCCAAAGATTCGGTTGACTAGGTACTAGGATCGGTTCCCCACATATATATGGTATCTAACTTATATGTGTTGCACATGTCCATAGGATCGGTTCCCCTTTCTGCTATAAACCTTGCTGCACCCCATACAAGGAGCGGTTCACGTTGATGTATTGCACCCCTTACAAGGAGCGGTTCCCTTTCCCTTACTAGGATCGGTTCCCTTTCCCTTACAAGTATCGGTTTAATCCGATCATACCACAGGTGATTACTTAAGATTAGTTTTACTAATAAAAGTTATACCAATACATAAGTCGGGACTTTGTGAATAGTTCTACCAAGAACACAAAAAGTTCTGAGCGGTTATACTCTATCACACATATTGGTTGTTCATAAGATATGCAATGAATAACAAAACCAATAACTCCTGGCAATTTCCTTTTCGGTTCACAAACACGTTTATGAACTTACTTCCTTAGAACACAAGTAAACATTGTTCCCTAAGATGAAATCCTCACCTCATACCCATACATAATGACAATAACATTCAAATGATTATGGCGATGTCTTATCTACAAAGTTTAATGGTTAATAAATAAACCTCGTATTGTATTCCTTAATACTATGTCTATCTAGAGTTCATATTTGCTCGCAGTTATGTTTTCAATATGCACGACTTGAAAGATACGTTAGGGAATGAAACATTTCAAGTCAAATATCACTAACTTCAAGTGGAAGGATGATTGTTGTCATTGTATCTCTTTGCTTCTTCACATCTTCAAGACTTCTCAGTACTTGTAATGTCTCATATCCTAATACTTTCAAGATAACCAATACGAAGTTTAACTGTAGTACATAATCAAGCGACTCTTAACATGAGTTTTGATTCACTAAAATATGACAACCAAACTTGACATACCAACGCTTGGTGGATTCAACCAAGCAATTTTAGTGATAAAACTCTTACATCATACGGATAAACAAATTACAAGAATTCATTACACTTTGCTTGATTCCCGATTCAACAGCACAGTAAAACAACTTATATTGAATCCTTAAAAATGTCGTTGTTGACATTATAATAACAAAGAAATTACTCCCCCTAAGGAATATAGGTAGATATTAAATCTGCACTTCTTTGTTATACCAATCAATATGACATGTTACTCCCCCTTAGTCTGTGCTTTCACTCTTTCGTTAGATAAAACATTCAAGTACCAATGTTCTTTTCCATAGCGATGCCAATCAATATAAAATCAATACCAACACCACCTGTTTACTCCATATATTTCTCCCCCTTTTTATCACAAAAATGACAAAGAAACGAAAAAATAAAGAACAACACGAGAAGAATCTTACAAATCTCAGAATAGACTTGCAAACCTGTAGAGTTAGGCACGAGGGTTCCACACATCACATTCTGATAACCACTATTAAAACCAAAACTACAAGTAGTCTTATTTTGATATATTACCAAGGAAACAATTGTACGAAACAATTTTTCCCATTTACTTTAGCAAACCAAAAACAATTAATCACATTAGTCCCTTTGCTAAAACGATAGTTCAAAATCAACTGCTTAATTCGATAAGACCAAAATAAAGATCAACTCCATTTTTATCATCAGGTTCTAATTATCCATAAACTTAGATCTTTCAATTTTAAACAAGCCAAACACTAGGTTAGTTAACTAGCATTTCCTTGTTTAGGCATTCGATTAGACTTGAATAACCGAAACCTCACTTTGATAAGACAAACTAAGATCAGAATTAACTTAGTTTCTTATCCGGAATAGAATTGGACTAAACAACTCATCTTGTACACATATTATTTTGTTAATCCATAAATAATTCATACAAACCAAAATAAATCAACTTGCATAATTATTCACCTCAACCGGAAGCAATTGAAACAATATAGACATTAAAAGCACCGCAATTGCACCGAAATTTTGTAATCCTAAACAACTGATACCATACAAAAGCAAGATAACAATAATTTTTCTAAACCGGAACCAATTGAATCACACACACATCAATTGTACCGAAATTTTGTAAGCCTAAACGATTGATACCACACAATAAAGCAAGATAACAATAGTTTTTCTTAACAGGAACTAATTGAAACACACATCCACACACACATCATGGAATAAATATCAATTGAACCTAAATTTTGTTAAGCAAAAGTAACAAATATATATAACATAAACTCAGGCTTTTCTGAAACAGGAAAACAATTAACTAACAAGATTGTTACCTCAGATTTCACATCCACTTTTCCAATATGATATCATCTTCGTCCAGGGAGAATTGATATCGAAATATCACCACGTTGTCATCCTTATGCATAAACAAAATAATAACAACTCACCTCAACCTTTACCAGAGAAAGTTTGAAAACTTGTTTTAACAATTGCAAGAAAGGTTGAAACTGTCGAAACACATATGATTTTATGATAAACCAAAACCGATTCAACATATTGTGACTTTTTCACATACTGTTTTTATTAGAACCCCTCATGATCCTTTGATAAAGCCTACCTACTAGGGATAGAACTTAATCCTGCTAAATCAAAAAGTCACCCAAACCATAAGGGTTCACAATATATGATATCGAATATTAAGGTAGTGAAACCTAAATCAAACATCCCATAAACATATATAGAAATAAGATAAAAGCAATTAAGCACAGGCTATGTAAACCGAAAACTATCACAAGAAAAATTACCAATCAAATAATTTTATTCATAATAAACCAATACAATCAATGAAAAAAATCACAAATTGATTTATATTATACATTTATACTCTCTCATTTCTAATGAAGGTTGATTTTAAAAACTGGATTCAAATTCCTTTGAGTACTACCTTTTTCAGTAGATATGTTCATCTCCAGCAGTTGAGAATGAAGATTTGCTAGTACTTTTTTTGAATCCTTTATCATCAGTTCATGATACCTTATACAACCTTTAACAGATTGAATCTTTTTCCTTAGAGAGTCTTGAGAGTTATCATGAAGAGGAACATCATGAGTTTCTGTCGAAACTGATGCACAGAGTGCTAGTTCACCAAAAGATGATTTTTCTTTTTCCGATTTCTCCATTGAAATATGACAATCTTCTTTCGGACATGAAAAAGATTTATAAGATGGCAGAAAAACAAGGACTATACATAAAAAATTTGGTTAAAGGAACCGAAATTATTCTTTCCCAAAAATAAGGAAGATTCAATATTTTTCACTAAAGAAACAAACATGAATAACTTTCCCAGATTTATGCTTCCTCACAACCAAAATTTTTGGAAACAAGTGAGGATGCAAATCTCAACACCATCAGTGAGTGTCAAGGTGAGAATAATCCTCACCATTTTTAGCAGAATCATCCTTAAGATGATTTGTTAACACAGTGAACTGTGTTCCCTTCAGTTTTTCTTCTCTCTTGTAATTTCGAGAGTTTGCAATCAATTTTTGAAAGCAAACAATTTACGAGTCTTCTTTATCCCTTTTCGAAGGGCTTGGATAAATTTGATTTCGCAAAAGATTGTAGCGAGATTATTTTCTTTGCATGAAGAACTTGTTGTGTCATCAGAAAAACTGGTTTCCGAATCTCTTGGTATTTCACCCAATATTTTTGGGTCAGATTCTACCATACATGGTTTATCTGAAATGGACTTCAAAAGGTTTTCCATATCTAGGCTTAACCTTTCATTTTCCTTGATTCCCAACTCAAGTTGCTCTAGGAGTTGATTGTACTCACGGGAATCATTACAATTAGAGTTAGAAAGAAGTGCATTGCAATTAGATATTTTTTTCATTTAATTCTTCCTCTGGAATATCATGAAGGGTGGAGACATACACCCTATTGCACTTTCTAGTTTTTCTGTTGGGACAGTGATTTGCCATATGTCCGAATTTACGGAACTTGAAGCATTGAACTTCATCATTAACCTTTTTATGGTGAACTGATAATGTATCAGGAATACTTTTATCGCTATATAAAATATTCTTAATGCGTTTCGCAAGAAGCACAATAGTTGACTCAAGCTCTTTTACAACAGGTGTCATAACCTTTTATCAACTTTTCTAAGTTCCATTCTTCAGCAGAATTTCTCTATCAAAGATTTTTAACTTTCCTACAAGAGAGCTTTGAGAAAGTGTAGAAAAATTATTTACTTCTATTATGGCATGTTTCTTAGACTCGTATCTGGATAGTAACGATCTTAGAATTTTCTAAACTGTTTCCTTTTTCAGATATTGCCTTTCCAAGGAGAAAAGATGCATTAATAATCTCAGAAAGTTTAGAGTTAAACTCCTCGAAGGTGTCGTTATCATCCATATGGATATGTTCCCATTCAAATGAAAGGGTGAGAAGTCTAGCTTCTTTTTCAGATTCATCTCCTTCGAATACAGTTTCAGGAATATCCCATGCTTCTTTAGAAGTTCTGAAAGACAGCACATGATGAAGAAGATCATCACTAACTGCATGTATAATGGCATTTAAACCATCAGAATTCTGTTTTGAAATAATCCCTTCTTTAAGACTATACCATGCTAATCGTTTGAATTCTGACTCCGAATAATCTATCGGATGTTGGTATCCGTCTTCGATTAATATGCATGTATTAAAATCTCGGGATTGAAGAAAATCCTTCATAGCCAATTTCCATAATGGATAATTAGTTCCATTAAATCTTGGTGGAACGTTAACTGAATCACTCATTAGATTCATTCTTATAGGTTGGATCGCACCAAACACGGACTGTTAGATCTTTTCGTATTTGCCTGCTCTGATACCAATTGAAAAGGCGAGGGTCCCCAAATATACCTCAAGCTAAAACTTTTCCTACCTATAAGTCCTTTCTCCGAAAGTGATTGTATATGGACTGAGTCGAGACAATACAACTAATCGGTTCACACTTTGTGTGATCGTCTATGGATACGAGATCGAGACAATACAACAACGAAGTATGTTTACTTGATACAAAGGTTCAGACATAACCAAAAACAATAGGATTGCTTATCAAGTAAATAGGAATTAACGTTTGTGTAATTTACTTCAGTTATAAAAAAAACAATTATAATGCGGAAAATAAAAGTAAATGACATAGCAAGATTTTGTTGACGAGAAAAACTGCAAATGCAGAAAATCCTGGGACCTAGTCCAGAATTGAATACTCTCAGGATTAAGTCGCTACACAAAATTACACTAACTTCGTATAGTTGAGACCAAGTAACTAACCTTATAGTTCACCTAGTTCCGTCTGTTCCCACGCCTCCAACTTATAAATAAGTCACGTACTTGGATCAATCCCTTTGGTTCGTATTCCAAACAGTAAAGGAACAAGAAATCCGTTTGGTATCAACTCTATTCAACCAAGTGATATGATTCGGACAAAGGATCTTCCGTTTATCTCAACATAAACTCCTTCGTCAGGTCTAGATATATCTTATGTTCAATCACCCAAAGGTAATCGATTAAGATTAAGCCAACAACACCTTTAATCAGAAGAAACGTGTTGATGCCTATCTACTCAATTAATCAATCCAATCTACCACAAGGATAAACCGATTATTAATTGGATCCTCTTTTACCGAAACAAGTATTGTGCACACCAAAGATTGTAAAACCCAAGTCATATCTTCAATATCTTCTTTGTCTTCAAATCTTCTTAAATCTTTAATAAAAAACTACACACAATCACTTGAATTGCTTGTGATCAATCACGCACAGAACGGAGTCTGTCAACAATGGATTATCACAAGATCGTCTTTAGAACTAAACAACAGTCTAAAGATCCCTGTGGAAACTCTGAAATAGTTTGATTGAATCTTATATCAGAAGAGAATATGCTCAAGAATAACCAAACTAGGTGCAATCAGATTTCAACCACCATTAGTCAATCAAATCAATCGAAAACATAAATAAACCGCAATTATAGTTTCCCACCAACGGGTCGCACTAGAGCTTCTCAATCCCAAAGAAGACTTTAAAATGAGAGTCCGTAAGAGATTTCACCTAATAAGATTACTCTCCTATCCGATAGGAGGCTACACCAGTAACAACAACAAAAGAGTAAATCTGTTGTTACAAAGGATTAGTTTGCTAGAAAGGCAAACTTCGTGTATTTATAGACAAGGAAGTTTGGACACCAAGGAATTTCCAAAACCAAAAATATTCTCAAGATATTCATTAAAGCACAAATTCGGTTTCCATAATTCCTGGAAATGCTCTATCCAAAAATAACGATCGAAATCTCTCGGAAAATCTAATTAGTAAATGCACATTACTAATTCTATAATTTCCCTACAAAATGAAATTAATAACCTTAATTAAAAGATTATTAACTTACTTGTGTTTCGATCCTGGGATTCTCTTCCCTTAGCAGTTAAGGAATATCTTTGAACAATTATAGAAATAAACATTCACAACACGTGTTCAAAGTTTGTCGTCATCTTTACTTTGTAAGTTCTCTTTCACACTTACAACCTTGAAACCGATTATCCACACTTCTAAACAAGTTTAGAATTGGTTCATCTAACTTTCAAGAACTATGTGATTGATCAAACCAATATTCAATCACAATCATGGGTTTAACGGTTCTACCAAAATGAGTTTCAGATCTACCTCCATGTGAGTATTACGCATAGTCACACTAGCTTCCTAAAGATTCGGTTTACTAGGTACTAGGATCGGTTTCCCACATATATATGGTATCTAACTTATATGTGTTGCACATGTCCATAGGATCGGTTTCCCTTTCTGCTATAAACCTTGCTGCACCCCATACAAGGATCGGTTCCCCTTGATATACTGCACCACTTACAAGGATCAGTTCCCTTTCCTTTACTAGGATCGTTTCCCTTTCCCCAAGGACAGACATAATCCTATCATACCACAGTGATTACTTAATATTGGTTTTAGTAATAAAAGTTATACCAATACATAAGTCAGGACTTTGTGAATAGTTCTACCAAGAACACAACAAGTTGTGAGCGGTTATACTCTATCATACATATTGGTTGTTCGTAAGATATGCAATGAATAACAAAACCAATAACTCCTGGCAATTTCCTTTTCGGTTCACAAACAATTTTATGAACTTACTTCCTTACAACACATGTAAACATTGTTCCCTAGGATGAAATCCTCACCTCATACCCATACATGATCACAATAGTATTCAAATAATTCTGGAGATGTCTTATCTACAAAGTTTAATGGTTAAGAAATAAACTCGTATTGTATTCCTTAATACTATGTCTATCTAGAGTTCATATATGCTTCGCAGTTATGTTTTCAATATGCACGACTTGAAAGATATGTTAGGGAATAAAACAGTTCAAGTCAAATATCACTAACCTCAAGTGGAAGGATGATTGTTGTCATTGTAGCTCCCTGATTTTTCACATCTTCAAGACTTCGCAATACTTGTAATGTCTCATATCCTAATATTTTCAAGCTAACCTATACGAAGTTTAAATCTAATACATAATCAAGCGACTCTTAACATGAGTTTTGATTCACTAAAATATGACAACCAAACTTGACATACCAACGCTCGGTGGGTTCAACTGAGCAATGCTCTAACATAGATAAAACATTTTCTTCCATCAGCATATATAAAAACACAATAAAAGGGAGAAAATCCCAATATATATCTCATGATTCCCATATCAAGGGACGGTGAGAACTTCTCCACCATTCCCAATATAAATGGTAGAGACATTTACATATTCTCTTACAATTTCATCTTTAACTCTCTTATAGTTTCATCTTTAACCTTTCTCCCTCTTCTGTTACAGTTTCACTTTCGATCATTTTCTACCGTTGGATGGAAACATTAAGGAGAAAAAATAGAATACTAGATTTGTGTTACGAATCAAAAGGTCGGTGGATGCTTAAAAAAAGGTTTGTGCTTTAGACTATTGTTGACAAGTATTTGAGATCCAGTTATTGAAAGGATAAAGAAGAGGCTATCCTCATGGTAACGTCAATATCTGTCGAAAGGATGGATGTTGACCCTTCTTTAAGGATGTCCTAAGAAACATACCCATATACTATCTCCCTTTGTTCGCACTCCTACCATCAGTGTCCAAAGCTATGGAAAATATCATGCGTGGATTTCTTTGGGGAGACTCGGAAAATGGAAAGAAGAGGCACTGGGCCTTATGGAGAAAGGTGTGCAAGTCTAACAAATATTCGGGTTAGAGGTAAAGCGTGTAAGATTGATGAACCAAGATCTCTTAACTAAGTGGGAGTGGAGATATGGAAAATAATTAATAGTCTATAGAGTGGAATCATTTACGAAAAGTTTGGAGGTGATGAAGAGGCATTAAATACACCACAAACTAATCAGACTCAAGGGTGCGGGTTGTGGACAAACATTCTCAAGCAATCGAAAGTCCTGAAAAAGGGGACAAAACAAGTAGTTTCAAAGGGTAAGAATGTTCATTTTTGGAAGGATAGTTGGATAACAACGCAACCCTTGAATGATCTTTTTCCTAAAATATGGAGAAAGTCAAGCAAGAAAGGAAGAGTGATACGCAAAATGGTGAACATCAATGGGTCACAAATAGCAGCATGAGATATGGGTTTCAAGTCGAGTTTTAGAGAAGAAAATAGAAGTGAGGTTACTGCCTTCATTTAAACAATTTGGGATCCTGGTAATTTAGGGAGAGAAGAGGATACAAGGTCATGGATTGCAGGGACTGTGAAGGAATAGTCCCACATTGGTTAGACCCTTAGTGTAGATCCTCAATATAAGTTGTATGGGCTACTACACTCATTGCCAATTAGTTTTGAGTTGGAAGCCCATACACTTGTTTTAACATGGTATCAGAGTTAGGTAGGCACGTCAAACGGCGTGACCCGTATTAGTCAAACGATGTATGAAGGTCCACGTGTAGAGCCAAGTCAAACTACTTAGTGCCCTACACGTGACGAGGCGTGTGAAGAAATAGTTCCACATTGCTTAGACCCTTAGCCTAGATCCTCTATATAAGTTGTATGGGTCACTCCACTCATTTCCAATTGGTTTTGAGTTGGAAGCCCATACACTTGTTTAACATGGACTAATGGACAATTTTTAGTTTTTTCATGTTACAAAATGATCGTTGGACAACAACAACAACAACAAGGACAACCTGCAGCCATACAAAGAAATATGTCGTCGAAGTAAGTTTGGAATTCAACTATCCCATCAAAAAGGTATGTCAATTACAAACATCAACAGAGGTACGTCAATTACAAACATCAACTGTCGTCTATGTCATCAAACAGATGAATTAATATCACACATCTTTATTCATTATGCATTTGCAAAGAAGGGCTCAGATCATTTCTTAGACTTATTAGAGCTATATTGGAGTCCGCCAGATTCATGTATGGACTTCCTTGTGTCTTGGCAGTCGAAATTCCATATTGAACCAACTAAGTTTCTAAAGTTTTTCCTGCCCTTTGTTGTATGGCAACAAATCTGAGAGGAGAGGAACGATAGAGTTTTCTGCAAAAAACAAAAAACGGAATAACGGATTATTGTTCCAGTGAAGGCTTGTTTATATAGTTGGGAAATGGTTCATGAATCTTTTAAACAATTTAAGTTTGCAGATTTCGTGAATGATTCACTACACCATATCCGGGTTTTTGTCACTAGTTATTTCTGTTACTAAAAAAATTTGTAGGAGAAACGGTGTTATTAACAATTATTGTAATTTGTTGCAACGCTTTTTCTGTGACACTCATTGGTTTAAGTCACCCTTGTTATCCGTTACATAAAGAAACAGTAACGAATGACCTAATTTTAGGGTTTGACACGTGTCCTGTAGCAACAATTAATCCAACGGTTATAATTGTTACCTAAGAATAACAACAATTAGGTTGACGACATGTGTCCCTCACAATCACATAAAGAACAACAGTTATTAGTGTAGCTAATTAATTAGCAAAAATTCAGCTAGGGACTGTGTCACCTTTAGTTACGGTGGTAGTAACACATATAACTGTTCCTAAATTTAGCAACAACTACTCAATGGACACGTGTCTATTTTTGTCACTAACAGTATAACATTTTTACTGTTACTTGCTATTCTCTCCCAAGGTATGCCCTCTTTTTGCTTTCATTTATAACATCTTAGGTGACACGTGTTCTCTTTTATCACAGTTAACCGTGACAATTTTGTAACTAAAAAATTAAAAAATATGGATAGCCCAGGTCATTTTATGGACTTGGGATTCCAATTTACAGGCCTGCAATACAATTAAAACTGAAACACAGGCCTGCAATACAATTAAAACTGAAACACACATGGCCATTCTTCTTTTTTAATCTATCCAAAACATGCAATTCTTACAATTTCAGGATCTACAAACTCTCCATAAATTATCATTGTTCTGCTCATTATGAATTTAACCAGAAATAACTGAAAGCTAACACTTGTGAGCTGTAACCAAATAATAAAAAAGCTCAAATTCTCAATAAATCCAGAGTGCAAGTGGGGAGTTGCATTCAACTCCAGATGGACCCAACCTTTGAGAATTTTGTTTTAGTCTACTGTTGATGCCTGTTTAAGAATGCAAGTGAACTATGCTACTTAGAAATTTTATAAATTCAAAGCTTTCAATAGACCAAGTAGTTAATTATCTGAAGTGATAATGATCAACTCATTATAACTATGTACCGTACAGTCATTGCCGAAGGCGTCTGAGATCTGTTGATGCATTATCTTAACGGCCCCAATAAGTTCTCCTATAACCTGCAATGGAAACAACGTCATTAGTACTCTCGAGAAATTTTAATTTCATCGGAACAACTGCATGTTCCCCGTATTTCACTAACAGAAGAGCACTTCATGTGAACATGCAAAGGACACTATTGAAGGTGCCTGTAAGATACCTACAATAGGAAGAATACATACTTCTCAGGTCTCACAATCTTGCACAATCATAGTATCTGAAAGCAACAATATACGATACCTACTATCATATTAACTTTATCCATCTATTTTCTTTGAACGAAAGGTGACTACTATACCACACGGCAGTTTGGATAAGACAACAGTAGCATCACTCACTAGAGTCGTTAGCCATCAACTGCACTACCATTACTAAACCACAACAAGCATCACTATGAAAACATAAGAACATATTTAGTGTCTCCAATGAACAATGTATCTAGCCCTCAACCATGTTCCAATACCCCAAAAAATAAAGGATGCAGAATGAAAATTTACTTCAGTAAAACAAAACTATAGATCAGAAGCAAGGCTAACTGCAGATTCATGTTAAGCTCTACTCCTCTGACATACCTATTCAAAACACTAAGAACATCACTGCCATTGCAAGAGTGCCCTATTTGATCAATACAACTGAAAATTCTCAAGAAAAGGTTGGCTGCAGTCAAGTAACACGAAGAAAATTGATTTTATAGAATGAAATAACATGAAAAATATCAAACTATGGAGTTGAAATCATCAAACAAATAATCTTAAAAGTCTCGACTCAGAATAATACTTGAAAGAAAAAGCTTACATGAATGAGAACCAATGTCACAGTTGAAAGCTTACATGAATGAGAACTTGTACATATATTCAATGCTTTTCTCTACTAGTAACATGAGTTACATAGATTAAGACTAATATGATGAAGCAAGTAATTTCGATATAGAATACTGATAGAGCTTCAGCAATCAAGGTTTAAGGTCCAAGTCTTACCTTTACATTCAAAAGTGGGAAATAAATAACTTCTTAGTATCTCATATTCGAAATAGTTGGACAAGTGAGTTAACTTCGTTTACATTGGAGGTACCGGAACATGATCATATCCAATCTTGATGTGAGCTGAAGGAGAGATACTAACATAAATGACTGCACTATTTTAATACAAGCTTGGATGTTTTGCAACCCCAAGTTCTCAGCACTTCACAGTCTAATCAACGTCATTTAGATGGCTCCCCTGCAACAACACAGAAAATAGAACACCAAATTGTATCAATGACATGAAAGTGCAATAAATATTAGAAAAACAAGTACGATGAGTGTAAACTCTAACCAATTGACAAGAACGTAATAAGACTCCAGCAAGGACAACTAGGAGTTAATACCACCTGTCACAGATACCCAGAGATCTAAAAAAGGACGCACTTTTTCACTCAAATCATAGATTCCTTCAAGAAAAGTCCCTTTCTACAGGGAAATAAATCAATATCAAACAGGGCTATCCAGAAAAGTTACCTTTGGTGGCTTAAATGGATAATCTGGATTCCTCCTGCGTATGGACTGTCTGGGGGACCCATTATTGTTGCTTGCCGGAGAAACATGTCTTCGGCAAAAGGACCTATAACATACAAAAAATAATAATTGAGCAAAATATTCATTCATTAAGCAAATATCTACGACACTTGGGAAAGAAAACCAGTAAAATCTTTACATTCAGGAAATCTTAAGGGGGAAAAAACATTGATTAATAAACAATTCAAGCTGACAAGGTAATTCTTCTTCATGGGCCGAGCAAAAGGCACAAACTAATTCCTCTACTTGAAACTAATTATTGCGCAACAATTTTCTTCCACATGAAAAGGAAACAATAGCACCATGGCTTCTACATATATCAAAAGAACCATACACCATATGCACTTCATTGATATCTTAGTCCACAGATGTGTCTCAAAACCCTCTTTAAAGCAACCCAGGTATATGAATATAACACAACATAAAACCATATTAGGAAGCAAGCAAAGAAAGGTTGTAGTATTCGATAATGCATTAAGAACAACTGTACAAATGAAACATCAACTTATTGAATAAGTTTAACCTCCAAATTTTAGACCCTCCTTCATTCATAATTATCAACTCAGCATAACCCACACATACCACCGAAGCTCAAACCTTAACTTCAACCCCAAAAACAGAACAAAACCATGCTTAGGTAACACAATAGATGGTTAGCTTCGACGGAAGCTACTTGCTGACAATAATATCCTAAGAAGTAAGAACTACAAAATTAAATTACAAATCTTGCTCCATATGAAAACCCACCCAAAAAATTTACTTTTTTCTCACTTTAACCTTGAAAATAATTCACATTTTTACAATATTACACAGCAAGAAGCTAGCTTCATATACCACACATCAAATCATCAAAAAATGCAAAAATAAAATAATTACCAAAATCAAACCCTAAAACACACGGGTCGAGCCTCAAAACCACACAAAACAGCCAGAAAAATCTGTAAAAGTTGAGAAATTAGACCCTGCTGAATAATGCAATTTATTTGTAAAATCAAACTAATTTTAATTTTCAGTATACCTGAATGAGTAATTGAATTCTTACGTCTTCCATGTGTAATAAGAAATTAGGGTTTGAAGACGAGTAATAAACCACAGAGTTATTGAGAAACAAAGGATTTACAAATATCAAGGTTTTTCGTACAAGGCTAGGGTTTCAGAGGAAAGATAAGGGTGCCATACAATGAGATAACGAGTAGCTTCACTAAGTAAAACCGATTTAACCCATTTCTTATTTGAAACTAGAAGCAAGGAATTCATCAGTTCTTGCTGCTGATGAATTTAGGGTTTCTCCTCTTCCCGTTCTTCTCAAAAGACCTGATGAAATCAAACAAAAAAGAAAATTATAATTAATATCTCAAAAAACAACTCATAATCGATTTAAAAAAACAACTGAAACATAAATCTAAGTTATTAGATCCATTCACTTGTCTGAATATGTAGGAGATGGAAAACATAACTCCTAGGTATTAATGGGTTTTGTTGATTTGCTGTTGATTCTGAAAACTCAATATTTGATTATGAAGTTATGGATTCCAATTTTCTAAAGAGATTTTGATGGGTTTTCATCTTCAAACAATTTCAAGAAATTATAAAACAATAATAATTTCATGAAATTATAAAGAGATTTGAAGAGAAGCAGATCGAGAGTAATAACTCCACTTCGATTTAGTGTGTTAGTGTTTCAGTCTAGAGAAGAAGGGTGAGTCTGTTTAGTTAGGGTTTCATTCGCAGGAGAAGAAGATAGGGTGGGGGAGAGGGAGAGGCGGAGAAGGAAAATAAATTTAAGTTTTTTATTTTCATTTTCTCTCTCTTCTAAGAATATATAGAAAACTCGTGTTACTTTGCAGTAGACCTTGACGATTAGTGTGACACCCATTTGATTAGTTTCAAAAGATCGAATGGCTAACTTATTACCAGGTGTCACAAAAAATTCATTGGACGGCTCTCATTATTTTAAATTAGGTGGTGCATTTTATCACTTACCAAACCATGTGACATCGTAATGTAGGGGTCCATAACTTTGGAAAGAAAAAACTTAGGAGTTTACAATTATTTTGAAGCGTATACCACACTAAATTAAAAAAATATACTTTATGAACAAGAATAAAAACGAAACATAAAAATGAGAAATATATTAGATTTGAAACTGAGTTTCTAATTCGTATGAACTGAGGATGAAATATATTAGATTTGAACATCCCAGGTTCAAAGATTACTAGAGTTAGACCTGAGTTTCTTGTTCGAATGAACTGAAGATGAAACATATCATATTTGAATATCACGGGTTCAAAGATTACTAGAGTTAGACCTGAGTTTCTTGTTTGGATGAACTGGAGACGGAATATATCATATTGGAACATCCCAGGTTTGAAGATTACCAGAGGTAAAACTGACTTCCTCGTTTGGATGAACTGGAGATAAAATTTATCAGATTTGAACCTCATAGGGTCAAAGATTACTAGAGTTAGACCTGGGTTTCTCATTCGGATGAACTGAAGATGAAATATATCATAGTTGAACATCCCAGGTTCAACGATTACCAGAGTTAGACCTGAGTTTCTAATTCGTATGAACTGAGGATGAAATATATCAGATTTGAACATCCCAGGTTCAAAGATTACTAGAGTTAGACCCGAGTTTCTGATTCGGATGGAATGAAGACGAAATATATGAGATTTGAACATCCCGGGTTCAAAGATTACTATAATTAGTCCCGAGTTTCTGATTCGGATGAACTGAAGACGAAATATATCAGATTTGAACATCCCGAGTTCAAAGATTTCTATAGTTATACCTGAGTTTCTCATTCGGATAAACAGGAGAGGAAATATATCAGATCTGAACATCCCAGGTTCAAGGATTACTAGAGTTAAACCCGAGTTTCTGGTTAGGATGAACTTGAGACGAAATATAAGCGTTATACTTCCTTAATTTTAAAAGATAAGTGTTATACTTCGTATTCAAAAGATAAGTGTTATCCTTCGTATTCAAATATGACTAGATATTTAGACTTAAGTTTCTCGTTAGGATGAACTGGAGACCAAATATATATCAGTTTTGAGCATCACGGGTTCAAAGATGACTAGACTTAGACCTAAATTTATGGTTTGGATGAACTAAAAACGAAATATATATCAGTTTTGAGCATCACAGGTTCAAAGATTACTAGAGTTAGACCTAAGTTTCCCGTTAGGATGAACTGGAGACGAAATATATTAGTTTTGAGCATCACATGTTCAAAGATGACTAGAGTTAGACCTAAGTTTCTGGTTTCGATTTTAACTGGGGACGAAATATATCATATTTGAACATCACAGGTTCAAAGATGACTAGAGTTAGACATAAGTTTCTGGTTAGGATGAATTGGAGACGAAATATAAGCGTTATACTTCCTTAAGTTCAACAGATAAGCGTTATACTTCGTATTCGAAAGATAAGCATTATACTTCGTAATTAAAGATGACTAGAGAGTTAGACTTAAGTTTCTGGTTAGAATGAACTGGAGACGAAAAATAAGCGTTATACTTCCTTAAGTTCAAAAGATAAGCGTTATACTTCGTATTCAAAAGATAAGCGTTATACTTCGTATTCAAAGATGACTAGAGAGTTAGACTTAAGTTTCTCGTTAGGATGAACTGGAGACGAAATATATCAGATTTGAACATCACAAGTTCACAGATGACTAGAATTAGGCTTAAGCTTCTCATTAGGATGAATTGGAGACGAAATATGTCAGTTTTGAGCATCACATGTTCAAAGATGACTAGAGTTAGACCTAAGTTTCTGGTTTCGATGAACTGGGGTCGAATTGAAGATCACAGGTTCAAAGATGACTAGAGTTAGACCTAAGTTTCTGGTTAGGATGAGCTGGAGACGAAATATAAGCGTTATACTTCCTTAAGTTCAACAGATAAGCGTTATACTTCGTATTCAAAAGATAAGCGTTATTCTTCGTACTTAAAGATAACTACAGAGTTAGACTTAAGTTTCTCGTAAGGATGAACTGGAGATGAAATATAAGCGTTATACTTCCTTAAGTTCAAAAGATAAGCGTTATACTTTGTATTCAAAAGATAAGCGTTATACTTCGTATTCAAAAGATGACTAGAGATTTAGACTTAAGTTTCTCGTTAGGATGAACTGGAGATGAAATATATCAGATTTGAACATCACAGGTTCAAAGATGACTAGAGTTAGACCTAAGTTTCTCGTTAGGATAAACTGAAGACGAAATATATCAGATTCGAACATCACAGGTTCAAAGATTGCTAGAGTTAGACCTGAGTTTCTCGTTCGGATGAACTGAAGAAATATATCAGATTCCAACATCACAGGTTCAAAGATTGCTAGAGTTAGACCTGAGTTTCTCATTCGGATAAACTGAAGACGAAATATATCAGATTCGTTAGTGCAATAAATATCATGGAGTTAGTGAAGATGACCATACTACCCTTATCGGAAATAAATGAACTAAATATTACAGATTGTGAAAATGACCATATTACCCTTACTAGAAATAAGTGCAATAAATATCACACAGACAGTGAAAATGACCATATTACACTTACTATGAATTAATGCAATAAACATCATGAGAATAGTGAAAATGACAATATTACCTTTATCGGAAATAAGTGAAATAAATATTACAGATTGTGAAAATGACCATATTACCCTTACTAGAAATAAGTGTAATAGATGTCACACAGACAGTGAAAATGACCATATTACCCTTGCTAGGAATTAGTGCAATAAATATCACGGAGACAGTTAAAATGAACATATTACCCTTATCGGAAATCAGTAAAGTAAATATTACAGATTTTGAAAATGATCATATTACCCTTACTAGAAATAAGTCAATAAATATCGCAGAGACAGTGAAAATGATCAAACTACCCTTATCAAAGATAAGTAAAGTAAATCTTATAGAATGTGAAAATGAATATTTTACCCTTACTGGAAGTAAGTGCAATAAATATTATGGAGACTACAAAAATGACCAAACTTCCCTTATTGAAAATAAGTGCAATAAATATCACACAGACGGTGAAAATGACTATACTACCCTTACTGGAAATTAGTGAAATAAATATTATGGAGACTGTGAAAATGACCAGACTACCCTTATCAAAAATAAGTAATGTAAATATTACAGACTATGAAAATGACTACTTTACCCTTACTGGATATAAGTGCAATAAATATTATGGAGACTGTCAAAATGACCAGACTATCCTTATCGGAAATAAGTAAAGTGAATATTACAGGCACTGAAAATGACCATACTACCCTTACTGAAAATAAGTGCAATAAATTTTATGGAGACTGTGAAAATGACCAGACCACCTTTTTCGGATATGAGTAAAGTAAATATTACAGTATGTGAAAATGACCATTTTATCCTTAGGGGACATAAGTGCAATAAATGTTATGGAGACTGTGAAAATGACCAGACTACACTTGTCGGATATGAGTAAATTAAATATTACAGTATGTGAAAATGACCATTTTATCTTTAGGGGACATAAATGTTATGGAGACTGTGAAAATGACCAGACTACACTTGTCGGAAATAAGTAAAGTAAATATCACTGACAGTGGAAATGACCAAATTACCCTTATTAGAAATTAGTCCAATAAAAAACATGGTGACAAAGAAAATGACCACACTACCCTTATCAAAAATAAGTTAAGTAAATATTATAGACTATGAAAATGACCATTTTACCCTTATCACAGACTCCGTTACATTTATTAACCTTGTTTCCAGTAAGGGTAAAATGGTCATTTTCACAGACTATAATATTTACTTGACTTATTTTTGATAAGGAAAATTTGGTCGTTTTACAGTCTCCATGATGTTTATTGCAATAATTTCTAGTAAAGGTAATATGGTCATTTTCACAGACTGAAATATTAACTTTACTTATTTTAAAAAGGGTAGTATGGTCATTTTCACACTCTCAATAATATTTATTACACTAATTTCCAGTAAGGGTAATGTGGTCATTTTCACGGTCTGTAATATTTACTTTACTTATTTCCGATAAGGGTAGTTTGGTCATATTCACAATCTTCGGAATTTTTATTTCATATATTCCGATAAGGGTAGTCTGGTAATTTTCACCGTCTTCGGAAGAAGCAGATATGTCAAAATCAAATTTCTATAAAGTCATGACTTGTTGACTTGGTCTTGATCCTGTTTTCTAATATTAAGAAAATTAAAAAGAAAAAGAAAAATTATTTTGATTTATAGAAATGAAATATAATTGTTAGTTTGTACAAATGTGGGAAAATTAATGACAAGTAAAATTCAAAGTGTTATAATTTTGGGGTTGTTTTAGATGTGGTGAAATATTTGGGTTGAATCATCACTTTGAATTATACTTGCGATTGTCTGTAAAATTGTCAACAAATATTATTGTGACTAATAAAAAAAATTAGTATTCCTAATTATTATCACGAATACAAAATTTAATAACAGTTATAACTGTTGCAGGATTTATCACAGGTGTATCTGTGACTGAAAAATAAACGTGACAGGTTGCACTGTTACAAAATCCTGGTTTTGGTGTAGTGATTGAGGTGTTTTTAAACGATAATTACTAGTCTCAACATGTCAGAGGGATTTCTCCGAATATGTACTCTCTTCGCTTGTTTTTTCCTCTCCTTGTTTTAGGCGGATATCTGTTGTATCTTTAGTGCTAGCTCAGCACTCCAGTTTTTTTCGAAAAAAAGAAGGTTATATTAATGAAAAAGAAAAACTATACAAAGCCAGGAAAACAATTCACACTCCAACTACATGTGTAGAACTGTTTCCCAATTGAATAATATTTGATTTACAGTAAACCCTCTAAAAACATCACTCTCAAATAACTATAGGATAAAAGTCTGTTTGATATTCAAACAAAGTTCCTCCACCATTTTCTTCCTTCCACCAAAAGTTCTGGCGTCTCTTTCATTCCACAAATGCCACATACCAACATATATGAGCTTATCCTAAACTTTCCTGCATCTTCTTTGTAAACGAACATCATTCCAAAATTCAAACTATTTCAGTACTGTCACATAAGTTCCACTACTCACATGACAAGACTGAATGAAATACTTTCATACCTCTTTAACAAAATCACAGTGAATGAAGAAGTGGTCAGAATTTTCAACCTCCTTCTTACATGTATTACACAAATCACTTTGAATATCAATTCTCATGTGCTGCAACATACTCAAAGTAGGAAGTGAATTATGAAAGTTTGCCCATAACATGAAATTTACCTTCGGAGGGATATCTTTTCTCCACAAATATTTGAAAAAATTTGCAGTCTTGATTATCCAGCAATTGAACTTCATATCCCTTTTTCACTGTATAATATTCAAGAATAAACACTTCATCATCCTCATCAACAAGTTCAGGTACATGACCCAATTCGTTACACAACAAACCCCACTCCAGTTGTTCATGTGCAGAAAGATTTTTTTTAGACTTCAAGCAAAGTATCCCTTCCTGTATCATGTCTGCAATAAAGGCTGTTTTCTGACTACTTGCTTTATAAACTGTAGGATATCTATCTTTCAATGGACCATTAGTTGTCCATTTGTCCACCCAAAACTTTATTCCTTTACCGTTCTTCAACTTGAACACTATATGTTCATTAAAAAATACAGAGGATTCCAGTATTGTCTTCCACATACTCCTCCCGTGAGGTTTACCATCATCAACTGGAATCAGAGAATCAACTTCATTGTTGAAACTTTTTTGCAACACTCTCCTCCATAAAGCCTTTTTCACATTAGAAAATCTCCATATCCATTTACCTTTCGAAGATTTTCTAGTAAGTTGCATATCCTTCACACCCATGCCACCCATTTTCTTTGATTTAAAAATTGTTGGCCAAGCAACCCACATCATTTTCCTTTTATAAGCATCAGAATCCCCGAGAAAGTTTCTCATTAACCTTGTCAACTTCAGCTCAGCACTCCAGTTGAATGAATTTTGTTTTTTCCAAAAGAAAAAAAAAGTATATTGTATATATATGGATGTGCATGTAGACAGATTTATGAGATAGCGGACGGCACCGACGAAAGAAAAATAGCGAAACAAAGGAGAGAAAAACTGAGTTTTCAGTTTTTATCTTTTCCCTCAAAGGATATACCTAGTTTAATAATGGAATATATACACTTGTAGGCCTGTTTTGAACCCTCTTTTTCAAATCTAAGCCTCTTTTTTTATTTATTACAAATCTAAGCCTATCAAACGGATTCCATCCACTTTCTTTATCTCGGTCAATTTATCGCGTTGACCCACCAATTTGTCGTCAATTACTCATGCAACGATATTTCATTGATGTGGTTAGATTATTAAAATGTCCTTCCCGTACGTGTGTCAGTTGCATGTGTGCGGATCTGAAAGCCAAATCTAGAACGCTGAAATCTCGATGATTATTAAACGGCCAGGATAGACGTACATTGTAGTTGTCGACACACGTGTCGTGCGCGGGAGAATGCATCTAATAACAGAAGAGAGAGATCGAGATTTCATTATCTTCCTTCTTCTTCTATTGTTTTTCAGAGAGGGTTTTATTTTCAAATCAAGAGGGTTTGTATGGAATTTTGATTTCCATGGATGAAGATTACAGTGACGATATGGGTTCTGTGAACCGAGATATCCGAGAAGCACAAATGGGATCTACGGCTATGATTGATAGAGAATTCGAGAGTTATTACATATCATAGGAGATGGGTTGGTGGTTGATGCTTAATAAAAATGGGTAATGTGCTGGTGGTTAGGTCAAGAAATTGGAGATTAAGGTTTGGTGAAATTGAATTCACAGAGAAGAGATAATTAACTGAAGTTGAAGTTGGGATCCGATTTGAAATGATTTTAGGTTCACAGACGAGATGGTGTTGTTGTTGAGCAAAGAAGAAAGAGGAGAAGTTTCTGCTGCTGCAGGTGAAGTTGGTGAAAGAATGAGATGGATCTGGTGGCAGTGATAAGTATCTGAAACTGGGAGTGAGATGAGATTTGAGGTTGTTGTTGCTAAGCAGAGAAGTGGTGTGACTGTTCATCTGATAAGAATTGGAGGCCCTTGTAACTACTTTTTCCAGGTTTCCGATCGGACCCAATTGTTTTCTACTATCAGGTACTTATGAATTTCTCCCCAGACATTCTTAATAATTATAGTTTAACAAGAAGCAATTAGTTTTTAGTTGTGTTTACAGTAAACAGAGAAATTGAACAAGAAATGTGAAGCCTCTAAATGACTATATGCATAAAACGAAGAATAGCTGCATAGATGAACCTATATTATATCCATTAGTATGACCTAGTGAGCTGTGTAAGGTCCAGCATGCTGGAAATGTTTCTGAGATTGTTAGATGCATATGTTCGTGTAGTATTTTGATGCTGATGGACTATATGATTTTCTGCAGGGTAATGATGTCTAATTGAAGGATACACTTAATGTTGTTCAGATATGGTCATGGTTATGTAGCTGTAATCTTTTACGCGTATTGGTGTCCTTTCTTTAGAAGTACTAGGACAACTTTTTCTGCCTTGTCTTCCTTGTATCCCTCCATCCAGCATCTTGCAATTGAAGAACTGAGATTGTTGCAATTGCTAAACTGCAATAGACTAAGACAGTGGTGACTGGTTAAGCAATGGATAGGTGCAACTGAGGAATCGAGGTTGTTGCAGGTGCAGTAGTAATATAATTGCGGATTAAAGTTGAGAACACATGCAAGATTTGTTATATGTGCTCAACCTGCAAGCAAGGAAGTAATGGAATATATGAGCTGAGTGTTATAACTGAGATTTGAGTTGTGGTCAGCTGAGACATGGTTTTGAAGCTGAGTTTACAAAGTCAGGGAATGTGCAAAATGGTTTGTGTGGAACTGCAGGTGGTGATTGCAGTAGAGGATGTTTGTGGTTGATCTTGGGGGTGATTTAAGATAGGAAAAATATGCCTTGGTCTGGTGTTGTTCTTGCCATAGATGTGCATAATGGTTTGAGCATGGGTTTGCGAAGAACTTGAATTTAAAAGATAATCTCAGGGAAAGATTGATGTTGGAAGAAATTCAAGGATTTGAGTATTCTGTGATGCAGTGGGAGTTGGATGAGAAAGGAGGAAATTGTGGACAAAATTGCAGGCATGAATTGCTGTGGTGATGTTATTGATATCAAATAGATGTTGGTGGTTGTTGCAAACATTTCTCATGGCTATGATCAATGAAGATCGAGTTGTGTCACAGTTGCTGATGTGGATCAGGAATTGGTGACGCGTACAAAGTCCGTCTGGCATACCCGAGTCCACGTGTACAGAGTCAACCCGTCTAGTTGGGTTCAAATTACCAATTCAAAGGACTAAAAAGTCTTTTTACTTCCACTTAACGGTGCTAACTTTCCATCCATCGATTTTGTTCAAATAAGACCTAATTTTGTAAGAAATAAAAAAAGAGGCTTAGTTTTAAAAACCATAAAAAACCAGGCCTAGGTTTGTAAAAAGCCCTTTAATAATGGAATTAATTGATTCAACATCTATCAATTGAAAAATTCAGGTTCCAGTCTCAAATCGTTGGTTTCCTTTCTTTTATCAAATTTAGGGTTTCATGTTATTAGCTCTGATTTCCTTCCTTTTTAAGATTGTGCGCAGGTTAAAGGCTGAAAAGAAAATTTGTGGTTTTTGTCAAAAACAAGTCTTACGTACGATGAGGTGAGTTTGGTTTTTCTTTTCCCATCATTGATTTAGAGTTTTTTTTTTTTTTTATATATATCCTCTCAGCAATATATTATGTTAGATTATCAAAATGCTGTTTTTACAGTACTCCGCCCATTCATGAGAAGGAGCAATATTCTGAACCAGATTGGATGAAATGGGCTACAGATCCCCGTTCTATAGGATGTAACCAAGTTGATTACAAATTCCCTCACCCCTACGGCCGCACTCCCATCTATCCTCCTTGGGAACTCAAAGTTCCTCACCCACACCCCTATTTTCGTGACTTTCTATCCTCAACCAGGTCTTTCAATCCTCCGAGGAACACAAGCAGGTCTTTCAATCTTCTGAGGAACACAAGCAGCTCTTTGAACCCTCTGAGAAACATGAGAAGGAATATCTTTACTTCGCTCCTGGGTACTACAAAATTGAGTTTCTCGAGTCTTTTCCTACCCCCACAGAAGAAGGGTTAGATAAAGGGTGGTATGATACAACACCCTGGAATGAAGGATTTTGTAATCACTCAAAGGATATACCTATTTCAACTGATGAAGCTTTTGTAAGTCTCTGATACTCATTAACTCACTTTTTTATGCTCAAGATGAACAATATCATATAACATAACAAGAATATACAAATGCTACGTGTGTTTATTTCCTCATTGGATGAATATATGTATCATTTTTTCAATTTCGTATATGCAATACTTTCCGCAGTAACTTACATTACCTTGTTTGTGGTATACTTAACTACACTTCCTGGTTAAGGAAGACCTTATGACGAACATAATTTAGCTATATCCATGTTCTTTCATAAATACGGTAAGCATCTAAAATCTGTCTGTGATCCTTACCTAGTTGGAGCTGGCAGATTTCTTTGCACGATACGGACATTCTTTCTTTTCTTTTCTTTTCAGTTTTTATATTTTGTCCTTTAATTGATCTGCAATTTCATTGACAGAAAAGTCGCTCTCGTTGTTACCTCTCAACAAGGTAATTCTACTTAAAACCCTTGATAACAAATCTCATCATTTATAATCAAAGGAACTGGACTTGCCAAAAAAAAGTAATCAAAGGGATTCTTTCTTTGGGCCTTGGGCTCGGGTAGGATTCGAGTTAGGATATGAGTGGGTTTCTATCCCTCTGTACTGCGATCTCCATTTTGGTTTTTTTTGTTTATGGGTATTTCTGTTGGGTTTACATCCATTTTTGGGTTTTCTATACAAAACTAATCATAAAAATCCAAGGTGACCAAACTATTGGTACAAAAACCCTACTTAAATATTATGATCCGTTAAGACTCCATCGTAAACAAAATTTGATACAAAAACCCAAATTTTTAAAACTTGATACAGAAACCCCAAATTTCAATATTAGTTTCATCAAATTTTATTTTGGTTTCATCAAATTTTATGATGAAACCAAAATAAAATTTGATGAAACCAGTATTAAAATTTGGGGGTTTTGTGTTACTTTTGGCTTTTTGGGGTTTTTGTTACTTTTGTTTTCATGTGTTCTTCGTGGATGGATAATAACACCTTTGGGATTATAACTCGCGGACCGTTTTCTATAACTTGTATGTGAGTTTCGTACATCAATGTGGGTTTTCTATAACTTGTATGTGGGTTTTGTACATCAAATTTATGTACGCAACATTTCTATATATAAATTTATTTCCCAAACAAAAGAAAAAAAATCTCACCATTTGTCCCATATGGATCATCATGTGCATCCTTCGGATACTTTCAAATTACCAGGACGTAGCCAAAAATTGACTAATCCTGACTCTAGCCCCACCTAAATTCCTAAAATCCGTAGAAAAACTTTTTGTTTTATCTTATTTTTTATATTTAGTCCACCATATATGTTATTCAGTTTTAGTCCACTAAAAGTCCCTATATTTGTATAAACATTTTTAGCCCCCCTAGAAAAGATTTTCTAGCTCCGCCAGTTTCAATTACGTATAGTATCTATCCCCAGACATAAAAATGTCCAGCTTTTTGGTCGGAGGTGTTGAGAATATATTTCTAACAGCTTTTTGAAACGTCTTTTATATATTCTAGCAGCTGTTGTCCCCGTCTTTTATATATTTCTATAACTGTAAAAATGCAACGAGATGCTAGATACTCTTAGCGATCTGTTGGATGTGGCAGCTAATACTAGTAGGCGAATGCTATTGATTATAAAAAAACACCACCGTGAAGATTCATGACCCTGGACATGGCCGCTCTTCAAATCTTACTATAGACCGTCTAGCATTTGCTGTCCTCAATCAATGATCTTAGAAGTATACATGTATGGTCCTGCTAGTCGGACTACCCTAGTCCTTAATATGTGAAGCTATCTGGAGCTTCTAGTGTAACATTTGGTGACCATGGTTCTCATACATATTGTTGCTTCTAAACTGAAATCCATCCGTCCATGTTGTTAATTCCCCTTCCCCATTATTTACTGCAAAATCTCCCGTGATTTGCTGTAATAAGTTTTGGATCTCTGATCCCTCCCATTGTCTATTAATATTACAATTTGAAATGATGAAATGAAGTTTGCTAAATTTAAAGCTAGATAGTTTCGGTTGGAGCTTGTGGTACTCCATGCAGCTATCTCAAAATATTTAACTGCTTTTTCCTTGATTTGAAATCTTTGTTTTATCAGCTCAGCATGTAGTTTCCTGGTCAGATTTATTAGGTTGCAAGAGTTCGACTCAATCTCTATCCTGCTCCCCAGTTCTGCCGCCCATTTGAATGCCTCCTGAGCAGCAGCCCCTGTTCGGCATCTCATCCGCTGCAAAATCCTTACCTCTATAAGGATGATCAAAACGTATACGCTCATACTTTGCCTTAGAAGTCAATTGTGATGCTAACGTTTATACAATTTGGAAGCACCATATATGAAGATGTTCCACAGGAAATTTCTGAAGCTTTTCACTGCCGCCAAGTTATCTAAGGAAATGGACTTCGGTCTGGTTATATAACGGAATGGGATTGTATTCTTTATAGTCAATTTTATGTATAAACACTATACTGACATCGGTTTCCCGATTTATTCTACGTAATTACTCTTCATATGCACTGATTTATCACTTTGTAGTATTTTACCCCAGTATGTTTTCTTTTGTAAATGCAGAAAGGTAAAGCGATGAGTGCCAAGGAGGAAACGACATACAACTATGAAATGAGGACTTTCACATCACCGAGTATTTGGAGAGAATTGATGAAGGGTTACAAGAAGTTTGATTCACCGATTGAAGTTAATTTGAAGCCAAATGGGCATGAAAGCATTCTTACTTGGTCTATTGTGCATGAGAAAATGAACGAAGATTCTCCAGCTCCCTTATAATCACTTTTAAGAACAGTATTTCAAACTATTTCAGCACATTAAGTAACACTAGTAGGTACGTAACATGATGAAGATGCGCGACATCTTGATTATTCTTTGTATCTGGGTAGACATGATTGTTTATTTGTTAATTGATAAAGAATTCAATGATGACCAGTTTGGAAGTACTGGGTATCATAATCCAATAACTTTATAACCGAGCTTACGAAGAATGGATTGATGTCACTGTTCACCAAACGATATTTTTATACTCTCTGGTTTAGTCTACATGAACCGTCATAAGTTGAACCGCTTCCTCTGTTACTTGACCGATATTGACTAGCTAGTAAATATACAGAACTATGACAATTTTAGTACCCCCACTATAGAGCTGGCTCAAAATGGGTGTTTTGATACTACCCATATTAGGATATAATATATTACCAGACAAGTAAAAGAAAAGTCAGAACAAGTACAACTCACAGTGTCTCTGTAAACATTTGAAATTAAAATTGGTAACTGGTGGAGTTTGGTGTATCCGATATTGTTTATTTTTAGTATGAATATAGAGTCTTAAAAAAGGAAGATATCAGAAAAAATATTAATTTAAAAATTAATCTGTTCGAGTTTTAAAGGGAAAATGGCACACCCTTCTAAACCGGTTCTCAAACCTAAATTTTCTGAGATTTTGAGATTCTAAGCTCATTTTTGCTATCTTTCATCGAAATATTTTTCCTCCCGGTGGTAGAGTTTCTGGTTCCGCCTCTTATATATATGATAATGCACGTATAAGAGTGTCCACGAATCCTCCTCGATCCTTATCTATATAAACATGTACAACCAACATAGATTCAATATCAGTTGCTCTACTCTTCCGTAAATGTCAGTTGCTCTACTCTTCCGTATAGTTCCATATATATCTGCGCAAATTTCAGGATAACATTCACCAACTGCTGATGGCTCATCACGGTGTCTCAGGTCTAGTTGGGAAACTTGCAATTGAATCGAATGTCAATTGCGATGCTGACAAATTATATGCAATTTTCAAGCACCAAGAAGATGTACCAAAGGCACTTCCTCATATTTACACTAGCGCTAGAGTTATCGACGGATGTGCAACGCGTTCCGGTTGTATTAAGGAATGGAATTTTATCATTGGTATGCATAAACACACTGTTGCAGTTGATCATTTTACTTCATATACGCTTATTCGATTTGATCTACGCTTGGCAACTTAATTTGCATTAATACAGTTCTTCTTGCGTGCAGGGGATAAGACGATTTGCATGATAGAAGAAACAACACATAACGATGAAACAAGAAAGTTGCATCACCGTATATTTGAAGGTGACTTGATGAAGGATTACAAGAAACTTGATTCAATAATTGAAATCAATCCAAAACCTACTGGAAATGGATGCGTTGTGGCATGGTCTGTTGTGTATGAAAAGATAGACCAAGATTCTCCAACTCCCTTTGCTTATTTACCTTTGTGGCTTCAGGTCGTTGAAGACATGAGCAAATACCTATGCGATTCTGAATAAAAAATCACTTTCACCATTACATGAACCCCAATTGTTTACTGGGCTCACCGTGCACGTGTACATGTTCACGTGCATTTTTATCAGTGTGTGTTATTGTTTGTTACGGTATATGGCTAAATGGAGATATTTGGCCTGTATCTACGTTTTCAGTGTGAGCGACTTGCACCATGTTTGTTTACTCCTGACTCATCTGAGTCGTCTGGATCTGGATCATCTGGATCTGAGTGAAATCACCTGACTCATCTGGATCTGAGTCGATATGTTTGTTTTGAGTCAGATCTGACTCATCTGACTCGGAAATAAGTGAGTCAGTGGTTTGGTCCCATGAGTCATGGGTATTTTGTTACCTGACTCAAATGAGTCCGAGTCAGGGGTTATGTCTGAGTCAGAGGTCGAGTCAGATCTGACTCAAAATGGAAAACAAACGGTCTGACTGCTGACTCGGTCCGAGTCAGGGGTTGACTCAGATTCAGACGCCGAGTCAGCTGCAAACAAACAAGCTCTTGGTGTTCTATCATGTGTGATTTGATTTGCTATGTCGATACAGTAATATAAAAATAAATCAATATATATCATTTAAATGTTTGTACCTAAATAGAAGTTAAATAACGACAATCCAAGTAGAATGATTAGCTCCAAGTATGATTTTGTCGATTAGTCCTTCTAATAATTATTTGAAATAACGTTCAACTAATATCAATTTTCATTATCACCTGCTGTATCCTTTTACAAAATCTCTGCGAACTACTGTGCCTGATCATGGTATCTCAGGGCTAATTGAAAAACTTGTAACTGAATTGGAAGTCCAATGTGATGCTGACAAGTTTTATAAAAGCACCATGAAGAGGTTCGAAATACAGTTTCTCACCTTTTCACTGCCGTCGAAGTAACCGAAGGAGATGGAATTCTTCCGGGATGTATCAAAAGAATGGGGCTATGTGCTTGGCATATAAATCCAATATATTCCAATGTATCCCATTTTGTTTCATAAAGTTACTCGCTAGTAATATTGCACGCCAAATGAACTGATACACTTCTAATTTTACCTTAAAACGATTGTTTTTGTCATTTTGTACATGGAGAGGGTAATGCGCGGTGAGCGCTAAGAGGAAACAACACATAATCATGAAACAAGGACATTACATCACCGTCTATTTGAAGGTGTTCCTGGCGGCATAGCCAGGGTGGATTAGGGTTCAGGTGAACTGTGGATACTTCTTTTTGGATTTGATGATAACTTTCTTAGTGATTTCTATTCACCAGGATCCTTATTATATAAAACAATAGTATCCCTTTTGGGAATACAAAAGTGATGGCGGAGATAATCTTCTCATTACAATAATTATGACAGAAGATATTCTCCTTAATAAAAATAAGTAAAGCAGTATAATATATTCTCTAATACACCCCCTTAGTCTGAGCGGGAGAGGAGCGAACGCTAAGACTAGAACGAAAACGAACAAATAGCTGTGGTGGAAGGCCCTTGGTGAAGATGTCAGCATACTGGTTTTCAGACGGGACGTGCAAGACATGAATATCACCAATACGAACTCGTTCACGAACAAAGTGTATGTCAATCTCCACATGTTTAGTGCGCTGATGTTGAACAAGATCTCCAGACATATATATCGCACTTACATTATCACAATACACGATAGTAGCACGTCGTAAAGGTAGATGGAGCTCTAGAAGAAGGTTGCGAATCCATGTTGTTTCAGCAACAACGTTTGCTACCCCCCGGTATTTTGCTTCAGCACTGGATCGAGAAACTGTTGCTTGACGTTTTGATGACCAGGAGATGAGGTTGTCTCCAAGAAATACACAAAAGCCAGAAGTCGAACGACGTGAATCAGGAAAACCCGCCAATCAGTATCAGAGTATGCTGTTAAGCCAGAGATAGCGGAGACCGAGAGAAATAATATGTGATCAATTGTGCCCTGAAGATAGCGAATAATCCTCTTAAGGGCCTGCATGTGAGGCTCTCGAGGATCATGCATGAATAAACATACCTGCTGGACTGCATAGGATATATCTGGCCGTGTGAAGGTGAGGTACTGCAAAGCACCGGCTAGGCTTCTATACAAAGTGGGGTCCGTGAGAGCAGGGCCAGAGGTAGCACTGAGCTTGGCATTGGTGTCGACCGGAGTAGCCAATGGATTGCATTTTGTCATGGACGCACGTGCAATGATGTCCTGAGCATATAACGACTGAGACAAAAATAGCCCTGAGGATGAACGAGTAACAGTAATACCCAAAAAATGATGTAATGAGCCAAGGTCAGACATAGCAAATTCCCTTTTCATCAAATCAATGAAGCGGCATAGGAGAGCATCAGTAAAGGCAGTTAAAATAATATCATCAACATATAATAATAGGTATGCCGTCTCGGAACCTGATTGATAAACGAAGAGGGAGGGATCACAAACACTAGCACGAAAACCACAATTAGTGATAAACTTGGCAAACCTCTGAAATCACTCCCGTGGAGCCTGCTTAAGACCATAGAGAGACCTACGTAGTCGACATACTTAATCAGGGTTATCAGGATCAACAAACCCCGACGGCTGATGCATATATACTGTCTCGGTCAAGTCACCATGAAGAAACGCATTCTTGACATCTAGCTTATGTATGGGCCAAGAACGCGAAGTAGCAATAGTAAGAACGGTACGAATAGTAGCTGGTTTGACAACCGGACTAAACGTTTCAAAACAGTCAACCCCAACCTGCTGAGATTTACCATTAGCAACTAGACGAGCCTTGTATCGCTGCAACGAGCCATCATCATGATATTTGTGACGAAAGAGACACATGGAACGAATAACATGAGCGTCACGTAGTCGTGGTACCAGTTCCCAAGTATTAGTTTTCAACATAGCATTGTACTCATCTTTCATGGCAGCATTCCAGTTTATGTCTTTAAGAGCATACAAGTGAGAACGAGGGAGAGGAGAGATATGACGAAGGGTTTGGAAATGAAGATTAAGGCGATGGACAGGGCGGAAGATGCCACGGGAGGCGCGAGTGGTGGGGCGAGAAGGAGCTGGAGGAACATTAGTGATTGGAGGTATGAAAGAAGGTGTAGGGACAATGGTTCCTGTAGGGGAAGAAGTGGTTGGTGGGGATGAGGGGTTAACATCAGTAGGCTGTATGCAATGATTGGATGGTGCAGAAATGGTTGGAGTGGGATCTGACGCAGTGGGAAAAGAAGAAGAAAAAGAGGTGAGGGGAGCTGCTGAGTTAGTGGGGTATGGAGGTGGGAGTGGAAACTGACATTGGGGAGTGGGAGTGGGAACTGACGTATTGGGGGAAGAAGAAATGGTGATGGGGCCTGCTGACTTAGTGGGGACGGAAGTGGCAGGAGGGAAGAAAGACGTTTGGATGAGAGGAGTAGATAATGTGTTGCGATGATGAGGTGGGATGTAGATGTCAGGTGGAGTAGGCTGTATAGGAGATGATTGGTGTACAGTAGGAGAAGTACTAGAGGATGGGTAAGAGAGGTGATTATTGTGGGAGGAGTTAAAAAAAGAAGGAGACACATCATCGTCATCAGGGGGTTGTTTTGAGGAGGGTTAAAAAATGGGAAAACACTCTCGTCAAATGTCACATGACGGGACATGATTATTTTGTGTGTGGTGAGATCTAAGCACCGGTATCCACGATGGTTAGTAGGAAAACCAATAAAGATACACCTAGTGGAACGAGGGGAGAGTTTGTGGGGAGTTGTGGAGGAGCGATTTGGATAGCAAAGGCAACCGAATGTACGAAGATGATCATACGTTGGTTGGCGTTGATAAAGAATAGACACATGTGATTGATAATGAAGGACTTTGGTGGGTAGAATATTATGGAGATAGACATCCATATGAAGAGAATAAACCCAATATTTAGGGGGAATGGAAGCGTGAGACATAAGAGTGCGAGTAATGTCGTTGACACAGCGAATCATGCGTTCATCCTTGCCATTTTGGGAGGAAGTTTGGGGGCAAGAGAAACTAAAAACAAGACCATTGTTACGAGCAAAAGTATGGAAGGAATAATTGTCAAATTCGCGGCCCATGTCGCATTGAAAACATTTAATTTGACATTCAAATTGAGTTTGAACAAATGAACGAAATTCCAAGAACTTTTCATAAACTTGGGATTTAAAATTTAGTGGATAAACCCAAAGATAGTTGGTAAAATCATCCAGTAATATAAGATAATAACGGAAACCGGTCTCTATGTGTAAAGGAGAGGTCCATAAATCACTGTGAATGATATCAAATGGTGCAAAAGTAATGGAATTTGATTCATAAAATGGTAATCTAACATGTTTACTAACTTGACATGAATGACAAAGTTTAGAATGTTGATTCTTATTACAATGAATATAATTATTTGTACGAAGAACATCTAAAACAGCCTTGCCGGGATGACCAAGGCGGCTATGCCAAATATCTGGCGAAAAGACAACAAGAGAAATGGGGGAAGACTGGGATGATATTTGTGGTGGCACGGCAGAGTTGGTGATCGGGTAGAGCTCCCCGGAACTATTACATCGAATGATAATTTTCCTCGAACTCAGATCTTTCACAGAAAAAACAGAAGGATCAAACTCAACAGACACACGATTATCAGTGGTGAACTTACGAACGGAAACTAAGTTTTTGAAAATATCGGGAACAACAAGGGTATTTTTGAGTTGAAGAGTACGAGAGGGAAGGGTTATGAACTTGGTACCACTAGCAGTAACTGGAATACTATTGCCATTGCCAACTAAGATAGATCGTACATTGCTAGAATTGAAAACGTTGTGTAGATTACCTGGATCAGCAGTGAGGTGCGACGTACCACCGGTATCCATGTATAAAACATCATCGGGTTGCTGTAGATGCATAGGACTATATGCCTCAGCAATGTCTGTGAGCTTCAGTTGTTCCCTCGCCATTGATTTTTAATGGTTTAGAAAAAATAGGATCGTAGGGGGGCTGATACCATCTTGGATTTGATGATAACTTCCTTAGTGATTTATATTCACCAGGATTCTTATTATATAAAACAATAGTATCCCTTTTGGGAATACAAAAGTTATGGCGGAGATAATCTCCTCATTACAATAATTATGACAGGAGATATTCTCCTTAAAAAAAAGAAGTAAAGCAGTATAATATATTCTCTAGTACTTCTATATGGGGCTCTTCTAGGGCTAATTCTATTGGGGCTCTGTTTGGGCTAATTATGTTGAGGCTTTTTTTATGGGCTCTCACAACTTCTTGTGAGTTGCATTTCTTTGCAATGTAATTTTTATCTGTTACGTTAGCTTAGGTTTTCCCTATTTCCCACCTTCACTTTTCCTATTTCCCATCCACATGAATTCCCATCCCAATAATCTTATATACCACCCACATAAATTTTCATGTATCCTAAATACCGTCTTTTGATTTTTTATTTGCACCCAACAATAAAATCACCAAAAAAAAAGTCACAAAAGCAAAACCAACAGAAAGAGAGAGAGAGTGTCTGCAACGTCATAGTGACGTAGGAAATCTGCAAAAATTTGTTCTTCCTTATTTTCTAGCAAGTCTAGTCCTGTAATACCTGATAGCCTAGAGTTTTTCATCAATTTCTTCATCAGTTTCTTCATTACTTTGTGAAATTTCATCACCACTTTCAGTCCTAAGTCTACGCACAAATAGGAAATACTAAACATTAATATTCAAAACAACAAAGATAACCGGAAGAGCATAACTAGTTTAATTACATCAAAATAAAGAAAGAGCAAGCCAATTATTAAATCTAATCATCCGACAGGGTATTAGTTCTACTACAACTTCTTTTCTCCAAACCAAAATCAAATCTGCATCTTCACCAATTTGCCTGACACAAAGAGTTCAACCATCATCACAAATTCAACTACCCCTGCTGAAATCCGTTATTTGCACTCAATGCAAATTGAAACCCAAAATTACCGGACTTTTTTTAAGATCTCCACCAACAACATTCACACAACAAGAAATAACAAAAGAAACTACCACCAGCAACACAAAGTACCGTCAATATCCCCACAATTTTTCACGAAGATGCACAAGAGATACAGTAATTAAGATACCATATTACTCTAGTTCTAATGGATCTTAGAGTACTTACAAGGCAATCACCAAGAATCTCCATCACTGTCGCTGTTGTATTTCAACTCATCAAATTCATAGTAGGCACCAGTACCATCATCATTATCCGAAGATGTATAAGGACCCTGGAGATCCTCATCTTCGGTTTTATCTTCCTCATCTTCAGCTTCACTGCAGACCACCATCTCACCAGCAAACAAAGGATCTCCATCAATGTCTAACCCATAACGTAAGAATCCACGTTTAGGGGTTCCAACATGGTTTGAGAAAATTTGAGAGGGTTGTTCTTCTTTTCAGCGAGATAACATTTGTACATCACATCTTCAAATTCTTTTCTTTTCCGCTTCTTCTTTTTGCTTCTCTTGCTCTCTCACCTCTCTTTCATCGAATCATCACTGCTCTCCCCTTCCTCTTCTTCTTCATAATTCGTTTCTTCATCTTCACTATCACTTTCAGTTGCACTGCGAGTCTTCTCCCATGAACAATTCCAGTCCCCTCGTCGCTGAAGTCTCTCCATGTGTCAACAAGCATGTATAACATCTAATTTCCTCATCCACAACTGAAACTTCTCATCATTTTCAATCCTTAACCTTTGAAATTCCTCTCTCTCCTCTTGTTCTTTCTTCTTGGTCTTCTCTAGATTTAGAAAAGCGATCAAACTCTCCATCTCTAAATTAACTTGTTAAATCCTCAATTGCATTCTTTGCATGTCGCTGATAGGATATGGGATTATCCTATATGTAAATAACCGCAATCGCACGGTGTCTACAATGTAGACAGAGGAAAGTACAGGTCGTTCCCACGAGGAGAGGTGAAAGTACTGTAACCAATATTCCTAATCGACTAAACAATCAAGATATGAATTTCTGATTTTTCAAAGAATAACAAAAAAAAAAAAACTAAATTAATAAAATGAATTCAATCCTAAAGACGGTAACCAAGATTATGAGGGTGTTAGGGATCCGGGAATCCGTTGTAGGCACGTTAATTGTATTAATTCAATCACAAAGGTCTAGAATTTACTCATGTAAAATAGCAAACCTAGCTACTAGTACATGGAAGATATTTCATTAAGAATCGTCATCAAGAATTATCATTATCCAAAAGATTGTCTGTTCTCACCTTAAAGTAGAACTCCAAAGCACTAAGTATACATGGCATAAATAGTCAAGAGATATTCATAAATCAATTATTGCTAAGGTTCAACGAGTCCTTCTACTAGTCTAACTATGGACTATACATGGCATATAACATGAAAAATGTAGCTAGAAGGTAAAACATTGAAAGAGAATCACAAACATTATCATTAAGTTCACTTTGTAGAAACCTTATTCAAGAACACAAAATAAATAACCTACAAGTTCATCCTTTCAACCTAACATCGATTGGCCATACATGGCTTTCTCAAAAACTATAAATAAATATAAATAAATCGCTAATCAAAAACGCAAAGGGAGAAAATGAATTTCAAACCCTATTTCCTGTGTTCGGCTCTGTAGACGCATCCTCCTATTGTTGTCGCAACCCCCCTCTTTCTCAAGTTTCTGTTTTCTTGTATCTCTCCGTTGCGAAGAAACAAGATCTAGCCAATAATGTCCAAGTCCGATCCAATATCACTGAAACTGACGTGCAAATCCAGGCCTTTAAAATCCGTCCAATTCTTAACTCATCCATTGTGTCCGAGCGTGCCAAGAACCCCCTTCTTAATCATTCGAAAACTCAAAGCAGGCGTAGCATCAGCAACTCCACCAGTTCGTCTTCTCACTTTCGCAAACTATGTCCTTCCAATGATCTCTTCTCAAGTCCAGCCAAACACCTGGTTCGAAGCTCAATTCTAAGCACGGCCACCTGCAACTCCCGAAATCTGTTGGTTTCATACTGTTGAGCAGATTGAACTTGCTCTTCTCTATTCACATCCGTAGACAAAATTCACCTCCAGCAACTGCTCCCAATATATACCCGTCTGACTTTAAAAAGCAGCTTGGATCTCAATTAGTTCACTGTTTTATTGGCTGCAATACAACCCCAATTCCATTGTTGCACACATACTCAAATTCAGAAGCTATCTTCAGTTCATCTTTCCATGTGAAAAGAACTCCAGCGACTATTCAGGCCAAGTACTTCATCTCGTCCAATCAACACCTTCCTCCACTGCCTTGCGTCGATTGCCCCATTGCGCAGCCAGTCCAGCTAATCATGCCTTCTAACGCCTTCAATCAACATCACCATTAGCTGCACCCAACGTTTCAGCTCTCCATCTTGGCCACTGCTCTCAAGCCTTCTATTCCGTGACCATTATTCTTCCCTGCCAACAGCAAACTCCAGTTCATACTGCCAAGATCTTCTTCTCCTTTTCCCTCTTAGGAATTGATTCCACGAACAAAACGCCATATGAAGATTCAGCCGGTTCACTGACCATAACTTCTCTTTCTTGCGAACAGCTTAAACCAACCCAACATTCAGAACCCTTCTTTCCATCTTCTGATCGCAAAGCAACTCTGGAAACCTCCATCAACGCTGCTGTTGTAAACCCTTGGAATGACTACCACCAGCAGCGATAATCGAATCCTTGCCTTCTCCATATTCTTCTCCATTTCGGCAAGGGCACTTACCAGCTCCATACAGCCAACATTAACGCACACCAATTTCCCAAACCAGTACACATTGCCACTTTCCTGAATCCATCCAGCACATGCACGGACCACCTCAACCAATTCCATCTTCTGTCTGTCCATGTTTCATTGTAAACAACTCAGCCAACACCTTCTCGAACACCAGTGTTCTGCTGTCCATTTATGGCTCGGCTACAGCTAACATGAAGTCTGCCAGTCCATTCTTCTGTCCGTTCAGTCTTGTCGACAGTAATTCTTTATTTTCTGGTACCAGCAGTCATCCATATTCCACCATCTGCATCTCCCATTAACCATCGGTTGCAACCAGTTCATATAAAATAACTCCACCAGTAGCATCAGTCACAAAACAATAGTGCTCATAACCCTCTCTTGAAAAGAAACGAAGTTGTTGCTTCTCGAGAGATAACTTGTGAAGTGCTCGACCAAATAAACAAAGATAATTCTCTGTTTCCATTAGTATCATTCCCTGGCCGCGAATGCTGCTGATATATGAAAATATCAGGCCAGCTACGTTTTGTTATTTTTGTCGCATACGCCAATGCTTTCGCTGTTTATGCTCCTGATAATCTGAATTGCTTGTACTTTCTGTAAAAGCACTAAAATAGTGTTGTTAGCCAAAATATTGAGTCCCAAATAATACAAATATGGGTATGAAATGTGGCACTTACGTGCTTATCAGTCACATTGCATCGGAATCGGTTGGTGATATTGGGTTACTTCTACCGATATAACCGTTTGCAGTATCGGTCATCTCCTTATCTCTTAAACTCTTTCTCTCTGATTTCTATTTTTGGTTTAATTTGGAAAAATAATCTGTTTATCACACTGTCTCCTTTAAATAAAGGTGGTAGATTAACCATAAATGGCACTTTAAGGGATTTGGTCAAGCATCTTGTCGCTTGGCTATTCACTCCACTTCAATCCGTGCACAACCCCTTAGAAACCATCATTACTCTATTAAATCCTATTTTCAAAGTCTAATTTTAGACGCTTCATTTGCCTTCAATCCTGTTGGGATTGTAGGAGTGAAATATCACACATTCATTATGTATGCGAAACATATATCATCTAATACAAGCGAATATTATCGCACATAGCAAAACTGAGATGACATATTTGATGATGTCAGCATAGTCACGAGTAAAGTGTGATGAGCTGTGCGAAGTTGAGTGAATGTATATGAGCGACTGTAACACACAGTGATTCCGAAAATAGGGGATCTATTAGCTGTCATCCACTATGTAAAATCTTATATAAAGGGAAGGGCTATCATAATGAGAGAGATCTCAGAGAGTGTGTTAGACAAGAAATTAGGAGAGAGATAGTTTATTTGGAGAGCTAGTAAAGTCATTGTATTATCTTGTATCCATTTTAAGATTTTAATGAGTAAATGAATGATTTTCACCATGATTACTTAGTGTATTATTTAGATTCTTATATGGATGTGGTTGTAGGATTTTCTGCAACTACAGGGGTTGCCATTAAGAGGCGTATTGTTAGACCACCTAATTTTGAAGAGTTTATTTGGGTTTTAATTAAAATTGTTGGTTTTATGCAGATTCATAGTAAGGAGCACCTGTTGAGAGGCACCGTTACTAATTGGGTGCGTCCAGTAGTCGGATTATTACCCATACCGCTCAGGTCAACTTGGTTTCTCACCTTACAAAAAAACCTCATCCCTCAATACCAGTAAATCTGATAATAACCCCAACAAACCCCAATTTTATAATTACCACCTTTTATTTTTACCATCCCCAACAACGTACATGACATTTGGAATATTGTGCAATGATATTCTCGTCCACCAACTATGCAAAGACAAAGCTCTTAAATACTCACCAACCTTCCTATCCATCATTCTCAAGTGTAGGCACTATGTAACAAGAAAAATGTTAAGTTCTTTGATTTGGTATACCTTTGGTTTGGCTCTTTTTTACAAGTCCATGTCATATCGAAGTATATGTCCCTTTCTGCTGCTCCAAAAAAGGGTACCAAGTTATCTAGTATCTCTGATAAGAGCTCTTTGTTTAAATACAAAAAACGGGAATCTTACATAAGTTTACATCATTCCCCATCCACCTACTTTCCAAACAATTTTCAACTCTCTCAGAGTTCCCGTTTTAAGGATCAGTCCACCTTAGATGACATCTCTTGGCTGCATCTTCACATATGTATGATAAGACCATATCACTATCATAAGGCTGCTACAAGAATCTTTTATTTTCTAATTCTTATTTTAATCTCTAGACAATCTATCTTATTTGATAAAAAATTTTATCATCACTATTATGATCTACATGGAATCTACTCCATCTCAAATAACAGCTTCACCTGAAGACCTTGAAATTTAAAACCTCACAACCCAAATGGCAGAAAAACTTACCTTACCCTCATCTTTAACTGAATCAGTTTTCATAGATAAAACAGTCATCTTAGCTGAAAATGATAATAGTTGGAAATGGTGTATTGTTGGCTACATTCGTTGTGAAACTCTTATTCCTACCTCTTATATTTGTTACTATATCTGTAACCAATGGCCGTTAGCTTAAACACCTTTTGTTACTACTTTCAATGGATTGAGAAACAAAGTCCTTATCAGATATTTGGAAGAGAATGACTTTAACAGGATTAATAAGCAGAGACCTTGGTATGCTTGTGGTTCTGATGGTTCTCAAAGTTGTTCCCCCTAATGGATGGCCAGAAAATCATCAAGTCTCTTTTACTGGGGAAATTTTTGGCTTATCTTATGCAACATCCCAAAGGAATGCACTAAATCTGAGGATCTCCAAAAGCTCACTCTCAAGCTTGGAGAATTAGTAAAAGCTCAATCACCTTATGGAAATCATACCTTACAGAAGAATTTTATAGTATGTGTGAGAGTGTGTGTTCAGAAAGATATACCTACTGGAATTCCTCTCTTCACTTGAGGGAGAGCTCAACCTTTTCTAATTGAATGCAGATATTATAAAGTCCTGAGATATTTCTATACTTCTTGTCGTGTATTAGATCACAAAGATGCTAATTGTCCAGCCTGGAAATCTAAACATAAGCTTCTACAAGAATCAGCTGCTTCAAGCTCCAAACATGTTCTCCTAGCTGTCTCAAAGATAATGGTGCCTAAAGAATCAGAGTCTCAACAATCTCCACCTGGTACCAACATGGTGATCCAAGATACTATCATGTCTCCCACTAAAGTAGTTCAAGAAACTCAAATGGATACTATTGATGCTCATATCAACACCAAAGGATAATCCAAAGATTTAGCTCAAAATACTGATATTTTTGTTCAAAAAGGTTTAGCTAACATTCTCCACATGGGTCCCTTTATTATCGATCTACTGCCTTAAAAATATTTCATGTTGGGCTTATCCAGCAAAGCTCAAGACATTTGAATAATGTCCTTCCAGTTCTTCAAGAAATTTACTACTCAGAATGTCACAGTTGAAACTTCAAGTGTTCCTCCTGAGTCGTCGACTTGGGGCCTGATTCGGACCACCAACTCTTCTAGAAGATTCAAAAAGGCTGTTATTCCGATAAATCAACCTGCCATAACTAGAGATGAAGTTATCTCCTCAGCTTCTGAGCATGATGCCTGTCCAATTTGAAAAGTAAGATCAATCCAAGAGTTGACTTGAGGAAACGCATCAGAGCAAGCAATTCTACTCTATCTAGCATCGTGGTTATCCCAAATGAATCTGATAACTTTGAACCTGATTACTCGAAACTTTGTCCTCCTATCACCAAATTAGAAGATCAACCTGCTATTAACCTCTCCAACTGCACTCTCAATACCCATTCCCTAGTTGATCCTTATGGCACTTATAATGTTCCTACTGATGATACCCAAAGCAATGATAGTGTCCGCAATAATTCTCTTCATGCCGCTGCATCTCTGAATCTCAGTTCTACCCAGGAGACTACCAAAAATGGTGTTTATGGTGACACTACTCTTGATGGTGGTTCTGCTTCCACCACTCAGGTAAACTCAAATCCTTCCCCTCATATCATTGATCCTTTTAATGCTTCTACCAATGTCAATCTATTTCATGTCAATAATGTTGATGTGCTTGGATGAAATATTAGAGGTTTGGGTAAAAAGACTTCTAATAAGGAGCTTAGCCCGTCATGTAGAAATATTAATCCTGACATTATCTTTTTTCGGAGACTAAAATGAATAAAGATCTGGCTGCTAGAAGACTAAGAAATATGGGTTTCCCCTACATCTTTAATGTTCCAAGAATTGGAAGAAGTGGTGGTCTTGTTCTTGCCTTTAAAAAGGAAATTCAACTCAATGTTTTATCTTCTAGTTTTAGGGGCATCTATGTTATTTCCACTGATATTATCCATTCCAAACTTACTCACTTACATTTCATATGTGAAGAACCTAATATTAGTTTTAGATAAGCTTTTTGGTAGAATCAATACCAGTTACCTCATCTACCTGTAGATGAACCAGTTTTCTTTATAGGTGATTTCAATGCTTTATTAGGTACTGAGGATACGAATGATGGTCTAGAAGTTGATGATTTTGATTTTCTTAACCTTAGAAATTTTTGTGACACCTTCGATTTGCATGATCCTGGATTCTATGGCCCTAGATTTACTTGGTCCAATATGCAACAAGGTCCTGACCTTATTATTGAACGACTTGACATATGTCTTATTAATTAATCCTATTGCTGAGATTTTGTTTCCTAAAATTTGTGTGAATAATTTGCCTAGAGATTCCCCTAATCATTTCCCTATGCATATTGGCTTTAATTATTATGATATTTATATGCCTAGGCCTTTCCACTTCATGACAATGTGGATTGAGGATCCCACTTGTAGAGACATTATACCCAATTCTTGTTCTATTAATGTTGTGGGATCTCCTGCCTATAAGCTTAAAGATAAACTTTTAAATACAAAAAAAGGCTTACCTAATTGGAACAAATTATCTTTTGGCAACATAGAAACTAATATCTCTACTAAAGAGGAATTGGTGGAAACCCAGACATCTACTCCTACAGATTCTAGTGTCTTTTCAAGACTCGGAGCGATTGGAATATCTTTACAATATGGAAGAACTCTGCTGAAAAGATAAATCCAGAGAGGTTTGGCTTATGGAAGGTGATAGAAACTCATCATATTTTTATAGAGTCACCCTCTTCAGGAGAAAGAGAAATCTATTCTTCACACCCTTAACAATTCAAGGATGGGATCCTTTTTGACCTTCCTGTTAAATTCTATGAACTTTATAACTCCTACCTAAATTCTCCTCTTACTGCTGAAGAGATAAAGAATCTTGTGCTCCAAATGGGAGGAAAAAAGGCCCCTGGGCCTGATGGTTTTACTTGTCTTTTCTATCAAAAACATTAGGATATTGTGGGGGAAGTTGTTGTTAATATGACTCAAACTTGCTTTAGAATAGGTAACATAGCTAAAGTTTTAAATCATACCAACATAGCTCTCATCCCTAAAGTCCCTCCAGCTGAGTTGGTCTCTCAATATATACCCATAGGACTTTGTAACTTCAGTTACAAAATCCTATCTAAAACTCTAGCTAACAGATTAAAACCTTTTATGAATAACATCATTTCCCAAAACCAAACTGCTTTTGTTCCTAAAAGGAGTATATATGATAATATCCTTCTAGCTAATGAGGACATTTATGCTGTCAATCATCATGATAAAGCAGTTGGTGTTTTTGCCATCAAACTTGACATGTCTAAGTCCTATGATAAGTTGGAATGGTCTTTTCTTGAATTTTTTTTGAAAAAATAGGTCTCTCTGACCATTGGGTTAAACTCATAAATCAGTGCATCTCCACTATTTCTTATTCTATTCTTCTTAATGGTAGCCCTACTGGTCTTATCTAACCTGAAAGAGGTTTAAGACAAGGTGAACCTATGTCTCCTTACCTTTAAATTATTTGTTTTGAGGCCTTATCCTATTATATTGATGTTCTTTCCATAAAAGTTTGGTTGAAGGCATAAAGGTGTGCAAAAACTCTCCTGCTATGACACACCTTCTTTTTACTGATGATTTCTTACTTTTTTTCTAAGGCTACTATTGAAGACTTCCAGACTATCAGAGAGTATCTTCAAATATACTGCTTGGCCTCTGATCAAGAAATTAATTTTGACAAGTATGGTATTATGTTTAGTAAAAAAATCCCAGAACACCTAAAACAGCATCTTTCTAGTATCCTTGACATTAGTAACATGGATTTAGGAGAAAACTATTTGGGAACTCCTACTGCCTTTAAGACCTCTAAAATTCAAACCCATATGGGTATTCTCAAAGCAGTTGATGCTAGAAGTTCCATTTGGCTCTATAAGCTTCTTTCCCAAGATGCTAGAACCACTTTGGTTAAACATATTGGTCAAGTTATACCCCTGTATCAAATGAGTGCCTTTCCCATCCCTAAACATCTTTGCAGAAAAATGGATTCACATTTATGTAAATTTTTTTTTTGGGGTGTGTGTTTGTGTGTGTGTGGACCCTTGACCCAAAAGATAGAAATCTTCATCTTTTGGGTTGGGATATTCTTTGTTCTCCTAAGTCTGAAGGAGGTCTTTCTTTCAGGAAAGCTGAAGTCAATAATCTGGCTATGTTAGCTATAAATGCTTGGAGGATTATTGAGAACCATGATTTCCTGTTAGCCATTACCCTTAAAGCTAGATATTTTACCAGAACAAATTTCTTAAATGTTAAGTGTCCTGCTAACTATTCTTGGACCTGGAAATATCTTCATGCTATAAAGGAACTCATTAAACCCTTTATCACCTGGATTGTTGTAGATGGTCAATATATTAAAATTTAGCTGGCGATGATCACATCTTGACCCTTGGTGTGAGAAATGGATTCCTTCACTGGGTTATGTTGTTCCTAACCCTCTGATGCCTCCTGATCCAACTATTAAAGTTTCTTACTTTATCAATCCTATTACTAGATCTTGAGATGTCAACGGACTAAACACCCACTTTGATGATGCTTTTGTTAAGAAGATTGTCACCATTCCCTTAAATCAGATTTGCACTCCTGACAGGAGGGCTTGAGATCTTTTAAAGAATGGTAGATTTACTTCTAAATTTGCTTATTTGGGACTTCGAGAGCTCAGGCCTTCCCCATGTAGTACTATGTGGAAGCGCATTTGAAAAACTAATGTGCCATACAGAATTCAAATTTTTACCCTGAAAGCTACTAGAAATTCATTACCTGTTAGAACTGTGTTACATATTAGAATGCCTATGAATTCTGTTGATTGTGTTAGATGTACTGACCCTCATGAATCGATTATGCGTACTTTTTTCCTGTGTCCCTTTGCTAGTCGTGTTTGGTTCCACTCCTCCTTTTGTGGTAATACTCAGATTTTAGCAATAAATATTTTATTGATTGGATGTCTTTATGGTTAGTGGATCCTGTTTCTAAGCTCTCTGATGGAGATCAATGCTTTTTTGTTGTTATTCTCTGGTCCCTTTGGCAAAGCAAAAATAACCTGGTTTTTCAAAATATTAAAGAAAACTGTACTGATGTTCTTACGAGAGCTAGAGCCATGTTATTAACTAGAAAACTTAGTCTCATTGTTTCCCATATGGTCCCTATTGGTGTTTGTGACAAATGGATTCCCCCACCGACTGGTTGGATAAAATGCAATACTGATGGAGCTTATGATGAATTTTCTGGGGATAATGGTGCAGGCTTTGTGATGAGGGACTTCTCCAATACTGCCTCTTTTTGTGCTTCTATTGTCTTTGGAGTGGAGTCTGCTGAAGAAGCTGAAGCCAGAGCTAGTTGGGAGGCTTTGAAAAAAGTTGTGGAGCAAAAGCTTACTCACCTCATTATTGAGAGTGATGCTGAGAGTTTGATCAATCACTTTTCTGCTGGCATGTTTGATGGAAACTCTAAAACGGATGCTATCTATATGGATATCCAGTCTTTCTCTTCTAGTCTTGTAGCTTGTTTGTTTACTTTTCAACCACGTATCTGTAATTTTGTGGCTCATGAACTTGCCAAATGGGCCAAAACGTACAATTTTACTATGTACTGGTATGTTCCTCCAATTTAACCGATGCCGATTGTTGAGGGGGATCGTTAGCCTTTTTGAAGGCGGTTACTTATAAAAAGAAAAAAGAAAAAAAATCACCTCATAACCAAACAAAAAAAACTAACTTAGAGATGATATTTATTCTCCATCTCAAGCGAGAAGCATTCATTTGGGTCTGTACTTTGTACTATGTCACTACGCGAATGTGTGTGCTTGATTCAAAATAAAGACTATATGGGTATTTGCAAGTTACAGTGATATCTATCATCTTTGTCGATCACACGTACCCGACCGATATTTTCAAACACACTTTTCGTTACCATGCCAGTAATATTACTATTAAGCTAATACTGTAACATGTCTTCAAATTAGAGCTTACGCATCTATGTTTTGAAAATATGAGTTTACCCACTTTTTAAAAATTCAAATTTGGTCTAACTGATCTGAATATGCAAAAGACCATATTATTTTACCAGTTGGCAACCAAATCTAAAATTTTGATCCACTGTTGGAGATGTTCTCCGAGAAACGAAAGTCATAAATTTATAGATTATAATGACTGTTTATCCTTGCATGTGTTGAAATAAATATAATCTATGACTTTCTTTGCACCTTCACGCTGTGTCAATCGACCAATATCAATAATACGACCAATATCATAGACTTTTGAAGGTATAGGCGTATTGCATTATTGTTTGTGGATTTTATTTTTCTTTTTTTTTGATTGCTTCTTTTAGCCTATAAGATAACAATTATTGTTCGTGGCATGGAAATTCAAACGCGAACTACAATCATGGAAAACGTTTTTCCATGGCTGCTCTTTGAACATACTGTCGGTACCGACCTTAAACATGCATGGTCCTCCTAATATTTAATGTATGGTCTTATGATAATTAAGACTTGCAGTATGGTCATATCCTACTGTTGGCTATTTTTGATTGCAATCAATAACTGGCACCAGTTTCATCATCTGCTTTTGTTAAACACAACTTGTCGCCCCAAAAATGTTCAGTCCAATTTCAGCATTTATTAGATCGCGTTTATAACATTCACTAGAACTGATATGCTCCCATTTAAGATGCAGTTGAACCACTTTATCCACATATTATGTGCCTATTTTAGACAGACTAATCAAGTTTCAGCACTGTTGTAGGCCCCTATGCAGCGCACAATAACCATACGCTGCGTGCATTCTTTGAATTTCTTTCCCTATATAAACCTGTTCAACTAGTACTGGTTCTCATTATCACCTGCTCCTTCCATAGTTCCATATATAGTTCTGCACAAAGAAAAAAAGGTAACATTAACCATCAACCGTCAATGGCTCATCATGGTATTTCCGGTCTAGTTGGGAAGCTTGTAATTGGATTGGAGGTCAATTGCGATGCTGATAAATATTATCAAATTTTTAAGCACGCAGAAGATGTACAAAAGGCAGTTCCTCATCATTACGATAGCATCAAAGTTATTAATGGAGATGGAAAGAGTTCCGGCTGTATCAAGGAATGGAACTGTTGGAAAAACGATTAATAAAAAAATAATTTTTTAAAGTTTTAATAAAAAATTATAATTTATTGTTTTATTTTGTGAATGAAACTTTTTAGTCCCACATCGTGGAGTTTCCAATTTTTAGTAGTTTTAAGAAACTATATAAACCTTTTAGTCCCACATCGGGGAGTTTTTCTTCTTAAGTTGTATTTGTCAATTATATAAAGAAATTCACTACTTTTGTAAAATCTATGGGAAAGGGGTTGCTCTATATTTTAGAGGGACCCCTAAGGGAAAATATTTTATAGCGGTTTTTAAGCATTCGCGATTTTCCTTAACGGTTTTTTCGGAGTTGCCAAGCTCAAGTTGAGCATCTACTACATATGCTTGTAGTAGGTGTATTAGGGTGTTTTATCCTGGAGATATCCGTCCTGTGAGGGATATAGCATCACTCTTGAGTGTAGCCGGGCGCTAATGTCTTAAGGACAGCGTGTTGAACACGTGACTCACTCTATTTTCCAAAAGTTTTGCCTTGTTGCTGTTGCGGAGATACGGGGAGCTTGTTCGTTTCGTCAAAGCAATCATTTCCATTACAAAGGAGCTAAGTATCAATAACTTTTGCTTATTTGATTTTTCTTTGTTTTTGATTATTGCACCCAACAATCTTAAGACATTATCATTTGTAATAATCGAAAACGATTGATTGGTTTGTGAATCATGGATGTTAATTGTGGAGTGAAAAAACAAAAACGAATTTCTGGTCAGCTGTAGAGTTTCAATTTTATATTTTAATCTAAAAGGAATTTCGATGAACCCTTTTGACAAAACGTAGTAGACATCCTGATAGTTACCCGCATAAAATTTCAGAATTTTTGGAGTTGTAAAAGTATTTTTTTTGATATTTTACAAAACAGAAAAACGTTTCTGAAAAATTCTGACGAGCAGAAAATTGTTGTTAACTAAATTAATTTTTGTGGGGTAACCATGAGTTTTTTGAAACGCTGATTCAAACGAAGTTTGTATATATAGATGTTATCTTCAAAACTCATATTTTACTTTCTGATTTGGAATTGTGATTTGTGAATAAAGGTGTCATCTCCGAGGGACATGGCTAATAGCCGCATGTGGTTGGAAACAAATCTTCCAAAGATGGCAAAGGTGAGAACATCGAACGCAACTCTAAGCATGGTCTTCATGATAAAGGTATATTTCGTAAACCTGAATCCGGAATTACTTTAGTTAAGGGTGAGTGTTATGTTTGTAAAATTTCTGGCCACGCGGCAGTAAATTGTAGACAACATAAAAACCTTAATAAGTAGAAAGTTAATGCTAATTTAGTTGAAACAAACTAGAACGAGTTTGGTGGCATGATGTCGGAAGTTATTTTAATAACCAATGTGAGAGACCAGTAGGTGGACTCTGGAGCCACCAAGAATGTTTGTTGAAACAGAGACCTGTTCACCTCCTATCATAGGATAGGGGATGTCGAGAAACTCTTATTGAGTAACTCATATGCAATAGAGGTTGCATAAAAGGAAAAGGTCGAGCAGAAGCTCATATCTGTAATATTCTCACATTGAATGAAGTTTTCATGTTCCGAGCATATGCGAAAATCTTGTATCTTGTTCTGTTGTAGATGGAAAAATATTTAAGATCTTAATTGAATCTGGAAAACTTGTTGTAACTAGGCAGTGATTTTTTAAGCAAGAGTTATAGGACTTTGGGTCTATATAAGCTTAACGGAAAAACTGATGATGTGAACGTAGTTGATTCTTGTGATATCTTTGTGTGATTGATTGTTTTACGTGGTAGACTTGGAACCGTAAACTTATAAGTCAATGCTTAACTGGCTAGCATAGGCTTCGTACCCAAATTTAGTTTGGATTTTGAACACAAAAGTGAAATCTGTGAAGAATCAAAATATGCTATAAAATCTTTTAGCACAAATGTTCAGAGTAATTCTAAGCCTTTAGAATTAATTCAGTTAGGCCTAGTTGACATGAGTTCAACCCAAAACCACTGTGGTAAAAGATGGTTATAACTTCCGTAGATGATTGTACGAGGTACTATCTTGTATACTTGCTTAGGATAAGGATGACGCCTTAGAAGCCTTAAGATGTATAAACTTGAAGTTGGAAACCAATTAGAAGCCTTGAACATAACAACCGTATCCTTAAGGAGATGATAATTTCCATGTTGATTAGTTCAGGATTACCTGCGGCCTTGTGGGGGGAGGCAGTCCTCTTAACTAGTATATCCTGAATAAAGTACCCTTTTAAGAATCAGATGAAACTCCATATGGTTTATGGAACGGTAGATGACCTTCTTATGAATGTGTCAAAGTGTGGGGGCGTTTGACTAAGATTGTAATTCCTCTTCCTAAAAGAACTAGATTGAAACCAAAAATGTTGATTGTGTTTTCGTATAGGGTATATTGAGTATACTTCTACAAATAGATTTTTGGTTGTGTGTTCTGATTTTTTCTGACATTGGTGTGAATATTATTACGGAATCTAGGGATGCTGAGTTCTTTGAACATGTTTATTCTAAACCTGTACCTCATTAGAGATGTGTTGTTGATCCCCTAGATTTATCTTCAAATAGTCAGAACTTATTTTAAAGGAAGATGAAGTTGATGTTGAGCCTAAGAGAAGTAAAATAATTAGACTTGAGACTTCTTATGAAACCGACTTCATAACATGCCTAGCTTAGTCTGAGCCACAGACTTGTAAAGAAGCCTTAATATCTACTGAAACCCCATTCTGGTAAGAAGCTTCATTTAGTGAAATGGACTCAGTCCGTTGGAACCAGACTTGGGAGCTTTCTAGTTTACCTCCAGGTTGTAAGACCATGGGATGTAAATGAGTCTTTAAGAGGAAACGATAGGTAGATGAAACTGTGGAAAAATATTAAGCTAAGTTGGTAGCTAAAGGCTATAAACTAAAAGAAGGTGTAGATTTCCTTGATTCTAATTCAATTGTGACGGAAATTACTTCCGTTGAGATACTAATTGTTATTGCTGCCATAAAGAACGTAGAGATACATCAGATGGATGTTAAGACAGCTTTTTCTAAAACCGTGAATTAGGTAAAGAAATTTACATAGATCAACCTGAAGACTTTGTAGTGAAAGGTTGTGAATACAAAGTTTGTAATTTGAAAAATCTTTGTATGGTTTTCAAATAAGCACGTAAACAGTGACATGGAAAATTTAATCATGTGATAATGGATAGTGGATTTAAATTAATGAATCTGACAAGTATGTCTACAAGTAACTTGTTAAGGATGTCTGTGTAATTGTATGCTTGTATGTTGATGATATGCTTGATACAAACATAGATGTGATCAATTCCACTAAAAACATGCACTGAATGAGAACATTGACTTGAAAGACTTGGGCCCTTTTGATGTAATCTTAGGGATGAGGATTAGAAGATAATCAAACATTTATAAGTCTTAGTCGTTCTCATTATGTTGAGTTGTGCTTAAGAGATACAATCAGTCTGATTGTAAACCTGCTTGTACTTCGTACGATTATTCTTGTAGTCTCAAGAAAAATAAGGGTAGTGGAGTATCTTAACTTGAATACTCAAAAGTTATAGGATGTCTGATGAATTTAATGAACTGTAAGAGTCCAGACATTGCCTATATTGTGAGTAAGTTAAGTGGATATAATTGTAGTCCAGAGCAAGAGAATTCAGATGCACTGAGTAGAGTATTATGGTACCTAAAATACTCTTTTGATTTATGAAAGGTATCTTGTTGTCCTTGGGACTTTATGATGCAAACTGGATAGTTGACTCAGAGGAGTCTAAGTCTACGAGTGGATATGGTTTCACTCTAACATGTGGGTTTGTTGTTGGAAGATTTCCAAACAAACATATCGCTCAATTCATTATGGAATCTGAGAGTATTGCGTTAGATAAAGCATGAGAGGGGGCCGAGTGCCTAAGATGATTTTTAGAAGACATTCCTCTTTGGCATAGGCCTGTGCCAGCTATATCTATACATTGTGTTAGCCAATATAATAGTTAAAGCTAAGAAATAACTAATCTCAATCGGCGTTATTTCCATTGATTGGATAAAGTCCAAGGAGAATATCGCGCAATCTTTGACGAAAGGTTTGTACAAAGAGATAGTTAAAAATGCATCGAGGGGGTTGGGGCTTAAGCTCATATATTAAACTTGCCATGAAGGATACTCAACCTTGCTGACTGGAGATCCCATGATCAAGGTTTCGAATGAGACAACTAATTTGTGGTGGGTAAAGGTAAACACTATCAGAGATTTTCATTCTCTGTCCCTTCCCTATGGTGTAGACGTGATAGTGTGACTGCATGTGGAGGATGACTTTTTAATAAGTCTTAATGAGTTCTATAGTTTCAATTTAAGATTGAAGTGGGGTGTAGCAGTAACACTCTTTATGGAAACTCACCTATCTGAATGAGGAAGTGGGTCGCTTCCTGTGAGAATATGAGCTGATTCTCTAGAGCATTCTGAGAAACAGGATACGTCCAGGGCCAAAACGGACAAAACGGCACGAGCTTGGCAGCAATCTTGGAGATATCACCCGTGGTTGTTATCACGAATTACATCAAATGCTAGCAGTTCAAGACATAGTTCACTGTCTCTAGCAAGTAATTCTGGTAATATCTCACTAAGCAAAGGTTCAAGACCTCATGGACACCTCTGCCTAAAATGGTATTTCCTGCGTTTTTTATGTGATTTTCATTTTGATGGTTTTGGTATTACTGGAACTTAGGACCTAAAGGTCACTAAGGGTTCACTAGTTCATGCTTTTTCACTTTGGTGAAAGATACCTATAGTCTCACCATGTGAGAATTAAAGATGAAAGCTCTCAATACTATTATGATTTATGCAATCCATAGTATGACCCTGGGGTCAACACACTTTTGTGTGAGGGAGAGGACGTAGAAATGACTAGTATGATTTCAACACTTGCACGATCAGTCTGTTTGGATCGTGAGGTTGGGATGTTTATTTACCAAGATCTATCTGTGTTTTCATGTTTTATTGAGTTTTCATTCATGTGGGGGATTGTTGGAAAACGATTAATAAAAAAATAATTTTTTAAAGTTTTAATAAAAAATTATAATTTATTGTTTTATTTTGTGAATGAAACTTTTTAGTCCCACATCGTGGAGTTTCCAATTTTTAGTAGTTTTAAGAAACTATATAAACCTTTTAGTCCCACATCGGGGAGTTTTTCTTCTTAAGTTGTATTTGTCAATTATATAAAGAAATTCACTACTTTTGTAAAATCTATGGGAAAGGGGTTGCTCTATATTTTAGAGGGACCCCTAAGGGAAAATATTTTATAGCGGTTTTTAAGCATTCGCGATTTTCCTTAACGGTTTTTTCGGAGTTGCCAAGCTCAAGTTGAGCATCTACTACATATGCTAGTAGTAGGTGTATTAGGGTGTTTTATCCTGGAGATATCCGTCCTGTGAGGGCTATAGCATCACTCTTGAGTGTAGCCGGGCGCTAATGTCTTAAGGACAGCGTGTTGAACACGTGACTCACTCTATTTTCCAAAGTTTTGCCTTGTTGCTGTTGCGGAGATACGGGGAGCTTGTTCGTTTCGTCAAAGCAATCATTCCATTATAAAGGAGCTAAGTATCAATAACTTTTGCTTATTTGATTTTTCTTTGTTTTTGATTATTGCACCCAACAGGAACTTCATTCATGGTATGTATAGACCCACTAGTGCAATTAATCATTTTACTTTTATATGCACTTCATGTTCTCCTTAATAATATTATAGGTGCTTAATTAGATTTGGCTTATACTTCGCGACTTGGTATTAAAATGTCTGTCTCATATACGCAGAGGGTAAAACGTTTCATACAGTAGAGGAAACAACACATAATGATGAAACAAGAACGTTACATCACCGTATATTTGAAGGAGACTTGATGAAGGATTACAAGAAGTTTGATTTGATAATCGAAGCCAATCCAAAGCCTACTGGAAATGGATGCGTTGTTACATCGACTATTGAGTATGAGAAAATCAACCAAGATTCTCCAGCTCCCATTGCTTATCTACCTTTCTGCAATCAGGTCATCGAAGACATGAGCAAGCACCTATGCGACTCTGAATGAACAATAGAAACTGTATCTCTGTGTGTCATTGGCTAATGGTTGTGTGTGTTATCTACATTTTCAAGTCAGTGTTCTTGTAGTAGCGGAAAATCCCACTACCACACCCCTCAAGTAATCTATAAAATAAGCTAGGAAATCATAATGAAGAACACTTAAAAGGATTTTATTAAGTTTATAAATCAATATAAAGATATGAGATGAAACCCTAACTTGGGGAACAAATTAGTTTCTCTCTCTTAAAATTTCTATCTCAACTCTCCCAATACAATGATGGTTGCTCCTATATATAGGAATTTACATAGCAGAAGACAGCTAATAAAGCCCCTATTTTCGGATGGGCCTTCTCGCACGAACTCTTCGACCTCGCACAAGTTCCACATCTTATTCGTGACTTTGTGACGTCATGGACTCCGTCATCTGGGATATGCTATGAGCGAAAGAAGTTCGCTCTTTTAGAAACTGCTCCAATGACTCTCTTCACATCTTCAATGTGATTTTCCGCACCCTATCAACTTTTCATATTCCTTTTAGCCAACAGGTCTCCGGATTTTTGGCATAACCGTCCACACGTTCTTACTTTTCCACTTTTCTACCGGCACGTCTCCTCTTCTACCTGGTGCAGCCGGTCATCTTCTTCCCTATTTAATCTTTCCGTGAGATATAGATTTCTCTTTCTTTAGTCTTTTCTTCTTCAAAACCGCTTCGAGTTTTCGTCTCATCCGAATCTTCATCTTTTCTTTATCCGTATGCACTCCATGGCTTCCTCCCAAAGGTTCGTTTTATCTCTTTTATTATGCTCTTTGTTGTTGTTTGTAACTGGTCGTCTCCATTGTCATTCTATTGCTACTGTTCTTCCCATATCACCGTTATTGTCCTACTGCTGCTGTTACTGATAATTCTCATACTGGTATTTCTGCAGCAAAAATTCTTCCTATTGAGCCCGTTTTACCGTTCCAGACCCTAATTCTTCTTCAAGGTCCGAAGTTGACAAATCTCTCAAGATGAATCACTCGCATGACAAGGTATTAAGAAACATCTTATTCCTTAAAAAAATATTGTTTCCTCTGTTTCTTATATGCGTTGTCATTCGCAGAATGACGCGAGAGAGAAGAAGTCTAGAAGAAGTAGACAACCTCCTACTATCGATACTCGCATGGATATTCCGAGTTTCAAAAATAAATCTAGATCAGTATAACAGAGGTCTTCCGAGAGGATTGTCCTTGCTACTCAAGCGAATGCGGCCGCTTCTGATCAAACGAACATTAATACCCGTTCACCATCCATTATTTCTTCTCAAGCGGAGACTTTCGCATGTTCGTTACCCTCTGCTTCCTCTGGTGATTTCATTCAGAATCCCTGTAAGGACCTTATCGTCTTAGCTCCTATAAATCTTTTTTCTTTTTTAGAATTGACATCCACCTCCCAGGAATTAGGTGCCATTACTCAAGCTATCACCTTTTCTACTGAGGAAGTAATGGCATAATTTTAAGATATGCCCCTCTGTCTCTTCGATCATCCCTTATCTATGGAATGTTATATTTCTTCTACTTCGAGGATTTCCTCAGTTGTTCCTTCCATGAGTATAGTATTAACTACTTCTCCTCTTCGCACAGCTGCTTCTTCTTCAGGCGAATATTACTGTTTCTGAGTCAGGTGCCTCTGAGGTTGTTGGTTCGAGTACTAGACCTCTCCTTGATATTATACATATCGCGTGTTCAGCTCCTAATGATCCCTCTTAACTTCGCCTATGTGAATCCTTTGTCAAGCTATTGAGTGATTCTCTTTCGGATAAGTTAACTAGGAACGCACTAGACTCCTCAGTCAATGCTGCGATTTCCTGGAATCTCGGCGCCGCTTCATTCAAGTCGGGGGATTTTTCTGAATCTAGTTCCATTATTCAAGAGCTTACTCGCCAGAATGCCAAGTTGAAAGTTGATGTTCATTCCAGAGAAGTCTTAGCCGAGAAACTTCGCAGAAAAAATCAAGAGATTAGAGGTATGCACTTTTGCCTCTCGCTTGCTTTATGAATTTATCCTTTTACGTTCTTACTTTGAGTTTCGTTACGTGTATCTTTTCGCATGTATATTCCCTTCTTTGCCTTTGCTTGCGTGAATATGAAGATTTAAACCAGAAGCGAGTCATGGAAAGATTTGAGTATAAATATTCTGTTGAGGATGCTTGTACGGATAATAAAGAATTGCAACATCAATTAGATCAATTGATTAATAACCACTCGTATTTTCTTGACCAAATTGATAATTTGAAAATGAGAACCAAGTCCTTAGTACTCAGAATGACTTCCTAAATTCCCAAATGTCCAATCTTTCTGGGTTGTTGTATAGTGCTGCCTTAAGGAATCAAACTTTATCAGAGGAAAACATTACACTAACGGAGGAAAAGAAAACCTTTTTGAGAAAGAAGTCGAATTTACTCGGAAATAATCTTGCTCTTTGGCAAACCTGGCTGAGCAAGAGGATTCCCTTCGCGTCCTTCGGAAGCAATATGACAGAGATATGAAGAAAGTGTCATTGGAAAAAGAGAACGTTATAAATAGCAAGATAAAAATGACTGCAGAACTGAATAAGCTTCACGAACAACACACTCGATTGAGAAGTTCGCATGACCTTTTACAAAAGAAAAATGTGTCTCTCGCTCAAGATGAGAAGAAAATTCGCTCCTGTCTCGAAGGCATGATAGGTGATGATTTTGATAAACATTTGGAGAGTATGAAAAATAGCGGTCTTGCCTTGTCCCAATATTTTCTTTCTCATATGGAAGGTAGTCACTTCAAGATGGCTTCCTCTCTTAATCTTTTAACTTCCCTTGCATACTATTGGTCTTGTGCAATTTCATTATGTCTAAACTAGTTTTGGTCTTCTTTGTTTTTGCAGTTTCTGAGAAACACAACCAACTTATTGTTCGTAAGATAAGGTCTGACTTTGCAAAAGCTCACAAGGATCTTAGGAACCTCTCCTACACACTTTCGGCTTCACGTAATAGGGAGGAAATAAGATGCTTATATCTCGAGCATATGATGAGGGTTTATGTGAAGAACGCTCAAAAGGATGTCGCACGTGAATCTCACTTCAAGGATAAAGCTTTCGCGGATGAAATATGTATTTCCAACATGCTTCCTCTAGAATAAGTGCAACCTCTCGATATCTCTGACAACGGGGCTATTCCCGAACCCGATTGTGATTATGATTACGATAGCTGTGATGAAGAGATCCTTCTTCTTGGATATCATCCCAAGGATGATGAAGTTGTTAATGATCTTCCTAATGTACTAAATTCTGAAGCGATTCCCTTTATTGAAGCCCATGTTATTTGTCACGCTGAAGCTCCTGCGAAGACCTGTGTTCCAAGTACCACTCCCACTACTGAAGTTGTTGGCTCGTATGATGAAGTTCCCAAGAATGAGCCTTAGTTTCTTTTTGTCTTTGTTCAGATTCCTTTTTTGCTGCACACTTAAAGAACAACAAACTTGTTTCTATACAAAGTTATCTTCTAGACATACGAATAATACCTTCTTTCTGTAATTCGTTTCTATGCAAAGTTATTTTATAGACATGCGAATAATACCTTCTTTTTATAATTCCCATACTTGCCTCTATTTTTTGTATGTTAGATAATAACGCATTTATGATACATTATTCAAAAAGAAGAGCCCGTTGAAAAAGGATGAATTTTATGTGATTACAAGTCATATCTTTACGCGAATATGCGAATTCATGCACTGTGTTAGTCGTGCGAATAGAGTCCTCTTAAGAAATAAAATGTTTTTATGCGAATACAATTGTCAAAAGATAAAATCGCATGCTAATTTGCTTAGGTATCTTTGGTGTTTGTTAGTGAGGTCTTATTAAGCCTCCCTAAGTAGAGGTCTTAGTCAGCCTCTCCTGTTAATAGGACTTATTTTTTCCTCAAGATATTATTTTGGCCGTGCGATAGAGTCTCACTGTAATTCTTTATTTTCTGGTACCAGCAGTCATCCATATTCCGCCATCTGCATCTCCCATTAACCATCGGTTGCAACCAGATCATATAAAATAACTCCACCAGTAGCATCACTCACAAAACAATAATGCTCATAACCCTCTCTTGAAAAGAAACGAAGTTGTTGCTTCTCGAGAGATAACTTGTGAAGTGCTCGACCAAATAAACAAAGATAATTCTCTGTTTCCATTAGTATCATTCCCTGGCCGCGAATTCTGCTGATATATGAAAATATCAGGCCAGCTACATTTTGTTATTTTTGTCGCATACGCCAATGCTTTCGCTGTTTATGCTCCTGATAATCTGAATTGCTTGTACTTTTTGTAAAAGCACTAAAATAGTGTTGTTAGCAAAAATATTGAGTCCCAAATAATACAAATATGGGTATGAAATGTGGCAGTTACGTGCTTATCATTCACATTGCATCAGAATCGGTTGGTGATATTGGGTTACTTCTACCGATAGAACTGTTTGCAGTATCGGTCATCTCCTTATCTCTTAAACTCTTTCTCTTTGATTTATATTTTTGGTTTAATTTAGAAAAATAATCTGTTTATCACAATGTCTCCTTTAAATAAAGGTGGTAGATTAACCATAAATGGCACTTTAAGGGATTTGGTCAAGCGTCTTGTCGCTTGGCTATTCACTCCACTTCAATCCGTGCACAACCCCTTAGAAACCATCATTACTCTATTAAATCCTATTTTCAAAGTCTAATCTTAGACGCTTCATTTGCCTTCAATCCTGCTGGGGTTGTAGGAGTGAAATATCGCACATTCATTATGTATGCGAAACATATATCATCTAATACAAGCGAATATTATCGCACATAGCAAAACTGAGATGACGTATTTGATGATGTCAGCATAGTCACGAGTAAAGTCATTGTATTATCTTGTATCCATTTTAAGATTTTAATGAGTAAATGAATGATTTTCATCATGATTACTTAGTGTATTATTTAGATTCTTATATGGATGTGGTTGTAGGATTTTCTGCAACTACAGGGGTTGCCATCAAGAGGCGTATTGTTAGGCCACCTAATTTTGAAGAGTTTATTTGGGTTTTAATTAAAACTGTTGGTTTTATGCAGATTCATAGTAAGGAGCACCTGTTGAGAGGCACCGTTACTAATTGGGGTACGTCGAGCAGTCGGATTATTACCCATACCGCTCAGGTCAACTTGGTTTCTCACCTTAAAAAAAAAACCTCATCCCTCAATACCAGTAAATCTGATAATTACCCCAACAAACCCCAATTTTATAATTACCACCTTTTATTTTTACCATCCCCAATAACGTACATGACATTTGGAATGTTGTGCAATGATATTCTCGTCCACCAACTATGCCAAGATAAAGCTCTTAAATACTCACCAACCTTCCTATCCATCGTTCTCACGTGTAGACACTATGTAACAAGAAAAATGTTAATTTATTTGATTTGGTATACCTTTGGTTTGGCTCTTTTTTACAAGTCCCACGTGATATCGAAGTATATGTCCCTTTCTGTTGCTCCAAAAAAGGGTACCAAGTTATCTAGTATCTCTGATAAAAGCTCTTTGTTTAAATACAAAAAACGGGAATCTTACATAAGTTTATACTATTCCCCATCCACCTACTTTCCAATCAATTTTCAACTCTCACTATTATGATAAAAATTCTATCATCACCATCACTATTATGATCTATATGGAATCCACTCCATCTCAGATAACAACTTCACCTGAAGACCTTGAAATTCAAAACCTCACAACCCAAATGGCAGAAAAACTTACCTTACCCTCATCTTTAACTGAACCAGTTTTCATAGATAAAACAGTCATCTTAGCTGAAAATGATAATAGTTGGAAATGGTGTATTGTTGGCTACATTCGTTGTGAAACTCTTATTCCTACCTCTTATATTCCTTACTATATCTGTAACCAATGGCCGTTAGCTTAAACACCTTTTGTTACTACTTTCAATGGATTGAGAAACAAAGTTCTTATCAGATTTTTGGCAGAGAATGACTTTAACAGGATTAATAAGCAGAGACCTTGGTATGCTTGTGGTTCTCAAAGTTGTTCCCCCTAATGGATGGCCATAAAATCATCAAGTCTCTTTTACTGGGGAATTTTTTGGATTATCTTATGCAACATCCCAAAGGAATGCACTAAATCTGAGGATCTCAAAAGCTCACTCTCAAGCTTGGAGAATTAGTAAAAGCTCAATCACCTTATGGAAATCATACCTTAAAGAAGAATTTTATAGTATGTGTGAGAGTGTGTGTTCAGAAATATATACCTACTGGAATTCCTCTCTTCACTTGAGGGAGAGCTCAACCTTTTCTAATTGAATGCAGATACTATAAAGTCCTAAGATATTTCTATACTTCTTGTCGTGTATTAGATCACAAAGATGCTAATTGTCCAGCCTGAAAATCTAAACATAAGCTTCTACAAGAATAAGCTGCTTCAAGCTCCAAACATGTTCTCCTAGCTGTCTCAAAGATAATGGTGCCTAAAGAATCAGAGTCTCAACAATCTCCACCTGGTACCAACATGGTGATCCAAGATACTATCATGTCTCCCACTAAAGTAGTTCAAGAAACTCAAATGGATACTATTGATGCTCATATCAACACCAAAGGATAATCCAAAGATTTAGCTCAGAATATTGATATTGTGGTTCAAAAAGGTTTAGCTAACAGTCTCCACATGGGTCCCTTTATTATCGATCTACTGCCTTAAAAATATTTCATGTTGGGCTTATCCAGCAAAGCTCAACACATTTGAATAATGTCCTTCCAGTTCTTCAAGAAATCTACTACTCAGGATGTCACAGTTGAAAATTCAAATGTTCCTACTGAGTCGTCGAATTGGGGCCTGATTCGGACCACCAACTCTTCTAGTAGATTCAAAAAGGCTGTTATTCCGATAAATCAACCTGCCATAAATAGAGATGAAGTTATCTCCTCAGCTGCTGAGCATGATGCCTGTCCAATTTGAAAAGGAAGATCAATCCAAGAGTTGACTTGAGGAAACGCATCAGAGCAAGCAATTCTACTCTAGCTAGCATCGTGGTTATCTCAAATGAATCTGATAACTTTGAACCTGATTACTCGAAACCTTGTTCTCCTATCACCAAATTAGAAGATCAACCTGCTATTAACCTCAACAACTGCACTCTCAATACCCATTCCCTAGTTGATCCTTATGGAACTTATAATGTTCCTACTGATGATACCCCAAGCAATGATAGTATCCGTAATAATTCTCTTCATGTGGCTGCATCTCTGAATCTCAGTTCTACCCAGGAGACTACTCAAAATGGTGTTTCTGGTGACACTACTCTTGATGGTGGTTCTGCTACCACCACTCAGGTAAACTCAAATCCTTCCCCTCCTATCATTGATCCTTTTAATGCTTCTACCAATGTCAATCTATTTCATGTCAATAATGTTGATGTGCTTGGATGGAATATTAGAGGTTTGGGTAAAAAGACTTCTAATAAGGAGCTTAGCCCGTTATGTAGAAATATTAACCCTGGCATTATCTTTTTTCGGAGACTAAAATGAATAATGATCTGGCTGCTAGAAGACTAAGAAATATGGGTTTCCCCTACATCTTTAATGTTCCAAGAATTGGAAGAAGTGGTTGTCTTGTTCTTGCCTTTAAAAAGGAAATTCAACTCAATGTTTTATCTTCTAGTTTGAGGGACATCTATGTTATGTCCACTGACATTATCCATTCCAAACTTAGTCACTTACATTTCATATGTGAAGAACCTAATAGTAGTTTTAGACAAGCTTTTTGGTAGAATCAATACCAGTTACCTCATCTACCTGTAGATGAACCAGTTTTCTTTATAGGTGATTTCAATGCTTTATTAGGTACTGAGGATACGAATGGTGGTCCAGAAGTTGATGATTTTGATTTTCTTAACCTTAGAAATTTTTGTGACACCTTCGATTTGCATGATCCTGGATTCTATGGCCCTATATTTACTTGGTACAATATGCAACAAGGTCCTGACCTTATTATTGAACGACTTGACAGATGCCTTATTAATTAATCCTATTGCTGAGATTTTATTTCCTAAAATTTGTGTGAATAATTTGCCTAGAGATTCCCCTAATCATTTCCCTATGCATATTGGCTTAAATTATGATGATATTTATATGCCTAGGCCTTTCCACTTCATGGCAATGTGGATTGAGGATCCAACTTGTAGAGACATTATACCCAATACTTGGTCTATTAATGTTGTGGAATCTCCTGCCTATAAGCTTAAAGATAAACTTTTAAATACAAAAAAGTCTTACGTGATTGGAACAAATTCTCTTTTGGCAACATAGAAACTAATATCTCTACTAAAGAGGAATTGGTGGAAACCCAGACATCTACTCCTATAGATTCTAGTGTCTTTTCAAGACTCGGAGCGATTGGAATATCTTTACAATCTGGAAGAACTCTGCTGAAAAGATAAATCCTGAGAGGTTTGGCTTATGGAAGGTGATAGAAACTCATCATATTTTCATAGAGTCACCCTCTTCAGGAGAAAGAGAAATCTATTCTTCACACCCTTAACAATTCAAGGATGAGATCCTTTTTGACCTTCCTGTTAAATTCTATGAACTTTATAACTCCTACCTAAATTCTCCTCTTACTGCTGAAGAGATAAAGAATGTTGTGTTCCAAATGGGAGGAAAAAAGACCCCTGGGACTGATGGTTTTACTGGTCTTTTCTATCAAAAACATTAGGATATTGTGGGGGAAGCTGTTGTTAATATGACTCAAACTTGCTTTAGAACAGGTAACATAACTAAAGTTTTAAATCATACCAACATAGCTCTCATCCCTAAAATCCCTCTAGCTGAGTTGGTTTCTCAATATATACCCATAGGACTTTGTAACTTCAGTTACAAAATCCTATCTAAAACTCTAGCTAACAGATTAAAACCTTTTATGAATAACATCATTTCCCAAAACCAAACTGCTTTTGTTTCTAAAAGGAGTATATATGATAATATCCTTCTAGCTAATGAGGACATTTATGCTGTCAATCATCATAATAAAGCAGTTGGTGTTTTTGCCATCAAACTTGACATGTCTAAGTCCTATGATAAGTTGGAATGGTCTTTTCTTGATTTTTTTTTTGAAAAAATAGGTCTCTCTGACCATTGGGTTAAACTCATAAATCAGTGCATCTCCACTGTTTCTTATCCTATTATTCTTAATGGTAGCCCTACTGGTCTTATCTAACCTGAAAGAGGTTTAAGACAAGGTGACCCTATGTCTCCTTACCTTTACATTATTTTCTCTGAGGCCTTATCCTATTACATTGATGTTCTTTCCATAAAGGTTTGGTTGAAGGCATAAAGGTGTGCAAAAACTCTCCTGCTATGACACACCTTCTTTTTACTGATGATTTCTTACTTTTTTCTAAGGCTACTATTGAAGACTTCCAGAATATCAGAGAGTATCTTCAAATATACTGCTTGGCCTCTGATCAAGAAATTAATTTTGACAAGTATGGTATTATGTTTAGTAAAAAAATCCCTGAACAACTAAAACAAAATCTTTCTAGTATCCTTGACATTAGTAACAGGGATTTAAGAGAAAAATATTTGGGAACTCCTACTGCCTTTAAGGCCTCTAAAATTCAAACCCATATGGGTATTCTCCAAGCAGTTGATGCTAGAATTTCCATTTGGCTCTATAAGCTTCTTTCCCAAGATGCTAGAACCACTTTGGTTAAACATATTGGTTAAGTTATACCCCTGTATCAAATGAGTGCCTTTCCCATCCCTAAACATCTTTGCAAAAAATGGATTCACATTTATGTAAAGTTTGGGGTGTGGGGGGGGGGGGGGGGGGGGGGGGGTGTGTGTGTGTGGACCCTTGACCCAAAAGATATAAAGCTTCATCTTTTGGGTTGGGATATTCTTTGTTCTCCTAAGTCTGAAGGAGTTCTTGCTTTCAGGAAAGCTGAAGTCAATAATCTTGCTATGTTAGCTATAAATGCTTGGAGGATTATTGAGAACCATGATTGCCTGTTAGCCATTACCCTTAAAGCTAGATATTTTCCCAGAACAGATTTCTTAAATGTTAAGTATCCTGCTAACTATTCTTGGACCTGGAAATATCTTCATGCTATAAAGGAACTCATTAAACCCTTTATCACCTGGATTGTTGGAGATGGTCAATATATTAAAATTTAGCTGGCGATGATCACATCTTGACCCTTGGTGTGAGAAATGGATTCCTTCACTGGGTTATGTTGTTCCTAACCCTCTGATGCCTCCTGATCCAACTATTAAAGTTTCTTACTTTATCAATCCTATTACTAGATCTTGAGATGTCAACGGACTAAACACCCACTTTGATGATGCTTTTGTTAAGAAGATTGTCACCATTCCCTTAAATCAGATTTGCACTCCTGACAGGAGGGCTTGAGATCTTTTAAAGAATGGTAGATTTACTTCTAAATTTTCTTACTTGGGACTTCGAGGGCTCAGGCCTTCCCCATTTAGTACTATGTGGAAGCGCATTTGAAAAACTAATGTGCCATACAGAATTCAAATTTTTACCCTGAAAGCTACCAGAAATTCATTACCTGTTAGAACTGTGTTACATATTAGAATGCCTATGAATTCTGTTGATTGTGTTAGATGTACTGACCCTCATGAATCGATTATGCGTACTTTTTTCCTGTGTCCCTTTGCTAGTCGTGTTTGGTTCCACTCCTCCTTTTGTGGTAATACTTAGATTTTAGCAATAAATCTTTTATTGATTGGATGTCTTTATGGTTAGTGGATCCTGTTTCTAATCTCTCTGATGGAGATCAAAGCTTTTTTGTTGCTATTCTCTGGTCCCTTTGGCAAAACAGAAATAACCTGGTTTTTCAAAACATCAAAGAAAACTGTACTGATGTTCTTACGAGATCTAGAGCCATGTTATTAACTAGAAAACTTAGTCTCCTTGCTTCCCATATGGTCCCTATTGGTGTTTGTACAAATGGATTCCCCCACCGACTGGTTGGATAAAATGCAATACTGATTGAGCTTATGATGAATTTTCTGGGGAAAATGGTGCAGGCTTTGTGATGAGGGACTTCTCCAACACTGCCTCTTTTTGTGCTTTTATTGTCTTTGGAGTGGAGTCTGCTGAAGAAGCTGAAGCCAGAGCTAGTTGGGAGGCTTTGAAAAAAGTTGTGGAGCAAAAGCTTACTCACCTCATTATTGAGAGTGATGCTGAGAGTTTGATCAATCACTTTTCTGCTGGCATGTTTGATGGAAACTCTAAAACGGATGCTATCTATATGGATATCCAGTCTTTCTCTTCTAGTCTTGTAGCTTGTTTGTTTACTTTTCAACCACGTATCTGTAATTTTGTGGCTCATGAACTTGCCAAATGGGCCAAAACGTACAATTTTACTATGTACTGGTATGTTCCTCCAATTTAACCGATGCCGATTGTTGAGGGGGATCGTTAGCCTTTTTGAAGGCGGTTACTTATAAAAAGAAAAAAAAAAAAAAATCACCTCATAACCAAACAAAAAAAACTAACTTAGAGATGATATTTATTCTCCATCTCAAGCGAGAAGCATTCATTTGGGTCTGTACTTTGTACTATGTCACTACGCGAATGTGTGTGCTTGATTCAAAATAAAGACTATATGGGTATTTGCAAGTTACAGTGATATCTATCATCTTTGTCGATCACACGTACCCGACCGATATTTTCAAACACACTTTTCGTTACCATGCCAGTAATATTACTATTAAGCTAATACTGTAACATGTCTTCAAATTAGAGCTTACGCATCTATGTTTTGAAAATATGAGTTTACCCACTTTTTAAAAATTCAAATTTGGTCTAACTGATCTGAATATGCAAAAGACCATATTATTTTACCAGTTGGCAACCAAATCTAAAATTTTGATCCACTGTTGGAGATGTTCTCCGAGAAACGAAAGTCATAAATTTATAGATTATAATGACTGTTTATCCTTGCATGTGTTGAAATAAATATAATCTATGACTTTCTTTGCACCTTCACGCTGTGTCAATCGACCAATATCAATAATACGACCAATATCATAGACTTTTGAAGGTATAGGCGTATTGCATTATTGTTTGTGGATTTTATTTTTCTTTTTTTTGATTGCTTTTTTAACCTATAAGATAACAATTATTGTTCGTGGCATGGAAATTCAAACGCGAACTACAATCATGGAAAACGTTTTTCCATGGCTGCTCTTTGAACATACTGTCGGTACCGACCTTAAACATGCATGGTCCTCCTAATATTTAATGTATGGTCTTATGATAATTAAGACTTGCAGTATGGTCATATCCTACTGTTGGCTATTTTTGATTGCAATCAATAACTGGCACCAGTTTCATCATTGCTTTGTTAAACACAACTGTCGCCCCAAAAATGTTCAGTCCAAATTTCAGCATTTATTAGATCGCATTATAACATTCACTAGAACTGATATCCTCCCATTTAAGATGCAGTTGAACCACTTTATCCACATATTATGTGCCTATTTTAGACAGACTAATCAAGTTTCAGCACTGTTGTAGGCCCCTATGCAGCGCACAATAACCATACGCTGCGTGCATTCTTTGAATTTCTTTCCCTATATAAACCTGTTCAACTAGTACTGGTTCTCATTATCACCTGCTCCTTCCATAGTTCCATATATAGTTCTGCACAAAGAAAAAAAGGTAACATTAACCATCAACCGTCAATGGCTCATCATGGTATTTCCGGTCTAGTTGGGAAGCTTGTAATTGGATTGGAGGTCAATTGCGATGCTGATAAATATTATCAAATTTTTAAGCACGCAGAAGATGTACAAAAGGCAGTTCCTCATCATTACGATAGCATCAAAGTTATTAATGGAGATGGAAAGAGTTCCGGCTGTATCAAGGAATGGAACTGTTGGAAAAACGATTAATAAAAAAATAATTTTTAAAGTTTTAATAAAAAATTATAATTTATTGTTTTATTTTGTGAATGAAACTTTTTAGTCCCACATCGTGGAGTTTCCAATTTTTAGTAGTTTTAAGAAACTATATAAACCTTTTAGTCCCACATCGGGGAGTTTTTCTTCTTAAGTTGTATTTGTCAATTATAAAAGAAATTCACTACTTTTGTAAAATCTATGGGAAAGGGGTTGCTCTATATTTTAGAGGGACCCCTAAGGGAAAATATTTTATAGCGGTTTTTAAGCATTCGCGATTTTCCTTAACGGTTTTTTCGGAGTTGCCAAGCTCAAGTTGAGCATCTACTACATATGCTGTAGTAGGTGTATTAGGGTGTTTTATCCTGGAGATATCCGTCCTGTGAGGGCTATAGCATCACTCTTGAGTGTAGCCGGGCGCTAATGTCTTAAGGACAGCGTGTTGAACACGTGACTCACTCTATTTTCCAAAGTTTTGCCTTGTTGCTGTTGCGGAGATACGGGGAGCTTGTTCGTTTCGTCAAAGCAATCACTTCCATTATAAAGGAGCTAAGTATCAATAACTTTTGCTTATTTGATTTTTCTTTGTTTTTGATTATTGCACCCAACAATCTTAAGACAATCATTTGTAATAATCGAAAACGATTGATTGGTTTGTGAATCATGGATGTTAATTGTGGAGTGAAAAAACAAAAACGAATTTCTGGTCAGCTGTAGAGTTTCAATTTTATCTTTTAATCTAGAAGGAATTTCGATGAACCCTTTTGACACAACGTAGTAGACATCCTGATAGTTACCCGCGTAAAATTTCAGAATTTTTGGAGTTGTAAAAGTATTTTTTGATATTTTACAAAACAAAAAACGTTTCTGAAAAATTCTGACGAGCAGAAAATTGTTGTTAACTAAATTAATTTTTGTGGGGTAACCATGAGTTTTTTGAAACGCTGATTCAAACGAAGTTTGTATATATAGATGTTATCTTCAAAACTCATATTTTACTTTCTGATTTGGAATTGTGATTTGTGAATAAAGGTGTCATCTCCGAGGGACATGGCTAATAGCCGCATGTGGTTGGAAACAAATCTTCCAAAGATGGCAAAGGTGAGAACATCGAACGCAACTCTAAGCATGGTCTTCATGATAAAGGTATATTTCGTAAACCTGAATCCGGAATTACTTTAGTTAAGGGTGAGTGTTATGTTTGTAAAATTCTGGCCACGCGGCAGTAAATTGTAGACAACATAAAAACCTTAATAAGTAGAAAGTTAATGCTAATTTAGTTGAAACAAACTAGAACGAGTTTGGTGGCATGATGTCGGAAGTTATTTTAATAACCAATGTGAGAGACCAGTAGGTGGACTCTGGAGCCACCAAGAATGTTTGTTGAAACAGAGACCTGTTCACCTCCTATCATAGGATAGGGGATGTCGAGAAACTCTTATTGAGTAACTCATATGCAATAGAGGTTGCATAAAAGGAAAAGGTCGAGCAGAAGCTCATATCTGTAATATTCTCACATTGAATGAAGTTTTCATGTTCCGAGCATATGCGAAAATCTTGTATCTTGTTCTGTTGTAGATGGAAAAATATTTAAGATCTTAATTGAATCTGGAAAACTTGTTGTAACTAGGCAGTGATTTTTTAAGCAAGAGTTATAGGACTTTGGGTCTATATAAGCTTAACGGAAAAACTGATGATGTGAACGTAGTTGATTCTTGTGATATCTTTGTGTGATTGATTGTTTTACGTGGTAGACTTGGAACCGTAAACTTATAAGTCAATGCTTAACTGGCTAGCATAGGCTTCGTACCCAAATTTAGTTTGGATTTTGAACACAAAAGTGAAATCTGTGAAGAATCAAAATATGCTATAAAATCTTTTAGCACAAATGTTCAGAGTAATTCTAAGCCTTTAGAATTAATTCAGTTAGGCCTAGTTGACATGAGTTCAACCCAAAACCACTGTGGTAAAAGATGGTTATAACTTCCGTAGATGATTGTACGAGGTACTATCTTGTATACTTGCTTAGGATAAGGATGACGCCTTAGAAGCCTTAAGATGTATAAACTTGAAGTTGGAAACCAATTAGAAGCCTTGAACATAACAACCGTATCCTTAAGGAGATGATAATTTCCATGTTGATTAGTTCAGGATTACCTGCGGCCTTGTGGGGGGAGGCAGTCCTCTTAACTAGTATATCCTGAATAAAGTACCCTTTTAAGAATCAGATGAAACTCCATATGGTTTATGGAACGGTAGATGACCTTCTTATGAATGTGTCAAAGTGTGGGGGCGTTTGACTAAGATTGTAATTCCTCTTCCTAAAAGAACTAGATTGAAACCAAAAATGTTGATTGTGTTTTCGTATAGGGTATATTGAGTATACTTCTACAAATAGATTTTTGGTTGTGTGTTCTGATTTTTTCTGACATTGGTGTGAATATTATTACGGAATCTAGGGATGCTGAGTTCTTTGAACATGTTTATTCTAAACCTGTACCTCATTAGAGATGTGTTGTTGATCCCCTAGATTTATCTTCAAATAGTCAGAACTTATTTTAAAGGAAGATGAAGTTGATGTTGAGCCTAAGAGAAGTAAAATAATTAGACTTGAGACTTCTTATGAAACCGACTTCATAACATGCCTAGCTTAGTCTGAGCCACAGACTTGTAAAGAAGCCTTAATATCTACTGAAACCCCATTCTGGTAAGAAGCTTCATTTAGTGAAATGGACTCAGTCCGTTGGAACCAGACTTGGGAGCTTCTAGTTTACCTCCAGGTTGTAAGACCATGGGATGTAAATGAGTCTTTAAGAGGAAACGATAGGTAGATGAAACTGTGGAAAAATATTAAGCTAAGTTGGTAGCTAAAGGCTATAAACTAAAAGAAGGTGTAGATTTCCTTGATTCTAATTCAATTGTGACGGAAATTACTTCCGTTGAGATACTAATTGTTATTGCTGCCATAAAGAACGTAGAGATACATCAGATGGATGTTAAGACAGCTTTTTCTAAAACCGTGAATTAGGTAAAGAAATTTACATAGATCAACCTGAAGACTTTGTAGTGAAAGGTTGTGAATACAAAGTTTGTAATTTGAAAAATCTTTGTATGGTTTTCAAATAAGCACGTAAACAGTGACATGGAAAATTTAATCATGTGATAATGGATAGTGGATTTAAATTAATGAATCTGACAAGTATGTCACAAGTAACTTGTTAAGGATGTCTGTGTAATTGTATGCTTGTATGTTGATGATATGCTTGATACAAACATAGATGTGATCAATTCCACTAAAAACATGCACTGAATGAGAACATTGACTTGAAAGACTTGGGCCCTTTTGATGTAATCTTAGGGATGAGGATTAGAAGATAATCAAACATTTATAAGTCTTAGTCGTTCTCATTATGTTGAGTTGTGCTTAAGAGATACAATCAGTCTGATTGTAAACCTGCTTGTACTTCGTACGATTATTCTTGTAGTCTCAAGAAAAATAAGGGTAGTGGAGTATCTTAACTTGAATACTCAAAAGTTATAGGATGTCTGATGAATTTAATGAACTGTAAGAGTCCAGACATTGCCTATATTGTGAGTAAGTTAAGTGGATATAATTGTAGTCCAGAGCAAGAGAATTCAGATGCACTGAGTAGAGTATTATGGTACCTAAAATACTCTTTTGATTTATGAAAGGTATCTTGTTGTCCTTGGGACTTTATGATGCAAACTGGATAGTTGACTCAGAGGAGTCTAAGTCTACGAGTGGATATGGTTTCACTCTAACATGTGGGTTTGTTGTTGGAAGATTTCCAAACAAACATATCGCTCAATTCATTATGGAATCTGAGAGTATTGCGTTAGATAAAGCATGAGAGGGGGCCGAGTGCCTAAGATGATTTTTAGAAGACATTCCTCTTTGGCATAGGCCTGTGCCAGCTATATCTATACATTGTGTTAGCCAAGCTATAATAGTTAAAGCTAAGAAATAACTAATCTCAATCGGCGTTATTTCCATTGATTGGATAAAGTCCAAGGAGAATATCGCGCAATCTTTGACGAAAGGTTTGTACAAAGAGATAGTTAAAAATGCATCGAGGGGGTTGGGGCTTAAGCTCATATATTAAACTTGCCATGAAGGATACTCAACCTTGCTGACTGGAGATCCCATGATCAAGGTTTCGAATGAGACAACTAATTTGTGGTGGGTAAAGGTAAACACTATCAGAGATTTTCATTCTCTGTCCCTTCCCTATGGTGTAGACGTGATAGTGTGACTGCATGTGGAGGATGACTTTTTAATAAGTCTTAATGAGTTCTATAGTTTCAATTTAAGATTGAAGTGGGGTGTAGCAGTAACACTCTTTATGGAAACTCACCTATCTGAATGAGGAAGTGGGTCGCTTCCTGTGAGAATATGAGCTGATTCTCTAGAGCATTCTGAGAAACAGGATACGTCCAGGGCCAAAACGGACAAAACGGCACGAGCTTGGCAGCAATCTTGGAGATATCACCCGTGGTTGTTATCACGAATTACATCAAATGCTAGCAGTTCAAGACATAGTTCACTGTCTCTAGCAAGTAATTCTGGTAATATCTCACTAAGCAAAGGTTCAAGACCTCATGGACACCTCTGCCTAAAATGGTATTTCCTGCGTTTTTATGTGATTTTCATTTTGATGGTTTTGGTATTACTGGAACTTAGGACCTAAAGGTCACTAAGGGTTCACTAGTTCATGCTTTTTCACTTTGGTGAAAGATACCTATAGTCTCACCATGTGAGAATTAAAGATGAAAGCTCTCAATACTATTATGATTTATGCAATCCATAGTATGACCCTGGGGTCAACACACTTTTGTGTGAGGGAGAGGACGTAGAAATGACTAGTATGATTTCAACACTTGCACGATCAGTCTGTTTGGATCGTGAGGTTGGGATGTTTATTTACCAAGATCTATCTGTGTTTTCATGTTTTATTGAGTTTTCATTCATGTGGGGGATTGTTGGAAAACGATTAATAAAAAAATAATTTTTTAAAGTTTTAATAAAAAATTATAATTTATTGTTTTATTTTGTGAATGAAACTTTTTAGTCCCACATCGTGGAGTTTCCAATTTTTAGTAGTTTTAAGAAACTATATAAACCTTTTAGTCCCACATCGGGGAGTTTTTCTTCTTAAGTTGTATTTGTCAATTATATAAAGAAATTCACTACTTTTGTAAAATCTATGGGAAAGGGGTTGCTCTATATTTTAGAGGGACCCCTAAGGGAAATATTTTATAGCGGTTTTTAAGCATTCGCGATTTTCCTTAACGGTTTTTTCGGAGTTGCCAAGCTCAAGTTGAGCATCTACTACATATGCTAGTAGTAGGTGTATTAGGGTGTTTTATCCTGGAGATATCCGTCCTGTGAGGGATATAGCATCACTCTTGAGTGTAGCCGGGCGCTAATGTCTTAAGGACAGCGTGTTGAACACGTGACTCACTCTATTTTCCAAAAGTTTTGCCTTGTTGCTGTTGCGGAGATACGGGGAGCTTGTTCGTTTCGTCAAAGCAATCATTTCCATTATAAAGGAGCTAAGTATCAATAACTTTTGCTTATTTGATTTTTCTTTGTTTTTGATTATTGCACCCAACAGGAACTTCATTCATGGTATGTATAGACCCACTAGTGCAATTAATCATTTTACTTTTATATGCACTTCATGTTCTCCTTAATAATATTATAGGTGCTTAATTAGATTTGGCTTATACTTCGCGACTTGGTATTAAAATGTCTGTCTCATATACGCAGAGGGTAAAACGTTTCATACAGTAGAGGAAACAACACATAATGATGAAACAAGAACGTTACATCACCGTATATTTGAAGGAGACTTGATGAAGGATTACAAGAAGTTTGATTTGATAATCGAAGCCAATCCAAAGCCTACTGGAAATGGATGCGTTGTTACATCGACTATTGAGTATGAGAAAATCAACCAAGATTCTCCAGCTCCCATTGCTTATCTACCTTTCTGCAATCAGGTCATCGAAGACATGAGCAAGCACCTATGCGACTCTGAATGAACAATAGAAACTGTATCTCTGTGTGTCATTGGCTAATGGTTGTGTGTGTTATCTACATTTTCAAGTCAGTGTTCTTGTAGTAGCGGAAAATCCCACTACCACACCCCTCAAGTAATCTATAAAATAAGCTAGGAAATCATAATGAAGAACACTTAAAAGGATTTTATTAAGTTTATAAATCATATAAAGATATGAGATGAAACCCTAACTTGGGGAACAAATTAGTTTCTCTCTCTTAAAATTTCTATCTCAACTCTCCCAATACAATGATGGTTGCTCCTATATATAGGAATTTACATAGCAGAAGACAGCTAATAAAGCCCCTATTTTCGGATGGGCCTTCTCGCACGAACTCTTCGACCTCGCACAAGTTCCACATCTTATTCGTGACTTTGTGACGTCATGGACTCCGTCATCTGGGATATGCTATGAGCGAAAGAAGTTCGCTCTTTTAGAAACTGCTCCAATGACTCTCTTCACATCTTCAATGTGATTTTCCGCACCCTATCAACTTTTCATATTCCTTTTAGCCAACAGGTCTCCGGATTTTTGGCATAACCGTCCACACGTTCTTATTCCACTTTTCTACCGGCACGTCTCCTCTTCTACCTGGTGCAGCCGGTCATCTTCTTCCCTATTTAATCTTTCCGTGAGATATAGATTTCTCTTTCTTTAGTCTTTTCTTCTTCAAAACCGCTTCGAGTTTTCGTCTCATCCGAATCTTCATCTTTTCTTTATCCGTATGCACTCCATGGCTTCCTCCCAAAGGTTCGTTTTATCTTTTATTATGCTCTTTGTTGTTGTTTGTAACTGGTCGTCTCCATTGTCATTCTATTGCTACTGTTCTTCCCATATCACCGTTATTGTCCTACTGCTGCTGTTACTGATAATTCTCATACTGGTATTTCTGCAGCAAAAATTCTTCCTATTGAGCCCGTTTTACCGTTCCAGACCCTAATTCTTCTTCAAGGTCCGAAGTTGACAAATCTCTCAAGATGAATCACTCGCATGACAAGGTATTAAGAAACATCTTATTCCTTAAAAAAATATTGTTTCCTCTGTTTCTTATATGCGTTGTCATTCGCAGAATGACGCGAGAGAGAAGAAGTCTAGAAGAAGTAGACAACCTCCTACTATCGATACTCGCATGGATATTCCGAGTTTCAAAAATAAATCTAGATCAGTATAACAGAGGTCTTCCGAGAGGATTGTCCTTGCTACTCAAGCGAATGCGGCCGCTTCTGATCAAACGAACATTAATACCCGTTCACCATCCATTATTTCTTCTCAAGCGGAGACTTTCGCATGTTCGTTACCCTCTGCTTCCTCTGGTGATTTCATTCAGAATCCCTGTAAGGACCTTATCGTCTTAGCTCCTATAAATCTTTTTTCTTTTTTAGAATTGACATCCACCTCCCAGGAATTAGGTGCCATTACTCAAGCTATCACCTTTTCTACTGAGGAAGTAATGGCATAATTTTAAGATATGCCCCTCTCTGTCTCTTCGATCATCCCCTTATCTATGGAATGTTATATTTCTTCTACTTCGAGGATTTCCTCAGTTGTTCCTTCCATGAGTATAGTATTAACTACTTCTCCTCTTCGCACAGCTGCTTCTTCTCAGGCGAATATTACTGTTTCTGAGTCAGGTGCCTCTGAGGTTGTTGGTTCGAGTACTAGACCTCTCCTTGATATTATACATATCGCGTGTTCAGCTCCTAATGATCCCTCTTAACTTCGCCTATGTGAATCCTTTGTCAAGCTATTGAGTGATTCTCTTTCGGATAAGTTAACTAGGAACGCACTAGACTCCTCAGTCAATGCTGCGATTTCCTGGAATCTCGGCGCCGCTTCATTCAAGTCGGGGGATTTTTCTGAATCTAGTTCCATTATTCAAGAGCTTACTCGCCAGAATGCCAAGTTGAAAGTTGATGTTCATTCCAGAGAAGTCTTAGCCGAGAAACTTCGCAGAAAAAATCAAGAGATTAGAGGTATGCACTTTTGCCTCTCGCTTGCTTTATGAATTTATCCTTTTACGTTCTTACTTTGAGTTTCGTTACGTGTATCTTTTCGCATGTATATTCCCTTCTTTGCCTTTGCTTGCGTGAATATGAAGATTTAAACCAGAAGCGAGTCATGGAAAGATTTGAGTATAAATATTCTGTTGAGGATGCTTGTACGGATAATAAAGAATTGCAACATCAATTAGATCAATTGATTAATAACCACTCGTATTTTCTTGACCAAATTGATAATTTGAAAAATGAGAACCAAGTCCTTAGTACTCAGAATGACTTCCTAAATTCCCAAATGTCCAATCTTTCTGGGTTGTTGTATAGTGCTGCCTTAAGGAATCAAACTTTATCAGAGGAAAACATTACACTAACGGAGGAAAAGAAAACCTTTTTGAGAAAGAAGTCGAATTATACTCGGAAATATCTTGCTCTTTGGCAAACCTGTGCTGAGCAAGAGGATTCCCTTCGCGTCCTTCGGAAGCAATATGACAGAGATATGAAGAAAGTGTCATTGGAAAAAGAGAACGTTATAAATAGCAAGATAAAAATGACTGCAGAACTGAATAAGCTTCACGAACAACACACTCGATTGAGAAGTTCGCATGACCTTTTACAAAAGAAAAATGTGTCTCTCGCTCAAGATGAGAAGAAAATTCGCTCCTGTCTCGAAGGCATGATAGGTGATGATTTTGATAAACATTTGGAGAGTATGAAAAATAGCGGTCTTGCCTTGTCCCAATATTTTCTTTCTCATATGGAAGGTAGTCACTTCAAGATGGCTTCCTCTCTTAATCTTTTAACTTCCCTTGCATACTATTGGTCTTGTGCAATTTCATTATGTCTAAACTAGTTTTGGTCTTCTTTGTTTTTGCAGTTTCTGAGAAACACAACCAACTTATTGTTCGTAAGATAAGGTCTGACTTTGCAAAAGCTCACAAGGATCTTAGGAACCTCTCCTACACACTTTCGGCTTCACGTAATAGGGAGGAAATAAGATGCTTATATCTCGAGCATATGATGAGGGTTTATGTGAAGAACGCTCAAAAGGATGTCGCACGTGAATCTCACTTCAAGGATAAAGCTTTCGCGGATGAAATATGTATTTCCAACATGCTTCCTCTAGAATAAGTGCAACCTCTCGATATCTCTGACAACGGGGCTATTCCCGAACCCGATTGTGATTATGATTACGATAGCTGTGATGAAGAGATCCTTCTTCTTGGATATCATCCCAAGGATGATGAAGTTGTTAATGATCTTCCTAATGTACTAAATTCTGAAGCGATTCCCTTTATTGAAGCCCATGTTATTTGTCACGCTGAAGCTCCTGCGAAGACCTGTGTTCCAAGTACCACTCCCACTACTGAAGTTGTTGGCTCGTATGATGAAGTTCCCAAGAATGAGCCTTAGTTTCTTTTTGTCTTTGTTCAGATTCCTTTTTTGCTGCACACTTAAAGAACAACAAACTTGTTTCTATACAAAGTTATCTTCTAGACATACGAATAATACCTTCTTTCTGTAATTCGTTTCTATGCAAAGTTATTTTATAGACATGCGAATAATACCTTTTTTATAATTCCCATACTTGCCTCTATTTTTTGTATGTTAGATAATAACGCATTTATGATACATTATTCAAAAAGAAGAGCCCGTTGAAAAAGGATGAATTTTATGTGATTACAAGTCATATCTTTACGCGAATATGCGAATTCATGCATGTGTTAGTCGTGCGAATAGAGTCCTCTTAAGAAATAAAATGTTTTTATGCGAATACAATTGTCAAAAGATAAAATCGCATGCTAATTTGCTTAGGTATCTTTGGTGTTTGTTAGTGAGGTCTTATTAAGCCTCCCTAAGTAGAGGTCTTAGTCAGCCTCTCCTGTTAATAGGACTTATTTTTTCCTCAAGATATATTTTGGCCGTGCGATAGAGTCTCACTGTAATTCTTTATTTTCTGGTACCAGCAGTCATCCATATTCCGCCATCTGCATCTCCCATTAACCATCGGTTGCAACCAGATCATATAAAATAACTCCACCAGTAGCATCACTCACAAAACAATAATGCTCATAACCCTCTCTTGAAAAGAAACGAAGTTGTTGCTTCTCGAGAGATAACTTGTGAAGTGCTCGACCAAATAAACAAAGATAATTCTCTGTTTCCATTAGTATCATTCCCTGGCCGCAATTCTGCTGATATATGAAAATATCAGGCCAGCTACATTTTGTTATTTTGTCGCATACGCCAATGCTTTCGCTGTTTATGCTCCTGATAATCTGAATTGCTTGTACTTTTTGTAAAAGCACTAAAATAGTGTTGTTAGCAAAAATATTGAGTCCCAAATAATACAAATATGGGTATGAAATGTGGCAGTTACGTGCTTATCATTCACATTGCATCAGAATCGGTTGGTGATATTGGGTTACTTCTACCGATAGAACTGTTTGCAGTATCGGTCATCTCCTTATCTCTTAAACTCTTTCTCTTTGATTTATATTTTTTTTAATTTAGAAAAATAATCTGTTTATCACAATGTCTCCTTTAAATAAAGGTGGTAGATTAACCATAAATGGCACTTTAAGGGATTTGGTCAAGCGTCTTGTCGCTTGGCTATTCACTCCACTTCAATCCGTGCACAACCCTTAGAAACCATCATTACTCTATTAAATCCTATTTTCAAAGTCTAATCTTAGACGCTTCATTTGCCTTCAATCCTGCTGGGGGTTGTAGGAGTGAAATATCGCACATTCATTATGTATGCGAAACATATATCATCTAATACAAGCGAATATTATCGCACATAGCAAAACTGAGATGACGTATTTGATGATGTCAGCATAGTCACGAGTAAAGTCATTGTATTATCTTGTATCCATTTTAAGATTTTAATGAGTAAATGAATGATTTTCATCATGATTACTTAGTGTATTATTTAGATTCTTATATGGATGTGGTTGTAGGATTTTCTGCAACTACAGGGGTTGCCATCAAGAGGCGTATTGTTAGGCCACCTAATTTTGAAGAGTTTATTTGGGTTTTAATTAAAACTGTTGGTTTTATGCAGATTCATAGTAAGGAGCACCTGTTGAGAGGCACCGTTACTAATTGGGGTACGTCGAGCAGTCGGATTATTACCCATACCGCTCAGGTCAACTTGGTTTCTCACCTTAAAAAAAAAACCTCATCCCTCAATACCAGTAAATCTGATAATTACCCCAACAAACCCCAATTTTATAATTACCACCTTTTATTTTACCATCCCCAATAACGTACATGACATTTGGAATGTTGTGCAATGATATTCTCGTCCACCAACTATGCCAAGATAAAGCTCTTAAATACTCACCAACCTTCCTATCCATCGTTCTCACGTGTAGACACTATGTAACAAGAAAAATGTTAATTTATTTGATTTGGTATACCTTTGGTTTGGCTCTTTTTACAAGTCCCACGTGATATCGAAGTATATGTCCCTTTCTGTTGCTCCAAAAAAGGGTACCAAGTTATCTAGTATCTCTGATAAAAGCTCTTTGTTTAAATACAAAAAACGGGAATCTTACATAAGTTTATACTATTCCCCATCCACCTACTTTCCAATCAATTTTCAACTCTCACTATTATGATAAAAATTCTATCATCACCATCACTATTGATCTATATGGAATCCACTCCATCTCAGATAACAACTTCACCTGAAGACCTTGAAATTCAAAACCTCACAACCCAAATGGCAGAAAAACTTACCTTACCCTCATCTTTAACTGAACCAGTTTTCATAGATAAAACAGTCATCTTAGCTGAAAATGATAATAGTTGGAAATGGTGTATTGTTGGCTACATTCGTTGTGAAACTCTTATTCCTACCTCTTATATTCCTTACTATATCTGTAACCAATGGCCGTTAGCTTAAACACCTTTTGTTACTACTTTCAATGGATTGAGAAACAAAGTTCTTATCAGATTTTTGGCAGAGAATGACTTTAACAGGATTAATAAGCAGAGACCTTGGTATGCTTGTGGTTCTCAAAGTTGTTCCCCCTAATGGATGGCCAGAAAATCATCAAGTCTCTTTTACTGGGGAATTTTTGGATTATCTTATGCAACATCCCAAAGGAATGCACTAAATCTGAGGATCTCCAAAAGCTCACTCTCAAGCTTGGAGAATTAGTAAAAGCTCAATCACCTTATGGAAATCATACCTTAAAGAAGAATTTTATAGTATGTGTGAGAGTGTGTGTTCAGAAATATACCTACTGGAATTCCTCTCTTCACTTGAGGGAGAGCTCAACCTTTTCTAATTGAATGCAGATACTATAAAGTCCTAAGATATTTCTATACTTCTTGTCGTGTATTAGATCACAAAGATGCTAATTGTCCAGCCTGAAATCTAAACATAAGCTTCTACAAGAATCAGCTGCTTCAAGCTCCAAACATGTTCTCCTAGCTGTCTCAAAGATAATGGTGCCTAAAGAATCAGAGTCTCAACAATCTCCACCTGGTACCAACATGGTGATCCAAGATACTATCATGTCTCCCACTAAAGTAGTTCAAGAAACTCAAATGGATACTATTGATGCTCATATCAACACCAAAGGATAATCCAAAGATTTAGCTCAGAATATTGATATTGTGGTTCAAAAAGGTTTAGCTAACAGTCTCCACATGGGTCCCTTTATTATCGATCTACTGCCTTAAAAATATTCATGTTGGGCTTATCCAGCAAAGCTCAACACATTTGAATAATGTCCTTCCAGTTCTTCAAGAAATCTACTCAGAATGTCACAGTTGAAAATTCAAGTGTTCCTCTGAGTCGTCGAATTGGGGCCTGATTCGGACCACCAACTCTTCTAGAGATTCAAAAAGGCTGTTATTCCGATAAATCAACCTGCCATAAATAGAGATGAAGTTATCTCCTCAGCTGCTGAGCATGATGCCTGTCCAATTTGAAAAGGAAGATCAATCCAAGAGTTGACTTGAGGAAACGCATCAGAGCAAGCAATTCTACTCTATCTAGCATCGTGGTTATCCAAATGAATCTGATAACTTTGAACCTGATTACTCGAAACTTGTCCTCCTATCACCAAATTAGAAGATCAACCTGCTATTAACCTCTCAACTGCACTCTCAATACCCATTCCCTAGTTGATCCTTATGGACTTATAATGTTCCTACTGATGATACCCAAAGCAATGATAGTGTCCGCAATAATTCTCTTCATGCCGCTGCATCTCTGAATCTCAGTTCTACCCAGGAGACTACCAAAATGGTGTTTATGGTGACACTACTCTTGATGGTGGTTCTGCTTCCACCACTCAGGTAAACTCAAATCCTTCCCCTCATATCATTGATCCTTTTAATGCTTCTACCAATGTCAATCTATTTCATGTCAATAATGTTGATGTGCTTGGATGAATATTAGAGGTTTGGGTAAAAAGACTTCTAATAAGGAGCTTAGCCCGTTATGTAGAAATATTAACCCTGACATTATCTTTTTTCGGAGACTAAAATGAATAAAGATCTGGCTGCTAGAAGACTAAGAAATATGGGTTTCCCCTACATCTTTAATGTTCCAAGAATTGGAAGAAGTGGTGGTCTTGTTCTTGCCTTTAAAAAGGAAATTCAACTCAATGTTTTATCTTCTAGTTTGAGGGGCATCTATGTTATTCCACTGACATTATCCATTCCAAACTTAGTCACTTACATTTCATATGTGAAGAACCTAATAGTAGTTTTAGACAAGCTTTTTGGTAGAATCAATACCAGTTACCTCATCTACCTGTAGATGAACCAGTTTTCTTTATAGGTGATTTCAATGCTTTATTAGGTACTGAGGATACGAATGGTGGTCTAGAAGTTGATGATTTTGATTTTCTTAACCTTAGAAATTTTTGTGACACCTTCGATTTGCATGATCCTGGATTCTATGGCCCTAGATTTACTTGGTACAATATGCAACAAGGTCCTGACCTTATTATTGAACGACTTGACAGATGCCTTATTAATTAATCCTATTGCTGAGATTTTATTTCCTAAAATTTGTGTGAATAATTTGCCTAGAGATTCCCCTAATCATTTCCCTATGCATATTGGCTTTAATTATGATGATATTTATATGCCTAGGCCTTTCCACTTCATGGCAATGTGGATTGAGGATCCCACTTGTAGAGACATTATACCCAATTCTTGGTCTATTAATGTTGTGGGATCTCCTGCCTATAAGCTTAAAGATAAACTTTTAAATACAAAAAACTTACGTGATTGGAACAAATTCTCTTTTGGCAACATAGAAACTAATATCTCTACTAAAGAGGAATTGGTGGAAACCCAGACATCTACTCCTACAGATTCTAGTGTCTTTTCAAGACTCGGAGCGATTGGAATATCTTTACAATTGGAAGAACTCTGCTGAAAAGATAAATCCTGAGAGGTTTGGCTTATGGAAGGTGATAGAAACTCATCATATTTTCATAGAGTCACCCTCTTCAGGAGAAAGAGAAATCTATTCTTCACACCCTTAACAATTCAAGGATGGGATCCTTTTTGACCTTCCTGTTAAATTCTATGAACTTTATAACTCCTACCTAAATTCTCCTCTTACTGCTGAAGAGATAAAGAATGTTGTGTTCCAAATGGGAGGAAAAAAGGCCCCTGGGCCTGATGGTTTTACTGGTCTTTTCTATCAAAAACATTAGGATATTGTGGGGGAAGTGTTGTTAATATGACTCAAACTTGCTTTAGAATAGGTAACATAACTAAAGTTTTAAATCATACCAACATAGCTCTCATCCCTAAAGTCCCTCTAGCTGAGTTGGTTCTCAATATATACCCATAGGACTTTGTAACTTCAGTTACAAAATCCTATCTAAAACTCTAGCTAACAGATTAAAACCTTTTATGAATAACATCATTTCCCAAAACCAAACTGCTTTTGTTCCTAAAAGGAGTATATATGATAATATCCTTCTAGCTAATGAGGACATTTATGCTGTCAATCATCATGATAAAGCAGTTGGTGTTTTTGCCATCAAACTTGACATGTCTAAGTCCTATGATAAGTTGGAATGGTCTTTTCTTGAATTTTTTTTGAAAAAATAGGTCTCTCTGACCATTGGGTTAAACTCATAAATCAGTGCATCTCCACTGTTTCTTATCCTATTCTTCTTAATGGTAGCCCTACTGGTCTTATCTAACCTGAAAGAGGTTTAAGACAAGGTGACCCTATGTCTCCTTACCTTTAATTATTTTTCTGAGGCCTTATCCTATTACATTGATGTTCTTTCCATAAAGGTTTGGTTGAAGGCATAAAGGTGTGCAAAAACTCTCCTGCTATGACACACCTTCTTTTTACTGATGATTTCTTACTTTTTTTCTAAGGCTACTATTGAAGACTTCCAGACTATCAGAGAGTATCTTCAAATATACTGCTTGGCCTCTGATCAAGAAATTAATTTTGACAAGTATGGTATTATGTTTAGTAAAAAAATCCCTGAACAACTAAAACAATCTTTCTAGTATCCTTGACATTAGTAACATGGATTTAAGAGAAAATATTTGGGAACTCCTACTGCCTTTAAGGCCTCTAAAATTCAAACCCATATGGGTATTCTCCAAGCAGTTGATGCTAGAATTTCCATTTGGCTCTATAAGCTTCTTTCCCAAGATGCTAGAACCACTTTGGTTAAACATATTGGTCAAGTTATACCCCTGTATCAAATGAGTGCCTTTCCCATCCCTAAACATCTTTGCAAAAAATGGATTCACATTTATGTAAATTTTTGGGGGTGGGGGGGTGTGTGTGTGTGGACCCTTGACCCAAAAGATAGAAATCTTCATCTTTTGGGTTGGGATATTCTTTGTTCTCCTAAGTCTGAAGGAGGTCTTTCTTTCAGGAAAGCTGAAGTCAATAATCTGGCTATGTTAGCTATAAATGCTTGGAGGATTATTGAGAACCATGATTTCCTGTTAGCCATTACCCTTAAAGCTAGATATTTTACCAGAACAAATTTCTTAAATGTTAAGTGTCCTGCTAACTATTCTTGGACCTGGAAATATCTTCATGCTATAAAGGAACTCATTAAACCCTTTATCACCTGGATTGTTGTAGATGGTCAATATATTAAAATTTAGCTGGCGATGATCACATCTTGACCCTTGGTGTGAGAAATGGATTCCTTCACTGGGTTATGTTGTTCCTAACCCTCTGATGCCTCCTGATCCAACTATTAAAGTTTCTTACTTTATCAATCCTATTACTAGATCTTGAGATGTCAACGGACTAAACACCCACTTTGATGATGCTTTTGTTAAGAAGATTGTCACCATTCCCTTAAATCAGATTTGCACTCCTGACAGGAGGGCTTGAGATCTTTTAAAGAATGGTAGATTTACTTCTAAATTTGCTTACTTGGGACTTCGAGGGCTCAGGCCTTCCCCATGTAGTACTATGTGGAAGCGCATTTGAAAAACTAATGTGCCATACAGAATTCAAATTTTTACCCTGAAAGCTACCAGAAATTCATTACCTGTTAGAACTGTGTTACATATTAGAATGCCTATGAATTCTGTTGATTGTGTTAGATGTACTGACCCTCATGAATCGATTATGCGTACTTTTTTCCTGTGTCCCTTTGCTAGTCGTGTTTGGTTCCACTCCTCCTTTTGTGGTAATACTTAGATTTTAGCAATAAATCTTTTATTGATTGGATGTCTTTATGGTTAGTGGATCCTGTTTCTAAGCTCTCTGATGGAGATCAATGCTTTTTTGTTGCTATTCTCTGGTCCCTTTGGCAAAGCAGAAATAACCTGGTTTTTCAAAATCAAAGAAAACTGTACTGATGTTCTTACGAGATCTAGAGCCATGTTATTAACTAGAAAACTTAGTCTCCTTGTTCCCATATGGTCCCTATTGGTGTTTGACAAATGGATTCCCCCACCGACTGGTTGGATAAAATGCAATACTGATGGAGCTTATGATGAATTTTCTGGGGAAATGGTGCAGGCTTTGTGATGAGGGACTTCTCCAACTGCCTCTTTTTGTGCTTTATTGTCTTTGGAGTGGAGTCTGCTGAAGAAGCTGAAGCCAGAGCTAGTTGGGAGGCTTTGAAAAAAGTTGTGGAGCAAAAGCTTACTCACCTCATTATTGAGAGTGATGCTGAGAGTTTGATCAATCACTTTTCTGCTGGCATGTTTGATGGAAACTCTAAAACGGATGCTATCTATATGGATATCCAGTCTTTCTCTTCTAGTCTTGTAGCTTGTTTGTTTACTTTTCAACCACGTATCTGTAATTTTGTGGCTCATGAACTTGCCAAATGGGCCAAAACGTACAATTTTACTATGTACTGGTATGTTCCTCCAATTTAACCGATGCCGATTGTTGAGGGGGATCGTTAGCCTTTTTGAAGGCGGTTACTTATAAAAAGAAAAAAGAAAAAAAATCACCTCATAACCAAACAAAAAAAACTAACTTAGAGATGATATTTATTCTCCATCTCAAGCGAGAAGCATTCATTTGGGTCTGTACTTTGTACTATGTCACTACGCGAATGTGTGTGCTTGATTCAAAATAAAGACTATATGGGTATTTGCAAGTTACAGTGATATCTATCATCTTTGTCGATCACACGTACCCGACCGATATTTTCAAACACACTTTTCGTTACCATGCCAGTAATATTACTATTAAGCTAATACTGTAACATGTCTTCAAATTAGAGCTTACGCATCTATGTTTTGAAAATATGAGTTTACCCACTTTTTAAAAATTCAAATTTGGTCTAACTGATCTGAATATGCAAAAGACCATATTATTTTACCAGTTGGCAACCAAATCTAAAATTTTGATCCACTGTTGGAGATGTTCTCCGAGAAACGAAAGTCATAAATTTATAGATTATAATGACTGTTTATCCTTGCATGTGTTGAAATAAATATAATCTATGACTTTCTTTGCACCTTCACGCTGTGTCAATCGACCAATATCAATAATACGACCAATATCATAGACTTTTGAAGGTATAGGCGTATTGCATTATTGTTTGTGGATTTTATTTTTCTTTTTTTTTGATTGCTTCTTTTAACCTATAAGATAACAATTATTGTTCGTGGCATGGAAATTCAAACGCGAACTACAATCATGGAAAACGTTTTTCCATGGCTGCTCTTTGAACATACTGTCGGTACCGACCTTAAACATGCATGGTCCTCCTAATATTTAATGTATGGTCTTATGATAATTAAGACTTGCAGTATGGTCATATCCTACTGTTGGCTATTTTTGATTGCAATCAATAACTGGCACCAGTTTCATCATCTGCTTTTGTTAAACACAACTTGTCGCCCCAAAAATGTTCAGTCCAATTTCAGCATTTATTAGATCGCATTTATAACATTCACTAGAACTGATATCCTCCCATTTAAGATGCAGTTGAACCACTTTATCCACATATTATGTGCCTATTTTAGACAGACTAATCAAGTTTCAGCACTGTTGTAGGCCCCTATGCAGCGCACAATAACCATACGCTGCGTGCATTCTTTGAATTTCTTTCCTATATAAACCTGTTCAACTAGTACTGGTTCTCATTATCACCTGCTCCTTCCATAGTTCCATATATAGTTCTGTACAAAGAAAAAAAGGCAACATTAACCATCAACCGTCAATGGCTCATCATGGTATTTCCGGTCTAGTTGGGAAGCTTGTAATTGGATTGGAGGTCAATTGCGATGCTGATAAATATTATCAAATTTTTAAGCACGCAGAAGATGTACAAAAGGCAGTTCCTCATCATTACGATAGCATCAAAGTTATTAATGGAGATGCAAAGAGTTCCGGCTGTATCAAGGAATGGAACTTCATTCATGGTATGTATAGACCCACTAGTGCAATTTATCATTTTACTTTTATATGCACTTCATGTTCTCCTTAATAATATTATAGGTGCTTAATTAGATTTGGCTTATACTTCGCGACTTGGTATTAAAATGTCTGTCTCATATACGCAGAGGGTAAAACGTTTCATACAGTAGAGGAAACAACACATAATGATGAAACAAGAACGTTACATCACCGTATATTTGAAGGAGACTTGATGAAGGATTACAAGAAGTTTGATTTGATAATCGAAGCCAATCCAAAGCCTACTGGAAATGGATGCGTTGTTACATGGACTATTGAGTATGAGAAAATCAACCAAGATTCTCCAGCTCCCATTGCTTATCTACCTTTCTGCAATCAGGTCATCGAAGACATGAACAAGCACCTATGCGACTCTGAATGAATGATAGAAACTTTATCTCTGTGTGTCATTGGCTAATGGTTGTGTGTGTTATCTACATTTTCAAGTCAGTGTTCTTGTAGTAGCGGAAAATCCCACTACCACACCCCTTAAGTAATCTATAATAAGCTAGGAAATCATAATGAAGAACATTTAAAAGGATTTTATTAAGTTTATAAATCAATATAAAGATATTAGATGAAACCCTAACTTGGGGAACAAATTAGTTTCTCTCTCTTAAAAGTTCTATCTCAACTCTCTCAAAAGATCTCTCTCCCAATACAATGGTGGTTGCTCCTATATATAGGAATTTACATAGCAGAAGACAGCTAATAAAACCCCTATTTTCGGATGGGCCTTCTCGCACGAACTCTTCGACCTCGCACAAGTTCCACATCTTATTCGTGACTTTGTGACGTCATGGACTCCGTCATCTGGGATATGCTATGAGCGAAAGAAGTTCGCTCTTTTATAAAACCACAGGTTCGCATAGTTACTTGATGTGAGATGTTTTACCCCGACATTTTTCCTCTTCTCTTAGCGATCTTTACTATGGAAAGAACGATGAGAGAAACTGCTCCAATGACTCTCTTCACATCTTCAATGTGATTTGCCGCACCCTATCAACTTTTCATATTCCTTTTAGCCGACAGGTCTCCGGATTTTTGGCATAACCGTCCACACGTTCTTACTTTTCCACTTTTCTACCGGCACGTCTCCTCTTCCACCTGGTGCAGCCGGTCATCTTCTTCCCTATTTAATCTTTCCGTGAGATATAGATTTCTCTTTATTTGGTCTTTTCTTCTTTAAAACCGCTTCGAGTTGTCGTCTCATCCGAATCTTCATCTTTTCTTTATCTGTATGCACTCCATGGATTCCTCCCAAAGGTTCGTTTTATCTCTTTTATTATGCTCTTTGTTGTTGTTTGTAACTGGTCGTCTCCATTGTCATTCTGTTGCTACTGTTCTTCCCATATCACCATTATTGTCCTACTGCTGCTGTTACTGATAATTCTCATACTGGTATTGCTGCAGCGAAAATTCTTCCTATTGAGCCCGTTTTACCGTTCCAGACCCTAATTCTTCTTCAAGGTCCGAAGTTGACAAATCTCTCAAGATGAATCACTCGCATAACAAGGTATTAAGAAACATCTTATTCCTTAAAAAAATATTGTTTCCTCTGTTTCTTATATGCGTTGTCATTCGCAGAATGACGCGAGAGAGAAGAAGTCTAGAAGAAGTAGGAAACCTCATACTATCGATACTCGCATGGATATTCTGAGTTTCAAAAAGAAATCTAGATCAGTATAACAGAGGTCTTCCGAGGGGATTGTCCCTGCTACTCAAGCGAATGCGGCCGCTTCTGATCAAGCGAACAATACTACTCGTTCACCATCCATTATTTCTTCTCAAGTGGAGACTTTCGCATGTTCGTTACCCTCTGCTTCCTCTGGTGATTTCATTCAGAATCCCTGTAAGGACCTTATCCTCTCAGCTCCTATAAATCTTTCTTTTTTTTAGAATTGACATCCACCTCCCATGAATTAGGTGCCATTACTCAAGCTATCACCTTTTCTACTGAGGAAGTAATGGAATAATTGTAAGATATGCCCCTCTCTGTCCCTTCGATCATCCCGTTATCTATGGAATGTTATATTTCATCTACTTCGAGGATTTCCTCAGTTGTTCCTTCCATGAGTATAGTATTAACTACTTCTCCTCTTCGCACAGCTGCTTCTTCTCAGGCGAATATTACTGTTTCTGAGTCAGGTGCCTCTGAGGTTGTTGGTTCGAGTACTAGACCTCTCCTTGATATTATACATATCGCGTGTTCAGCTCCTAACGATCCCTCTTAACTTCGCCTATGTGAATCCTTTGTCAAGCTATTGAGTGATTCTCTTCCGGATAAGTTTACTAGGAAGTAGATCTTTACTCAACTAGACTCCTCAGTCAATGTTGCGATTTCCTGGAATCTCGGCGCCGCTTCATTCAAGCCGGGGGCTTTTTGTGAATCTAGTTATATTATTCAAGAGCTTACTCGCCAGAATGCCAAGTTGAAAGCTGATGTTCATTCCAGAGAAGTTAGAGGTATGCACTTTTGCCTCTCGCTTGCTTTATGACTTTATCCTTTTACGTTCTTCCTTTGAGTTTCGTTACATGTATCTGTTCGCATGTATTTTCCCTTCTTTGCCTTTGCTTGCGCGAATATGAAGATTTAAACCAGAAGCGAGTCATGGAAAGATTTGAGTATCAATATTCTGTTGAGGATGCTTGTACGGATAATAAAGAATTGCAACATCAATTAGATCAATTGATTAATAACCACTCGTATTTTCTTGACCAAATTGATAATTTTAAAAATGAGAACCAAGGCTTTAGTACTCAGAATGACTTCCTAAATTCCCAAATGTCCAATCTTTCTGGGTTGTTGTATAGTGCTGACTTAAGGAATCAAACTTTGTCATAGGAAAACATTACACTAACGGAGGAAAAGCAAACCTTTTTGAGAAAAAAGTCGAATTATACTCGGAAATATCTTGCTCTTTGGCAAACCTTTGCTGAGCAAGAGGATTCCCTTCGCATCCTTCGGAACCAATATGACAGAGATATGAAGAAAGTGCCATTGGAAAAAGAGAAGGTTATAAATAGCAAGATAAAAATGACTGTAGAACTGAATAAGCTTCGCGAACAACACACTCGATTGAGAAGTTCGCATGACCTTTTACAGAAGAAAAATGCGTCTCTCGCTCAAGATGAGAAGAAAATTCGCTCATGTCTCGAAGGCATGATAGGTGATGATTTTGATAAACATTTGGAGAGTATGAAAAATAGCGGTCTTGCCTTGTCCCAATATTTTCTTTCTCAGATGGAAGGTAGTCACTTCAAGATGGCTTCCTCTCTTAATCTTTTAACTTCCCTTGCATACTATTGGTCTTGTGCAATTTCATTATCTCTAAACTGGTTTTGGTCTTCTTTGTTTTTGCAGTTTCTGAGAAACACAACCAACTTATTGTTCGTAAGATAAGGTCTGACTTTGCCAAAGCTCACAAGGATATTAGGAACCTCTCCTCCACACTTTCGGCTTCACGTAATAGGGAGGAAAGAAGATGCTTATATCTCGAGAATATGATGAGGGTTTATGTGAAGAACGCTCAAAAGGATGTCGCACGTGAACCTCACCTCAAGGATAAAGCTTTCGCGGATGAAATATGTATTTCCAACATGCTTCCTCTAGAAGAAGTGCAACCTCTCGATATCTCTGACAACGGGGCTATTCCCGAACCCGATTGTGATTATGGTTACGATAGCTGTGATGAAGAGATACTTCTTCTTGGAGATCATCCCAAGGATGATGAAGTTGGTAATGATCTTCCTAATGTACCAAATTCTGAAGCGATTCCCTTTATTGAAGCCCATGCTATTTGTCACGCTGAAGCTCCTGCGAAGACCTATGTTCCAAGTACCACTCCCACTACTGAAGTTGTTGGCTCGTATGATGAAGTTCCCCAGAATGAGCCTTAGTTTCTTTTTGTCTTTGTTCAGATTCCTTTTTTGCTGCACACTTAAAGAACAACAAACTTGTTTCTATACAAAGTTATCTTCTAGACATACGAATAATACCTTCTTTCTGTAATTCGTTTCTATGCAAAGTTATTTTATAGACATGCAAATAATACCTTCTTTTTATAATTCCCATACTTGCCTCTATTTTTTGTATGTTAGATAATAACGCATTTATGATACATTATTCAAAAAGAAGAGCCCGTTGAAAAAGGATGAATTTTATGTGATTACAAGTCATATCTTTACGCGAATATAAAACGAGGTTTATATATAAGAAAACAATGTATATGCGAATTCATGCACTGTGTTAGTCGTGCGAATATAGTCATCTTAAGAAATAAAATGTTTTTATGCGAATACAATTGTCAAAATATAAAATCGCATGCTAATTTGCTTAGGTCTCTTTGGTGTTTGTTAGTGAGGTCTTATTGAGCCTCCCTAAGTAGAGGTCTTAGTCAGCCTCTCCAGTTAATAGGTCTTATTTTTGCCTCAAGATATTATTTTGGCCGTGCGATAGAGTCGCACTGTAATTTTTTATTTTCTGGTACCAGCAGTCATCCATATTCCACCATCTGCATCTCCCATTAACTATCGGTTGCAACCAGTTCATATAAAATAACTCCACCAGTAGCATCAGTCACAAAACAATAGTGCTCATAACCCTCTCTTGAAAAGAAATGAAGTTGTTGCTTCTCGAGAGATAACTTGTGAAGTTCTCGACCAAATAAACAAATATAATTCTCTGTTTCCATTAGTATCATTCCCTGGCCGCGAATGCTGCTGATATATGAAAATATCAGGCCAGCTACGTTTTGTTATTTTTGTCGCATACGCCAATGCTTTCGTTGTTTATGCTCCTGATAATCTGAATTGCTTGTACTTTCTGTAAAAGCACTAAAATAGTGTTGTTATCCAAAATATTGAGTCCCAAATAATAAAAATATGGGTATGAAATGTGGCAGTTACGTGCTTATCAGTCACATTGCATCAGAATCGGTTGGTGATATTGGGTTACTTCTACCGATAGAACTGTTTGCAGTATCGGTCATCTTCTTATCTCTTAAAATATTTCTCTTTGATTTCTATTTTTGGTTTAATTTGGAAAAATAATCTGTTTATCACAATGTCTCCTTTAAATAAAGGTGGTAGATTAACCATAAATGGCACTTTAAGGGATTTGGTCAAGCGTCTTGTCGCTTGGCTGTTCACTCCACTTCAATCCGTGCACAACCCCTTAGAAACCATCATTAATATATTAAATCCTATTTTCAAAGTCTAATCTTAGATGCTTCATTTGCCTTGAATCCTGCTGGGGTTGTTGGAGTGAAATATCGCACATTCATTATGTATGCGAAACATATATCATCTAATACAAGCGAATATTATCGCACATAGCAAAACTGAGATGACGTATTTGATGATTTCAGCATATTCACGAGTAAAGTCATTGTATTATCTTGTATCCATTTTAAGATTTTAATGAGTAAATGAATGATTTTCACCATGATTACTTAGTGTATTATTTAGATTCTTATATGGATGTGGTTGTAGGATTTTCTGCAACTACAGGGGTTGCCATTAAGAGGCGTATTGTTAGGCCACCTAATTTTGAAGAGTTTATTTGGGTTTTAATTAAAATTGTTGGTTTTATGAAGATTCATAGTAAGGAGCACCTGTTGAGAGGAACCGTTACTAATTGGGGTACGTCCAGCAGTCGGATTATTACCCATACCGCTCAGGTCAACTTGGTTTCTCACCTTACAAAAAAAACCTCATCCCTCAATACCAGTAAATATGATAATTACCCCCACAAACCCCAATTTTATAATTACCACCTTTTATTTTTACCATCCCCAACAACGTACATGACATTTGGAATGTTGTGCAATGATATTCTCGTCCACCAACTATGCCAAGACAAAGCTCTTAAATACTCACCAACCTTCCTATCCATCATTCTCACGTGTAGGCACTATGTAACAAGAAAAATGTTAAGTTATTTGATTTGGTATACCTTTGGTTTGGCTCTTTTTTACAAGTCCCACGTGATATCGAAGTATATGTCCCTTTCTGCTGCTCCAAAAAAGGGTACCAAGTTATCTAGTATCTCTGATAAGAGATCTTTGTTTAAATACAAAAAACGGGAATCTTACATAAGTTTATAACATTCCCCATCCACCTACTTTCCAAACAATTTTCAACTCTCTCAGAGTTCCCGTTTTAAGGATCAGTCCACCTTAGATGACATCTCTTGGCTGCATCTTCACATATGTATGATAAGACCATATCACTATCCTAAGGATGCTACAAGAATCTTTTATTTTCAAATTCTTATTTTAATCTCTAGACAATCTATCTTATTTGATAAAAATTCTATCATCACTATCACTATTATGATTTATATGGAATCCACTCCATCTCAGATAACAGCTTCACCTGAAGACCTTGAAATTCAAAACCTCACAACCCAAATGGCAGAAAAACTTACCTTACCCTCATCTTTAACTGAACCAGTTTTCATAGATAAAACAGTCATCTTAGCTGAAAATGATAATAGTTGGAAATGGTGTATTGTTGGCTACATTCATTGTGAAACTCTTATTCCTACCTCTTATATTCGTTACTATATCTGTAACCAATGGCCGTTAGCTTAAACACCTTTTGTTACTACTTTCAATGGATTGAGATACAAAGTTCTTATCAGATTTTTGGCAGAGAATGACTTTAACAGGATTAATAAGCAGAGACCTTGGTATGCTTGTGGTTCTAATGGTTCTCAAAGTTGTTCCCCCTAATGGATGGCCAGAAAATCATCAAGTCTCTTTTACTGGGAAATTTTTTGGCTTATCTTATGCAACATCCCAAAGGAATGCACAAAATATGAGGATCTCCAAAAGATCACTCTCAAGCTTGGAGAATTAGTAAAAGCTCAATCACCTTATAGAAATCATACCTTAAAGAAGAATTTTATAGTACGTGTGAGAGTGTGTGTTCAGAAAGATATACCTACTGGAATTCCTCTCTTCACTTGAGGGAGAGCTCAACCTTTTCTAATTGAGTGCAAATACTATAAAGTCCTAAGATATTTCTATACTTCTTGTCGTATATTAGATCACAAAGATGCTAATTGTCCATCCTGGAAATCTAAACATAACCTTCTACAAGAATCAGCTGCTTCAAGGTCCAAACATGTTCTCCCAGCTGTCTCAAAGATAATGGTGCCTAAAGAATCAGAGTCTCAACAATCTCCACCTGCTACCAACATGGTGATCCAAGATACTATCATGTCTCCCACTAAAGTAGTTCAAGAAACTCAAATGGATACTATTGATGCTCATATCAACACCAAAGGATAATCCAAAGATTTAGCTCAGAATATTGATATTGTGGTTCAAAAAGGTTTAGCTAACAGTCTCCACATGGGTCCCTTTATTATCGATCTACTGCCTTAAAAATATTTCATGTTGGGCTTATCCAGCAAAGCTCAACACATTTGAATAATGTCCTTCCAGTTCTTCAAGAAATTTACTACTCAGAATGTCACAGTTGAAACTTCAAGTGTTCCTCCTGAGTCGTCGAATTGGGGCCTGATTCGGACCACCAACTCTTCTAGAAGATTCAAAAAGGATGTTATTCCGATAAATCAACCTTCCATAACTAAAGATGAAGTTATCTCCTCAGCTGCTGAGCATGATGCCTGTCCAATTTCAAAAGGAAGATCAATCCAAGAGTTGACTTGAGGAAACGCATCAGAGCAAGCAATTCTACTCTATCTAGCATCGTGGTTATCCCAAATGAATCTGATAACTTTGAACCTGATTACTCGAAACTTTGTCCTCCTATCACCAAATTAGAAGATCAACCTGCTATTAACCTCTCCAACTGCACTCTCAATACCCATTCCCTAGTTGATCCTTATGGCACTTATAATGTTCCTACTGATGATACCCAAAGCAATGATAGTGTCCGCAATAATTCTCTTCATGCCGCTGCATCTCTGAATCTCAGTTCTACCCAGGAGACTACCAAAAATGGTGTTTATGGTGACACTACTCTTGATGGTGGTTCTGCTTCCACCACTCAGGTAAACTCAAATCCTTCCCCTCATATCATTGATCCTTTTAATGCTTCTACCAATGTCAATCTATTTCATGTCAATAATGTTGATGTGCTTGGATGAAATATTAGAGGTTTGGGTAAAAAGACTTCTAATAAGGAGCTTAGCCCGTTATGTAGAAATATTAACCCTGACATTATCTTTTTTCGGAGAATAAAATGAATAAAGATCTGACTGCTAGAATACTAAGAAATATGGGTTTCCCCTACATCTTTAATGTTCCAAGAATTGGAAGAATTGGTGGTCTTGTTCTTTCCTTTAAAAAGGAAATTCAACTCAATGTTTTATCATCTAGTTTGAGGGGCATCTATGTTATTTCCTCTGACATTATCCATTCCAAACTTAGTCATTTACATTTCATATATGAAGAACCCAATAGTAGTTTTAGACAAGCTTTTTGGGAGAATCAATACCAGTTACCTCATCTACCTGTAGATGAACCAGTTTTCTTTATAGGTGATTTCAATGTTTTATTAGGTACTGAGGATACGAATGGTGGTCTAGAAGTTGATGATTTAGATTTTCTTAACCTTAGAAATTTTTGTGACACCTTCGATTTGCATGATCCTGGATTCTATGGCCCTAGATTTACTTGGTACAATATGCAACAAGGTCCTGACCTTATTATTGAACGACTTGACAGATGCCTTATTAATTAATCCTATTGCTGAGATTTTATTTCCTAAAATTTGTGTGAATAATTTGCCTAGAGATTCCCCTAATCATTTCCCTATGCATATTGGCTTTAATTATGATGATATTTATATGCCTAGGCCTTTCCACTTCATGGCAATGTGGATTGAGGATCCCACTTGTAGAGACATTATACTCAATTCTTGGTCTATTAATGTCGTGGGATCTCCTGCCTATAAGCTTAAAGATAAACTTTTAAATACAAAAAAAGGCTTACGTGATTGGAACAAATTCTCTTTTGGCAACATAGAAACTAATATCTCTACTAAATAGGAATTGGTGGAAACCCAGACATCTACTCCTACAGATTCTAGTGTCTTTTCAAGACTCGGAGCGATTGGAATATCTTTACAATTTGGAAGAACTCTGCTGAAAAGATAAATCTAAAGAGGTTTGGCTTGTGGAAGGTGATAGAAACTCATCATATTTTCATAGAGTCACCCTCTTCAGGAGAAAGAGAAATCTATTCTTAACACCTTTAACAATTCAAGGATGGGATCCTTTTTGACCTTCCTGTTAAATTCTATGAACTTTATAACTCCTACCTAAATTCTCCTCTTACTGCTAAAGAGATAAAGAATGTTGTGTTCCAAATGGGAGGAAAAAAGGCCCCTGGGCCTGATGGTTTTACTGGTCTTTTCTATCAAAAACATTAGGATATTGTGGGGGAAGTTGTTGTTAATATGACTCAAACTTGCTTTAGAATAGGTAACATAACTAAAGTTTTAAACCATACCAACATAGCTCTCATCCCTAAAGTCCCTCTAGCTGAGTTGGTCTCTCAATATATACCCATAGGACTTTGTAACTTCAGTTACAAAATCCTATCTAAAACTCTAGCTAACAGATTAAAACCTTTTATGAATAACATCATTTCCCAAAACCAAACTGCTTTTGTTCCTAAAAGGAGTATATATGATAATATCCTTCTAGCTAATGAGGACATTTATGCTGTCAATCATCATGATAAAGCAGTTGGTGTTTTTTCCATCAAACTTGACATGTCTAAGTCCTATGATAAGTTGGAATGGTCTTTTCTTGAATTTTTTTTGAAAAAATAGGTCTCTCTGACCATTGGGTTAAACTCATAAATCAGTGCATCTCCACTGTTTCTTATCCTATTCTTCTTAATGGTAGCCCTACTGGTCTTATCTAACCTGAAAGAGGTTTAAGACAAGGTGACCCTATGTCTCCTTACCTTTACATTATTTGCTCTGAGGCCTTATCCTATTACATTGATGTTCTTTCCATAAAGGTTTGGTTGAAGGCATAAAGGTGTGCAAAAAATCTCCTGCTATGACACACCTTCTTTTTACTGATGATTTCTTACTTTTTTTCTAAGACTACTGTTGAAGACTTCCAGACTATCAGAGAGTATCTTCAAATATACTTCTTGGCCTCTGATCAAGAAATTAATTTTGACAAGTATGGTATTATGTTTAGTAAAAAAATTCCTGAACAACTAAAATAACAGCTTTCTAGTATCCTTGACATTAGTAACATGGATTTAAGAGAAAAATATCTGGGAACTCCTACTTCTTTTAAGGCCTCTAAAATTCAAACCCATATGGGTATTCTCCAAGCAGTTGATGCTAGAATTTCCATTTGGCTCTATAAGCTTCTTTCCCAAGATGCTAGAACCACTTTGGTTAAACATATTGGTCAAGTTATACCCCTGTATCAAATGAGTGCCTTTCCCATCCCTAAACATCTTTGCAAAAAAATGGATTCACATTTATGTAAATTTTGGGGTGGGGGGGTGGACCCTTGACCCAAAAGATAGAAAGCTTCATCTTTTGGGTTGGGATATTCTTTGTTCTCCTAAGTCTGAAGGAGGTCTTGCTTTCAGGAAAGCTGAAGTCAATAATCTTGCTATGTTAGCTATAAATGCTTGGAGGATTATTGAGGACCATGATTGCCTGTTAGCCATTACCCTTAAAGCTAGATATTTTCCCTGAATAGATTTCTTAAATGTTAAGTGTCCTGCTAACTATTCTTGGACCTGGAAATATCTTCATGCTATAAAGGAACTCATTAAACCCTTTATCACCTGGATTGTTGTATATGGTCAATATATTAAAATTTAGCTGGCGATGATCACATCTTGACCCTTGGTGTGAGAAATGGATTCCTTCACTGGGTTCTGTTGTTCCTAACCCTCTGATGCCTCATGATCCAACTATTAAAGTTTCTTACTTTATCAATCATATTACTAGATCTTGAGATGTCAATGGACTAAACACCCACTTTGATGATGCTTTTGTTAAGAAGACTGTCACCATTCCCTTAAATTATATTTGCACTCTTGACAGGAGGGCTTGAGATATTTTAAAGAATGGTAGATTTACTTCTAAATTTGCTTACTTGGGACTTCGAGGGCTCAGGCCTTCCCCATGTAGTACTATGTGGAAGCGCATTTGAAAAACTAATGTGCCATACAGAATTCAAATTTTTACCCTGAAAGCTACCAGAAATTCATTACCTGTTAGAACTGTGTTACATATTAGAATGCCTATGAATTCTGTTGATTGTGTCCCTCATGAATCGATTATGCGTACTTTTTTCCTGTGTCCCTTTGATAGTCGTGTTTGGTTCCACTCCTCCTTTTGTGGTACTACTTAGATTTTAGCAATAAATCTTTTATTGATTGGATGTCTTTATGGTTAGTGGATCCTGTTTCTAAGCTCTCTGATGGAGATCAATGCTTTTTTGTTGCTATTCTATGGTCCCTTTGGCAAAGCAGAAATAACCTGGTTTTTCAAAACATCAAAGAAAACTGTACTGATGTTCTTACGAGATCTAGAGCCATGTTATTTACTATTGGTGTTTGTGACAAATGGATTCCCCACCGACTGGTTGGATAAAATGCAATACTGATGGAGCTTATGATGAATTTTCTGGGGAAAATGGTGCAGGCTTTGTGATGAGGGACTTCTCCAACACTGCCTCTTTTTGTGCTTTTATTGTCTTTGGAGTGGAGTTTGCTGAAGAAGCTGAAGCCAGAGCTAGTTGGGAGGCTTTGAAAAAAGTTGTGGAGCAAAAGCTTACTCACCTCATTATTGAGAGTGATGCTGAGAGTTTGATCAATCACTTTTCTGCTGGCATGTTTGATGGAAACTCTAGAACGGATGCTATCTATATGGATATCCAGTCTTTCTCTTCTAGTCTTGTAGCTTGTCTGTTTACTTTTCAACCACGTATCTGTAATTTTGTGGCTCATGAACTTGCCAAATGGGCCAAAACGTACAATTTTACTATGTACTGGTATGTTCCTCCAATTTAACCGATGCCGATTGTTGAGGGGGATCGTTAGCCTTTTTGAAGGCGGTTGCTTATAAAAAGAAAAAAGAAAAAACATCACCTCATAACCAAACAAAAAAACCTAACTTAGAGATGATATTTATTCTCCATCTCAAGCGAGAAGCATTCATTTGGGTCTGTACTTTGTACTATGTCACTACGCGAATGTGTGTGCTTTATTCAAAATAAAGACTATATGGGTATTTGCAAGTTACAGTGATATCTATCATCTTTGTCGATCACACGTACCCGACCGATATTTTCAAACACACTTTTCGTTACCATGCCAGTAATATTACTATTACTGTAACATGTCTTCAAATTAGAGCTTACGCATCTATGTTTTGAAAATATGAGTTTACCCACTTTTTTAAAATTCAAATTTGGTCTAACTGATCTGAATATGCAAAAGACCATATTATTTTACCAGTTGGCAACCAAATCTAAATTTTTGATCCACTGTTGGAGATGTTCTCCGAGAAACGAAAGTCATAAATTTATAGATTATAATGACTGTTTATCCTTGCATGTGTTGAAATAAATATAATCTATGACTTTCTTTGCACCTTCACGCTGTGTCAATCGACCAATATCAATAATACGACCAATATCATAGACTTTTGAAGGTATAGGCGTATTGCATTATTGTTTGTGGATTTTATTTTTCTTTTTTTTTGATTGCTTCTTTTAACCTATAAGATAACAATTATTGTTCGTGGCATGGAAATTCAAACGCGAACTACAATCATGGAAAACGTTTTTCCATGGCTGCTCTTTGAACATACTGTCGGTACCGACCTTAAACATGCATGGTCCTCCTAATATTTAATGTATGGTCTTATGATAATTAAGACTTGCAGTATGGTCATATCCTACTGTTGGCTATTTTTGATTGCAATCAATAACTGGCACCAATTTCATCATCTGCTTTTGTTAAACACAACTTGTCGCCCCAAAAATGTTCAGTCCAATTTCAGCATTTATTAGATCGCGTTTATAACATTCACTAAAACTGATATGCTCCCATTTAAGATGCAGTTGAACCACTTTATTCATTTTTATAACAAGTACAACGGAACCACTTTCTCCACATATTATGTGCCTATTTTAGACAGACTAATCACGTTTCAGCACTGTTGTAGGCCCCGATGCAGCGCACAATAACCATACGCTGCGTGCATTCTTTGAATTTCTTTCCCTATATAAACCTGTTCAACTAGTACTGGTTCTCATTATCACCTGCTCCTTCCATAGTTCCATATATAGTTCTGTACAAAGAAAAAAAGGCAACATTAACCATCAACCGTCAATGGCTCATCATGGTATTTCCGGTCTAGTTGGGAAGCTTGTAATTGGATTGGAGGTCAATTGCGATGCTGATAAATATTATCAAATTTTTAAGCACCCAGAAGATGTACAAAAGGCAGTTCCTCATCATTACGATAGCATCAAAGTTATTAATGGAGATGCAAAGAGTTCCGGCTGTATCAAGGAATGGAACTTCATTCATGGTATGTATAGACCCACTAGTGCAATTTATCATTTTACTTTTATATGCACTTCATGTTCTCCTTAATAATATTATAGGTGCTTAATTAGATTTGGCTTATACTTCGCGACTTGGTATTAAAATGTCTGTCTCATATACGCAGAGGGTAAAACGTTTCATACAGTAGAGGAAACAACACATAATGATGAAACAAGAACGTTACATCACCGTATATTTGAAGGAGACTTGATGAAGGATTACAAGAAGTTTGATTTGATAATCGAAGCCAATCCAAAGCCTACTGGAAATGGATGCGTTGTTACATGGACTATTGAGTATGAGAAAATCAACCAAGATTCTCCAGCTCCCATTGCTTATCTACCTTTCTGCAATCAGGTCATCGAAGACATGAACAAGCACCTATGCGACTCTGAATGAATGATAGAAACTGTATCTCTGTGTGTCATTGGCTAATGGTTGTGTGTGTTATCTACATTTTCAAGTCAGTGTTCTTGTAGTAGCGGAAAATCCCACTTCCACACCCCTTAAGTAATCTATAGAATAAGCTAGGAAATCATAATGAAGAACACTTAAAAGGATTTTATTAAGTTTATAAATCAATATAAAGATATGAGATGAAACCCTAACTTGGGGAACAAATTAGTTTCTCTCTCTTAAAAGTTCTATCTCAACTCTCTTAAAAGATCTCTCTCCCAATACAATGGTGGTTGCTCCTATATATAGGAATTTACATAGCAGAAGACAGCTAATAAAACCTTTATTTTCGGATGGGCCTTCTCGCACGAACTCTTCGACCTCGCACAAGTTCCACATCTTATTTGTGACTTTGTGACGTCATGGACTCCGTCATCTGGGATATGCTATGAGCGAAAGAAGTTCGCTCTTTTATAAAACCACTGGTTCGCATAGTTACTTGATGTGAGATGTTTTACCCCTACATTTTTCCTCTTCTCTTAGCGATCTTTACTATGGAAAGAACAATGAGAGAAACTGCTCCAATGACTCTCTTCGCATCTTCAATGTGATTTGCCGCACCCTATCAACTTTTCATATTCCTTTTAGCCGACAGGTCTCCGGATTTTTGGCATAACCGTCCACACGTTCTTACTTTTCCACTTTTCTACCGGCACGTCTCCTCTTCCACCTGGTGAAGCCGGTCATCTTCTTCCCTATTTAATCTTTCCGTGAGATATAGATTTCTCTTTCTTTAGTCTTTTCTTCTTCAAAACCGCTTCGAGTTGTCGTCTCATCCGAATCTTCATTTTTTCTTTATCTCTTTTATTATGCTCTTTGTTGTTGTTTGTAACTGGTCGTATCCATTGTCATTCTGTTGCTATTGTTCTTCCCATATCACCATTATTGTCCTACTGCCGTTGTTACTGATAATTCCCATACTGGTATTGTTGCAGCAAAAATTCTTCCTATTGAGCCCGTTTTACCGTTCCAGACCCTAAGTCTTCTTCAAGGTCCGAAGTTGACAAATATCTCAAGATGAATCACTCGCATGACAAGGTATTAAGAAACATCTTATTCCTTAAAAAAATATTGTTTCCTCTGTTTCTTATATGCGTTGTCATCCGCAGAATGACGCGAGAGAGAAGAAGTCTAGAAGAAGTAGACAACCTCCTACTATCGATACTCGCATGGATATTCCGAGTTTCAAAAAGAAATCTAGATCAGTATAACAGAGGTCTTCCGAGGGGACTGTCCCTGCTACTCAAGCGAATGCGGCCGCTTCTGATCAAGCGAACATTACTACCCGTTCACCATCCATTATTTCTTCTCAATCGGAGACTTTCGCATGTTCGTTACCCTTTGCTTCCTCTGGTGATTTCATTCAGAATCCCTATAAGGACCTTATCCTCTCAGATCCTATAAATCTTTCTTCTTTTTTAGAATTGACATCCACCTCCCAGGAATTAGGTGTCATTACTCAAGCTATCACCTTTTCTACTGAGGAAGTAATGGCATCATTGTAAGATATTCCCCTCTCTGTCTCTTCGATCATCCCCTTATCTATGGAATGTTATATTTCTTCTACTTCGAGGATTTCCTCAGTTGTTCCTTCCATGAGTATAGTATTAACTACTTCTCCTCTTCGCACAGCTGCTTCTTCTCAGGCGAATATTACTGTTTCTGAGTCAGGTGCCTCTGAGGTTGTTGGTTCGAGTACTAGACCTCTCATTGATATCATACATATCGCGTGTTCAGCTCCTAACGATCCCTCTTAACTTAGCCTATATGAATCCTTTGTCAAGCTATTGAGTGATTCTCTTCCGGATAAGTTAACTAGGAACGAGATATTTACTCAACTAGACTCCTCAGTCAATGCTGCGATTTCCTGGAATCTCGGCGCCGCTTCATTCAAGACGGGGGCTTTTTCTGAATCTAGTTCCATTATTCAAGAGCTTACTCGCCAGAATGCCAAGTTGAAAGTTGATGTTCATTCCGGAGAAGTCTTAGCCGAGAAACTTCGCAGAAAAAATCAAGAGCTTAGAGGTATGCACTTTTGCCTCTCGCTTGCTTTATGACTTTATCCTTTTACGTTCTTCCTTTGAGTTTCGTTACGTGTATCTTTTCTCATGTATTTTCCCTTCTTTGCCTTTGCTTGCGCGAATATGAAGATTTAAACCAGAAGCGAGTCATGGAAAGATTTGAGTATCAATATTCTGTTGAGGATGCTTGTACGGATAATAAAGAATTGCAACATCAATTAGATCAATTGATTAATAACCACTCGTGTTTTCTTGGCCAAATTGATAATTTGAAAAATTAGAACCAAGGCCTTAGTACTCAGAATGACTTCCTAAGTTCCCAAATGTCCAATCTTTCTGGGTTGTTGTATAGTGCTGACTTAAGGAAAACATTGCGCTAACGGAGGAAAAGCAAACCTTTTTGAGAAATAAGTTGAATTATACTCGGAAATATCTTTCTCTTCGGCAAACCTGTGCTGAGCAAGAGGATTCCCTTTGCGTCCTTCGGAACCAATATGACAGAGATATGAAGAAAGTGTCATTGGAAAAAGAGAAGGTTATAAATAGCAAGATAAAAATGACTGTAGAACTGAATAAGCTTCGCGAACAACACACTCGATTGAGAAGTTCGCATGACCTTTTACAGAAGAAAAATGTGTCTCTCGCTCAAGATGAGAAGAAAATTCGCTCCTGTCTCGAAGGCATGATAGGTGATGATTTTGATAAACATTTGGAGAGTATGAAAAATAGCGGTCTTGCCTTGTCCCAATATTTTCTTTCTCAGATGGAAGGTAGTCACTTCAAGATGGCTTCCTATCTTAATCTTTTAACTTCCCTTGCATACTATTGGTCTTGTGCAATTTCATTATCTCTAAACCGGTTTTGGTCTTCTTTGTTTTTGCAGTTTCTGAGAAACACAACCAACTTATTGTTCGTAAGATAAGGTCTGACTTTGCCAATGCTCACAAGGATCTTAGGAACCTCTCTTCCACACTTTCGGCTTCACGTAATAGGGCGGAAAGAAGATGCTTATATCTCGAGCATATGATGAGGGTTTATGTGAAGAACGCTCAAAAGGATGTCGCACGTGAATCTCACCTCAAGGATAAAGATTTCGCGGATGAAATATGTATTTCCAACATGCTTCCTCTAGAAGAAATGCAACCTCTCGATATCTTTGACAACGGGGCTATTCCCGAACCCGATTGTGACTATGATTACGATAGATGTGATGAAGAGATCCTTCTTCTTGGAGATCATCCCAAGGATGATGAAGTTGGTAATGATCTTCCTAATGTACCAAATTCTGAAGAGATTCCCTTTATTGAAGCCCATGTTATTTTTCATGATGAAGCTCCTGCGGAGACCTATGTTCCAAGTACCACTCCCACTACTGAAGTTGTTGGCTCGTATGATGAAGTTCCCCAGAATGAGCCTTAGTTTCTTTTTGTCTTTGTTCAGATTCCTTTTTGCTGCACACTTAAAGAAGAACAAACTTGTTTCTATACAAAGTTATCTTCTAGACATACGAATAATACCTTCTTTCTGTAATTCGTTTCTATGCAAAGTTATTTTATAGACATGCGAATAATACCTTCTTTTTATAATTCCCATACTTGCCTCGATTTTTTGCATGTTAGATAATAACGCATTTATGATACATTATTCAAAAACAAGAGCCCGTTGAAAAAGGCTGAATTTTATGTGATTACAAGTCATAGCTTTACGCGAATATAAAACGGGATTTATATATACGAAAACAATGTATATGCGAATTCATGCACTGTGTTAGTCGTGCGAATATAGTCCTCTTAAGAAAGAAAATGTTTTTATGCGAATACAAATTGTAAAAAGATAAAATCGCATGCTAATTTGCTTAGGTCTCTTTGGTGTTTGTTAGTGAGGTATTATTGAGCCTCTCCTGTTAATAGGACTTATTTTTGCCTCAGGATATTATTTTGGCCGTGCGATAGAGTCGCAGGATGTCTTTACATTTTCGCGTATCGACCCATTGACCCTATCTTATCATCTTTCTTATTATTGCCTCTGCAGGATATATAAATGTGCGCCAATATGACAAGCTTGATTACTCCCGCGAGTAAGAGCCTTGTGATATTAACGTCTGTGACACAATTCAGCTCCCTAATGGAGGGTGTCGTCCTTATCTTCCCCCTGGTTTCCCTTTCAAGGAAGCGTACCCCTACCGGGTTTGGGTGGGCTTTTCCCATCCAGTGATGCAACAACCATTTGTTTTCGTGGCCTCTTACCCCTCAGCCTATATAGCTTATGGTTACGAGACTGCACCCTAGGTGGGGTTTCTTGAGGACCGAGTGTATCAGAGCCAGGACTTTCCAAGAGGGAGAGGTACGCTCCAGACGCCCCCGGCACCCTTGGCTCAACCGTGTACCGTGGAACCCTGGTCGAGTTTCTACACTCCATAATAGATAACTTAGTACCTTAGTCTTTCGACTAAGGAGTCTCTACCGGATAGGCTTTTATTTTGCCCCCAATATCCATGACTCAGGTTCTAGGGATGGTATGGCTTTTGCCCGAGTCATGCATTACTAGGTTTTCCCCAATTATGACGCGCGTTAGGGCTTATAGATATTGCCTCTTTCACAAGTGCGAACTAGGGTGCACGCCACAATTGGATTTCTAGCCTCCCTAGTTAGAGGTTTTAAATTTTATTCCCCCTAGTGAGGTCTTATTTTGGAGGTCTTATTGTTGCTTGTTTCTTCTGCTTGTGTAGTTTTGTGAATCATCATTGGAATATTTTCTTTCTATTCATATCTTCGCGTGTACATCATGAATTCGTTTTTTCTTCTCTCGCGTACATCAATCTACTGAATGTTCTATGGATAATACTTTTTAAGATACATGGATGATCAAGTTTTCGCCCAACGTTCTTTCCATCCTTATCCATTAACTCGTACACTTCAGTCCCCAAAATTCGCTTGATTATATATGGTCCGTCCCATTTCTTCTCTAATTTTTCATCTCCCCCCTTTTGATAAGATAGTATTTCCCTTAATACCAACTTTCCTGGCTGAAATTCCTTTAGCTTGACACGTTTGTTGTATTCTCTCGCTAATCTTTTGTGATAATTTTCCATGTGCTGCAGGGCAATTTCTCTGCTTTCCTCCAAATCATCTAATCTTTCCAGCATTAAGTTGGTATTCAGGTTCTTCTCCCAAGCTTCTTTCTTCGTTTTTGGTATGATGACTTCAGTTGGTAATACAGCTTCCGCCCCATATGTTAAACAGAATGGTGACATCCATGTTTCTTCTTTTCGCGTTGTTCCATATGACCATAAGATATTGTGGATCTGCCCACACCACCCTTTATTATGTCCTCCTCTTGTCCATTACTCTGTGGATATAACGGAGTTGACTTCCCTATCTGGATTTTGAAGGCATTCAGCAGCATTTCTATGTTCTCTCCCTCGAACTGTTTTCCATTATCAGACACTAATTGCACATGGATTCCAAATATGCAGATGATATTCTCAAATATGAAGGTGAAGACATCCTTCTTGGGTACATGCTGAACTGCTTTCGCCTCTGACCATTTCGTGAAATAATATGTTGCGATAATCAGATATCTTCTTTGACCTGAAACAGGTATGAGTGATCCCATGATGTCTAAGCCCCCATCTTGCGAATGACCAGACACTTATTGATGAACTTAAGTTCGCTCCCGGTGTATGTATCCTATTCCCATGTCTTTGACATTCTTCATACCTCCTGGATAATAATTTCGCGTCCTCATGCATGTAAGAGCAATAATATCCTTGCATCTTTGTTTTGTATGCCAACGACTTTCCCCACTATGGTTTCCTGCATCTCCATAGTGTATCGCCTTTAGAATTTCCATTCTTTCTTTTCGTGTCAAGCATCTGAGGGAGGGTCCGTGGAATGATCTTCGATAAAGTATTCCTTCTCTCAATTCGTATTTTGTCGCACGACTTTTTATCTTATGTTCTTCTAACCTGTTCTCCTTATGCCAAGTATGAATGAAGTTGCGATCTCCAATCTTCTTCGTCGTCCTTCTTTTCCCCTTCGATCATCATTACATCCACCTCCTCCTCTTTTTCGATTGACGGGAAACAAAGTGTTGTGATTTTTAAATATCGCGCGGTGGGATCCACCAGCATTGATGCGAGGAATGCCAGAGCGTATGTGAATTTATTATCTTTCCTGCAAATGTATCTCCATTCTATATTCTTTATTTTTGCCGATAGCTCTTCTGCAAGTAGCTTGTACTTTTGTAACGATGGTTCATTCGCGCTATATATCCCTAATATTTGGCGGATCACCAACTGCGAATCACTAGTTATTATAACGTCTTCCAGCTCCATTTCCACTGCTAACCGCAACGCATGCATAACTCATTCGTATTCTGTTTCATTATTGGTGGATGCGAATTCCAGTCTGAATGAATATGCCATTTTCGCTCCTAATGGTGAGATAATCATTATCCTTATGTCGTTTCCTTCTCCATTTACAGATCCATCAACTAGTATCTCCCATCTTTTTGAATTTCGCTCTCTTAACATATTTTGAGGGTTTCCCTGGTCTTCGTCTATTTCCATCATCTCTTCTACACTCTCATCTTCCTCCAATGGGAACTCTGCTAATAAATCCGCAATGACCTACGATTTTGGTGAGGATAATATCTCATATTTGATTGTAAAGGACCCCAATTGTGCATTCCATCTTTCTATTCTTACATATTTTTTCGAGTTCTTCATTACAGACTCAATTGGTATTTTTGTAAGAACCCTCATCTTATGAGCCTTAAAATATGTGCGAAGCTTTTGAGATGCGTATAACAATACGAGGATTAGTTCTTCGATCTTCGCATAAATTTTCTCTGTTGCATTGTATGTTTTGCTTATGTAATAAATTGGTTTTTCTACTCCTCCATATAAGCGAAGTAATACGGCACTTAATGCGTGTGGTGTCGAAGCCAAGTATAATAATAATTCCTCCCATGGTTCAGCTTTCTGCAAAATAGATACATTCGTTAGATAATCTTTTATGCTTTGTAGTGCCTTCTCACATTCAGCTGTCCATTCGAATTTAGATCCCTTCCTTAGAATGTTGAAAAAAATCTTGCATTTGTCTGACGAGCGCAAGATAAATCGTCCTAATGAAGCTAACAATCCATTCAGCTTCTGCACATCCTTTAATGTCGCTGGCGTTGGCATGTCACGAACTGCTTGCACCTTCTCTGGATCTACCTGTATTCCTTGCTCTGATATGAAGTATCCTAAGAATTTCCCTGAAGCTACTCCAAAGATAAATTTTGCAGGATTTATCTTCATTCTGTATTTCCGCATTTGCTCGAATATTTCTTCCAAATGGTTTACATGATCTTCAGCCTCCTTGCTCTTTACTAGCATGTCATCAACATACACTTCTAGAGTTTTGTGGATCCATCTGGCGAATATCTTTTCCACCATTCTTTGATACGTTGCACCTGTATTTTTTAAACCGAAGGGCATTCTGGTGTAACAGTTTAATCCTATGGGTGCGAAGAAAGTTGTTTGTCTTGGTCCTCTTCTACTAGGGGTATTTTATTGTAGCCTTTATACCTGTCCAATAATGATATCCTTTTATTCCATGAGGCAGACTTTACCATCTTTGGTATGTATGGTAGAGGAAAGTTGTCCTTTGGGAAAGCTAGGTTCAAGTCACTGAAGTCGATGCAAATCATTATCCCATTGTTCTTTTTTGGAACCACCACCATGTTTGTTATCCATTACGGGTATTTAGCTTGTCGTATTGTTCCTGCATCTAGCATTTTCTGCAACTCAGCTTTTATATGTGGATGGTATGTCTTTGCTATCTTCGTTATTCTCTACTTGAATGGCCGTACATCCTTCCTGATATCTAACCTGTGACACGCAACATCAGGATCTATACCTGGAATTTCATCCATATCCCATGCGAAGACATCACTATATTTTTTTAGAAGATGAATTATTTTTTTTCTTCTTCTTCTGCCCCTATTCCAGTTCATATCCTTATCATCTTGGTCTCTTCTTTTGTTCCTATGTTGACCTCCTTAGTTGGCTCGGCTGCGGTAAAGTTCTCCTTTGGTTCACCTAGTGGGGATGGCACTTTGATCTCTTTCACTGGTGCTCCTTCTTCATCTGGTATTTCGCTTGGTATGCCTTGACCTTCTTTTGCTCGCACCATGTACACCCTGAGTTCTTATTCTTTCTTTAATTGTTTCGCCTTTCTCCACCTGTCTTTTCGCTTTTTTGCTCTTCCTTCATAATTCTCTACATCTAACTGGTTACAGGATTTCACTCTTTATGTGTCTCCTGCAATTTCTCCTATTCCGCTCGGCATCGGGAAACGTATGCACTGATGCAAGGTTGATGTTGCGTCTTTTATAACATACAACCATGGTCTTCCCAAGAGCATGTTGTATGGTGACTCCACATCTACTACGCACAATGTTACATGCACTTCTATCTCTCCTAGTGGCATATTTATAATTACCTCCCCTTTTAGATTTGTTAATGCTTTGTTGAAACCGTGGATGTTGTATGCAGATGTCTTTAAGTCTGCATCGTCATATCCCATGTTCTTGAACGTGCGATCAAACAAGATGTCGGTTGAGCTCCTAGTATCTACTAAATTTCCTTCGATCGCCCAATCCTCCGAAGCTTTCGCATCTTTATCCTTATTTATCTTTCGCTTGGGTATTGTTACTACTAGTGAATCTGTTCGTCCCCATCTACGTTGTGGTACATCATCCGCTTCGAACATGATCTTCTTTTTTTTCCATTCGTGTAAGGGTGACATCTTTTCAATATTTGAGATCTTCCTTCCTTCGTAATCACGCTTGTGTATCTTCTCCTTAAGTCCTGCATGAAAATCTACAACATCCACATCTAATTCTGTTATCATATTACATTCAAGCTTATTACAGGGGAGGCATGGTTTATTAGAGGGGCAGCATTGTGATAGTAATGTCCCTTTAATTGGTTAGGGGATGTCCTAAAGGGGATGTAAATTGACTAGATTACCCTTTTCACCTTAAATCAACCAAAATCAAATCAATTTTTTTAAACCTAATGGATCGGAAAAAATCAAATCAGTTTTTTTTCATCTTCTCTTCTCCTCCATCAACCGTAACCTCCGTTAAAACTGAAAATTTCATCGTCTTCGATTAATCGGCGATTTGAAAAATGTTTGGAAAAATCCAGTTAGGGTTTAGTTTATCGTGTTGGATTTAAGTTAATTTTGTATCAAACATTAGGGTTTTGTATGAAAATTGAAATTGAAATTTCTGGTTGCATGTGAGTTACGATTGGTAATAACTCAAATACGAACCGTAACTGTAGATCGGGTTGATGTTACGGTTGGTATTAACTCAAATACCAACCTTAAGTTCATAGTTTTGAGAAATATGTTCAGTTACGGTTTGTATTTGCATCATATTTATCAACCGTAATTGAGTTACGGTTTGTTACTCAAACAACCATACCAACCGTAAATAATCCCTTGTCTTAATAATTTATCAAATAATGATTTACGGTTCAAAAGTTAAGTTGACACACCAACCGTAGGGTAGTTACGGTTGGTCTCGATTCATTAGTTACCAACCGTAATTTAGTTACGGTTGTTATCCAAATTCAATTACCAACTGTAACTGGTTTTACGATTGGATCTTCCCAAAATTTAACCAGTTACGGTTCGTATTCGATAACTTATGAACCGTAATTAAGAGTTACGGTTGATCACGAGCAAAATTGCAATCGTAAGTTCTTCTGAAAATTTAAAAGTTTTGATTTTGTTACGTACTTTAGATAATTTTGAGCGAGAAAAAGCTAATGGGAACTAATTTAGAAATATATCGGGTCACTGGAATCAGTCATTTTGGTTAGTGAATCAAAATCTGGGATTTCACAAATATCACAAAAGTTTTTCTTTTTCTTCTCCTCTGAACTTTTTTTTAACTCTAAAAATCTAATTTTGTTTTGATTTTGAGTTAATATAAGTGAAATTAATCATTAACACTAAACTTGATTATCATCACTAAACTAGGTTATCAATAATGAGGGTTAATTTGTCATTTCCGGGTTTTTTTATAAGGGACACCTCGAATGATCATGTAATGACCCTTTTTGTCCTATTAAAATGCCGCCCCACTAATAAATCATGTCGCCCCTATAATAAGCTTGATTAAATTGTAGACGCCCACTTCCGTTCATCGCTCCGATAGTGTTTATCACTTTCGTAGATCTACTTGTTTTTTGTTGCATATACATAGTTGGGTGTTTCATTTTTCGCCTCAATTCGTTCTCCTTTTATCTTCAGACAACCTTGATTAGATTTTTCCTGAAATATGGTTAGTTTTTTCAAATATCTTCTCAAGGAAATCTGTCAAGTTTGTGGCTCGGAAGAAATCTTGTAATCTTTAGGATTACTCCATAGATTCGAAATCAGCAAATGCTTAAGAAAAAACTTAAGAATCTTTTCACAAACTTAATAAAACTCAAGAACAAACTTCTGTTTCTCACACCGAAACTCAGCGAAAACAATCGAAAATCTTCCATAAAGAACAAGAATGTAAGAAGTTTTCGAAAAATCAACTTAAAATTTTCACAAACAGGTATAATCCCATTCCCGAACTGTATTCTAGCGCCAAAATATAGTAGCGGAAAATCCCACTACCACACTCCTTAAGTAATCTATAGAACAAGCTAGGAAATCATCATGAAGAGCACTTAGAAGGATTTTATTAAGTTTATAAATCAATACAAAGATATGAGATGAAACCCTAACTTGGGGAACAAATTAGTTTCTCTCTCTTCAAAGTTATATCTCAACTCTCCCAAAAGATCTCTCTCCCAATACAATGGTGGTTGCTCCTATATATAGGAATTTACATAGCAGAAGACAGCTAATAAAGCTCCTATTTTCGGATGGGCCTTCTCGCACGAATTCTTCGACCTCGCACAGTTTCCACACCTTATTCGTGACTTTGTGACGTCATGGACTCCGTCATCTGGGATATTCTATGAGCGAAAGAAGTTCGCTCCTTTATAAAACCATTGGTTCGCATAGTTACTTGATGTGCCATGTTTTACCCGTACAGTTCTGCCATTATGTGTATGTTGTTTGATTATTTATGTTCCATATATTGAATAAGGATCATATAACTATTTAACCATTTCAATGGATTTTATGTATTACATTAAATAAAGTGTAACTTTCGTATATCAAAAAAAGTAGTATAGTTTTGGCCTTTTTTTCCCCATAAGATATCTTATTCATATTATTTATCAAATGGATTGAATCTCATGCGTACGCTGTATTTTTCTTTTTTCTTATTTTGTTAACCCAAAGCATCATTTACGAGCCATGAACCCATAATTATTTTTACGCATGCAAGGATAAACACTCTTTTTTTTAGCTAAGTGCATGCAAGGATAAACACTCACTACTCCATAACTGCCTGTTGTCGTTGTTGCTCCTTCTTCACGCCGTGTCGATCAACATTGATAATACTGCCTTATTAGGTTTAAAGCTATAGCATGATTGGTTTGTGGAATTTTAAAATTGTTGGAAAACGGTTAATAAAATATGATTTTTAAAGTTTTAATAAAAATTATAATTTATTGTTTTATTTTGTGAATGACAAATTTATTAGTCTCACACCATGGAGTTCCACTTTTTAGTTGTTTTAAGAGACTATATAAGCTTTTTAGTCCCACATCGGGGAGTTCATCTTTTTAAGTTGTATTATTCCATTATATAAAGAAATTCACTACCTTTGTAAAATCAATGAAAAATGAGATTCTCTATTTTTAGAGAGACCCCCAAGGGAAAATATTTTATAGTGATTTCTTTAAAGTTCGGATTTTCCTTAAGGGTTTTTTCGGAGTTTCCAAGCTCAAGTTGAGCATCTACTAGATATGCTAGTAGTAGGTGTAGTAGGGTGTTTTATCCTGGAGATATACGTCATGTGAGGGCTATAGCATCACTCTTGAGTGTATCCGGGCGTTAATGCCTTAAGGACAGCGTGTTGAACACGTGACTCACTCTGTTTTCCCAAAGTTTTTCCTTGTTGCTATTGCGGAGATCTGGGGAGATCATTCGTTTCGTCAAATCGATCACTTCCATCATAAAGGAGCTAAGTATCAATAGCTTTTGCTTATTTGATTTTTCCTTGTTTTTGATTATTTCACCCAACAATCTTAAGACCTTATAATTTATAATAATCATGGATGTTAATTGGTTTGTAAATGACCAACTAAAGAAGCTTGATCCAATATGAAAACCATAGCCTGAAGTACTTCTTCTATCTTTATTATCTTCATCCAAGTCACTGTCTGTATACCTGACCAACTCTGAGTCTTCAGATGATGTGTAATACATTCCTAAATCCATAGTGCCACTGAGATAACGTAGTATGCGTTTTGCTGCTTGCAAATGAGACTGTTTAGGAGCTTCCATAAAATGACTAATTATTCCAACTCCATGCACAATATCTGGCCTTGTAGCAGTTAGATACCTGAGATTTCCAACTAACCTTTTATACAATGTTGGATCAACAAGCTCTCCTCCTCCTTCCTTTACTAACTTCAATCTTCCTTCCACTGGAGTTAGAATAGGTTTGCAGTTGCTCATGCTAAAACGTTTCAAGATATCTTTTGCATATTTTTGTTGAGAAACAAAAATTCCATCATCAGTCTGTAAAACTTCTAGTCCAAGGAAGTAAGACATCTTACCCAAATTTGTCATTTCAAATTGCCTGATCATAGCATCCCTGAATTCATCAATCATCTGCGTATTATTTCCTGTGAATATGAGATCATCCACATATAGACAGACAATAAGAAAATCATCTTCACATCCAAATCTAACATATAAAGTGTGCTCAAATGGACATTGCTCAAATCCACACTACACCAAATTCTGGGATTAGAAACAGAATTAGCCGTTACTAAAACGGGTTGTAACGGCTCTTCACTGTTGCAAAAGTGGGTTTTACATATTTTGTAACGGCAGAGGAGCCGTTACTAATTTTGGTTGTAAAGGCCTTAGTATAGCTGTAAGCCGTTACGAATTTCCACGTGGAACAGCTCAGCGTCATTACGAGTTTTTTGTAACAACGACATCGGAACATGCATGAGTCGTTAATACTTGGCAAATTAGTAACAGGCCACAGGCGTTACTACGTGGCAAGTTGAAACAGTTCAACCTGTTACGAATATTTTCGTAACAGCAAAGAAATTACTGCCAGTCAAAGATAACCGGCAGTTCATTTTCTGCTGAAAATAAGCGGGAATTCTAAATTCAATACCATGCATACACCTTTTAATACATTCATAACCACACTCAACAACAATTTCTTCAATCATTCATATCACATTCTCAGATTCATATAACAAAAGAACTGAAATTTCTCCAAGTAGCAAACTTTTTTTTTTTGTTAAGTATCGAATTTATAAAGGAATACATGGAAGGTTCCAAATTTCTAAGGGAACACATACAAACTTACTAACTGCCTAGAAAATTTGAATACATGGAACTTACAAACCTTGAAGCTACTTTGTTCTCCACCCTTTCTGATGAAATAGAACAACTAAGCTTTATATCCTTTGCAGGCTTGCTTTGTTGAAAGATTGGGCATAAGAAAACTCGATGTAGGCAATCCTGCAAAATACAACAAGCGGCATTATTATGACAAGTAAACTGGAAGAAATAATGCTCAAAATACGCAGCAAGTAAATGCAAACAAGCAATAAAACACAACTCAAAATACGCAGCAAGTAAATCCTCCTCAGAGAATTCTTCGTCATCTTCACATACAACCAAGAAATATATCTTAAATGTTACAGGAACTTGACAAATAAAACACAACTCAAAATGCACCAAGCAGAGCATCCGTAACACATGAGTACTTTTATTATCATTTCTTTAAACTCCATACAACAGACCAAGATAGTCTACTAACATTGACTCCAGGTAACATATTATCATGGTTCAGAATCTAATTCAAGAAGGAGCAGAGAAATCCGAACTGAAAGAACTATGTCCACTAGTGGTAAACCAAGACAAAAAGAATCCACTTTCAAAAAGTTATACATGCAAGCCTCTTACCAGACACCAGGAGAGTGTGAAACGCTTTCACCGACCTTCCAGCGTGGAACATCCGTCATGATTCTCGCTTCTTCCTCTAGTTTAAATACTTTTTTCATTGGCTGGCGAATCTGATATAAAGTTAGGTAAGATTTAGTCCTGATTTCACATAGAGGTGTGTGATTGGACGGGTAAAGAGGATTGACTGTGTAGATTTCACCTTTCATCCTCTTCGGCTTGAAGCATAGGGAGAATCCCTCTCCGGGAAGCATATTTCTCTTCTTAGAGTGCCGTGCATATCAACATTAACATGTATGTGTCAGAACCACTTCTCAGACCATGCCAAGGTTGTCCTTGAACAGACAGCTTCAGTTCTAGTAGAGTTAAGGCAGGAATGATTAATTGTTCAAGTCCTTAGGAAGCAGCGAACATGAAACTCCCTGGCCAAGCATTTGAGATTGAATAATAGATGTCCAGCTAAACTGGCACTAACAAGGTTATTTGAATAGATCTTTCCCCTGGCTAAGCAAGATGTTCATATTGCTTTGTTAATTTGCAGGTCAAGAGTTTTAAGAGCATCACTCCTAGTCATTCATCTATATTCTGGCAGTATAGAATATGAAATTAAGAAAGACAAAGATACTTAACTAGTTAACTGCAACTAGGTAAGATGAAGCTTCATAAGTTGGCACTATCTTTGGTCCTGCAACAAACCAAATCCTCTTTTACCCAACTTTTTCTCAATTTTATACGCCGGTGAACCTTTCATCGTAATTTACAACAACAATTCAACAAATCAACAAGAGATTTCAGTAATTTTCACCGAACAATGTAATCTACAGCTGAAAAAAATCAAAAAAAAAATTAAAAACCCTAACCTTTTTAGGAATAAGAAGAGCCAGGGAAAGGGTTAGAATGTCGCCTTTGACACTAAAAAGGAGAAATTTACCTAAGCTCTGAAATATGGTATAGAAAGAACTCACTTTGTGAAGAAAATCAGGTGAGAGCTCGTATATTTGGGAACTGAAACCAGTACCAGCGTCCATAATCAATGCCCAAAGGTTTGAAAAAGAAGCTACAGAACTGATATACAATCCATCTTCATTTCCTTTGTCAATGTGCTGAGAAAGCCTCACAAGAAGAAAATAAATAAGCTTTATATGACAATGCACCTGAATATATCTGGTCGCTGATCATACTCCACATGTTAACCAGTTGAAGTATCTCGCCACCTAGTAGCTGATAACAGTAAAATTTGAGTGCCTGGATGGGGTTCCAAGCAAAGAGTTCTCTGACTTTACATCCCCATGCACGTACCTGCCGTAGTTGTAAAAATCGTAATTATTCTGCATAGGAATACACAACTTTATCGTTAACTAAACTGAAACTACTACAGCTTCCCAAGATATATATAAAAGGAATTTAAAAGGAAGTAGTATATAGGAGAAGACTGGCATACATACCGAGTCAAATCTTTCACAAGATATATATAAAATGAAAAATGCTATTACTTGAAGGCTCTGTATGAAAATAATATACCCACCAAAACCAGGCCTTGCACTAGTCTATAACAGTTGCATACATACACCAAAACATAAGCCAAATACCTATATGAACTATCTAGCAGACGAGATCCCTACATTTTTGTGTACAACAAAATATAACAAAAGCATGGTTCATAAGCAATGTAAGACTACCCCAGATCAATCCCCGTGATATACATATTATGAACAACAAAATACTAATTTTGGACGCGCTAAAAGCCTGCCGTAAGCTTTGCCCGGCTTACTGATGCAAGCTCCTTTCGTACTTTGTGGAAAAAAAAAACTGAAGGGAGTGAGCCACAACTCAGTAGGGGTTATAACGACAAAAATGTAGTGCCTGCGCGAAATATTAAGAAATGGACAAGAGCAGCAGCAAGTACCAAATGAAAAGCATTTCACAATTAAAATTCATAACGAAGTACAGAAATGTAAATCCAGTTAAGTTACTCTACTATTCATTTGGCGATGTCAAGGTAGTCAGATATCAGCTACCGTTACAGCTAACGGTCTTCCGGGTTGCCACCCGTAGGTGGGGGGCCAATTAAGGCCTGACATTCCTATAGTAGAGTCATCTAGTTTCCTATTTAGGCTTGTTGACAAGAAGGAAACAGTCACAATAAACATTACAGCGAGTATATAAATTCAGAAATAAAAATAATCCAATCAACTGTATACAATGAATCATCCCCTAAGTCTTCCCAAGGCACATATACGAGTGATTGACAAAGCATTAACAGGAATGTAAAGCTTAGCCAGAAATGCATAAAAGATTTTAAATGGTAAGTCAATACATTTATTATGCTGAGTTGCATAAGTAGGGATCGTAAAAGAAATAGACATTCGACGCCGCAGGGAAAATTAATGGATTAGATGCAAGGATTTCATGAGACGGTAATGGGATCAAATAGATTAACAACAAGAGAAAGAGAAGGCGAGAAAGTGGAACAAATGCAATTGATTGAGCTATACAAAATAAATAGTCACACCGTAACTAAAAAACAGATGTGAAATCCTTAAACTGGATGTGAAGCACAGTTAACAAATCAAGGAAAAATGCTGGTTTAATTAAGCTCATAATTTCCAAAAACTAAACTAACTTCAATTTGTATTGTTTTTTGCTATAAGTGAGATAAAGGACTTGGTGAACAATATTAAATCACGAGATGCAGGGTAGTAACAAGAGCAAAACAAGATAAAAAGGAATCTATAAAATGATTTAAACTGTTGACTAAAAATGGAGATTTCAAACACAGACCTCGTTGATTCATTTTAACAAACAGTCAAAGAGTTAGTTCAAAAGTTTTGTAGAAACCTTGAATTATGATAAAAAAAATCAAACTTGATAGTTGCGTAGCATTTCTAATATTTCATAAACCAACACTTGAAATTAACTACAGTAGAACATGCAAGGGTTAAACCTTGAATAAGCTACATTCACAAAATTCAAATCAAGGGAACACGAAACTCACTTGTAGACCTGCCACTCATACAGAGGTCCATAGTTACATCCTTTACTAGTTCTATGCGCAAACTTTAAAGCCACCTGCAACACAAATTCAAACAAAATGAATTCAATACAACAAAAATGAACACACTATAACACTGATCATCATCAAATCAAAACCAACAATGTCTATCGATACCTCTACAGCAGTCGGACCAGAAGTCCCACTTCCACCTGAAACCCTTCTACCAACATATACTTGACCAAATCCTCTCTTCTTTTACTCTTCCAACCAGCACCATTATCCATCTTCTCTTCTTTTTTCTCAACCTTCAAATCCTCTTCTTCTTCTACAAATTTATACTCCTCCAAATAAAACCCCTAACTCTACACTATTCACAGAGTTGGGACAAAATAAAAAACAAACAAACAAAATCAAATCAAACTAGTAGAAGTTGATTGTTTATAGCAGATGATAATCAACAAACTGTTACAAATCACCTATTAGATGATGATAATCAACAAACTGTTACACAAACACTTATCAGATGATTAGAATTTTAAATCTCAGGAACAAAATCGATCTAGGGTTACAAATATTTCAAGTAAATATATGATAGATCGACATTTCTGGTGTGGGTTTCGATTTGGATATATGGGTTAAGAAATAAAGGTTTTGATTTCGGGGTTATCACCAGAAATTTTAACCAATCGAACAGATGATTAACCCAATCGAATCTGTAAAATCTAAGAGGAAGAGAATGAGAGGCGGAAGGAGAAAAGGAGAAAGAAAGAAAATGAAAAATGAGAAGATAAGTCGATGATCGAAGGTTATTGAAGAGGATTAAGAGATTTCTGTGAAGATGAAGTTTCACTAGGGTTTGAAAGAAGATAGGCAGGAGCAGAAAAGTGAAGAGAGAAATGAAAAATGAAAAATGAAAAAATGATTCGTCGATTTTATCTACCTAGCGTTTTTAGGGGCCACTCGAAAGGATTTAGGGCCAATAATAAAACAAAAAAGGTCACCCAAAGGAAAAATGTAGCCAGCCCTTATTTCGTGTAATTCGTAATGGCGAAATTACCCTTACATATTCGGAGGATATGATAACATTATTATCCTCCGATTTCAATCGGAAGCCAAAATATTACCCAGACTTCCGATTGTAGTCGGTGCAGTATTAGAATGATTTGTGTTTCATTTTTTCCATTTCTTTTTCATTTTTGAGTATACACAGCCATCCATAACCACTTAGTTCGTGTTTTGGATGCAGCGTTAATCGGGAGTTAAATATATTACAAAACCTACCGATTATAAGTTGCCACAAATTCAAATTTTGAAAGCTACCATAATCGGTAGATATGTTAAATACAATACCTACCGATTATTGGTTTCTCCACATTCAACTTTCGTCAAATTAGCCGTTGGAGTTTTTGGGAAAAACAAAAAGAGCCGTTGGACCCTAAACCTATATAAAGAAACTCATATGTATCACCCCAATTGCACCAAACTCTTTCCTCTCTTCAGTTTTAATTTTCATAACAAAAAACATGGATATTGCTTTTGCCGAAGAAGAAGATTGTGCTATTTATAGAGCGTGGGTTGTGGTAACTGCACATGATCGTGTTCACAAGCTCCACAAATCGGAATCCGAAGAGCAGATATGGAACCGTATCTTAATGGTATTTGAGGCCTTAGATGGTAATCGAATTCGAAGATCATCCAATGACATTAAGATGTGAAAGAATGCGCTCGATAAGGAGATTGACAAATTTGAAGATGAGGAACGGTTTGTTAGGAACGCTTTTCCTTGGTGGACGTATGAAAAACGAGTAAGTATCTCTGTAACTCCAACTCACATTAACAAAAGTTAGTACTAACGTGTTACTCATTCGTAATTTCAGAGAAATCTTGCGGATCGCCGGTATGTGGACCTCTACGGGAAACGATTTGAACATGAAGGATGCTACAAAATCAAGAGGGACAATTTCTATGGTCACTGGAAGTTATGATCTGTTTTAATACTTTTATGGTCAATTAGGAGTATGGATTTAGGTGCTTTTGACGAAATTGTAAAGTTAAGGCCGTTTGAACTTTATGTAATGGATGTAATCAGAGTATTATTAATATAAAAACAAGCTGATTATACGAAATCGGTAGATTATTTTGTTAAACTACCTACCGATTGTAATATTCGGTTATGGTCATTGAGTTTTCGTATCATTGGTGCACTACAATCGGTTGTTAACGATACACGTATTACCCCCGAATAAGACATTCAGTGGCAAACTTAAATTCTTATCTACCAATTAAGTTGGTATTTCTAAACACGACTATATTATTCGGGGGATAATTTTTTTGTAATGTTCCGAATGTACGATGGCCCAAAATCAGAATTTGGAAAAACTTAAACTTTTCAAATTTTGTCTTTGAAATAATCGGAGGTTAAATTAGTTACAAAAACTTCTGAATATGGGTTGTCTAACCTTCAATATTGGCCCTTGGAACCACCTGGAGCCATGGCGTGGTTTGTTTTGAACTAGTAATATTCAGAGGATAATTTTTTTGTAATGTTCCGAATGTACGATGGCCCAAAAATCAGAATTTGGAAAAACTTAAACCTTTCAAATTTTGTCTTTGAAATAATCGGAGGTTAAATTAGTTACAAAAACTTCCGAATATGGGCTGTCTAACCTTCAATATTGGCCCTTAGAACCACCTGGAGCCATGGCGTGGTTTGTTTTGAACTTGTAATATTCGGAGGATAATTTTTTTGTAATGTTCCGAATGTACGATGGCCCAAAAATCAGAATTTGGAAAAACTTAAACTTTTCAAATTTTGTCTTTGAAATAATCGGAGGTTAAATTAGTTACAAAAACTTCCGAATATGGGCTGTCTAGCCTTCAATATTGGCCCTTGGAACCACCTGGAGCCATGGCGTGGTTTGTTTTGAACTTGTAATATTCGGAGGATAATTTTTTTTGTAATGTTCCGAATGTACGATGGCCCAAAAATCAGAATTTGGAAAAACTTAAACTTTTCAAATTTTGTCTTTGAAATAATCGGAGGTTAAATTAGTTACAAAAACTTCCGAATATGGGCTGTCTAACCTTCAATATTGGCCCTTAGAACCACCTGGAGCCATGACGTGGTTTGTTTTGAACTTGTAATATTCGGAGGATAATTTTTTTGTAATGTTCCGAATGTACGATGGCCCAAAAATCAGAATTTGGAAAAACTTAAGCTTTTCAAATTTTGTCTTTGAAATAATCGGAGGTTAAATTAGTTACAAAAACTTCCGAATATGGGCTGTCTAACCTTCAATATTGGCCCTTGGAACCACCTGGAGCCATGGAGTGGTTTGTTTTGAACTTTTAATATTCGAAGGATAATTTTTTTGTAATGTTCTGAATGTACGATGGCCCAAAAATCAGAATTTAGAAAAACTTAAACTTTTCAAATTTTGTCTTTGAAATAATCGTAGGTTAAACTTCCGAATATACCACACAAATCATTGTCATTTGAACTTGTCTAACTTAGTTACCCAAACAAATTTCCGAATGTACAACAAAAATCATTGTCATTTATCTGCTCTTCTTTACTTTACGACCGTGACTACCTCCCAGTCCTGCACGACCACGGGTTTGAGCACCTTCAGTTGGAGCAGCTTCAGCGCTCGATGCAGCTCGAGTTCTTTTACCCGTCTTTGATACTGCCACCTTGGGCAGATGCCTCTTCGTGACTTTCTCCCCAAACTGGGCAGCATAATCTTCGTTATCCATATTATCAACTAGGTCTCTAGACTCTTTGATCTTCTCAGCTGGCATGGGATCTCCGCTCTTCAGGCATGCAGTTAACATTTTGGAAACACGCTTGAACCTATTCACCTGTTTTTTATACGTAATGACATAACATCAAACGGTAATTACCTAAGATTTATAGGAATAATATAAAATGAACAAAAATATAAGAACACGCATCAGTCTATCATAACCAGCTGGTTTGTCTTTGATGATACAATTATAACTTGAACCCGCCGCAGTAGTGTTGGATTTGATTTCACGGATAACCAAAGGATGTGATACCTTGTTATACCAACTCATATAGTCTGGAGAATTTTCATCACCTCGGGTGGTTCGTCTACCAATGTCGATAATGAAGTCATTCCTCTTATCCCAGTTATCAAGAACAGTAGGTGGGCCTGTGTGAACAATCGTAAGATTATCACCACTAGAAGAGCACAACTCCAACTCCAATTTGTAGTAATCCCCCATTTTCTCCAGGGGTTGATGTTGTATATACCCGTGTTGTCGCATCACCCTAGAGGGGTTATACATCACATATCCTGTGGGGTGCCACAATGGTCCAAAATAAAGGGACAAGTCCGACCGGACATTTATATGCCCACTGGCTCGATCTTCCTTGTATGGATCAAAGCATACGTCCGAGGCCTTCAATTGATCCAAAATCTCCCTCATGCGAATCAACTGCTGCTTTTTTGTCCTAGAACGGTTGTCTTCAAATATATACTTTGTTCCTCTAGGAGTACCTTTGCACCACCCCAGGTTCTCTCCGGCCAACTTCAGTATAGGGAAGTGGTCATAGATCCATGCCTATATACATAAGAAACCAAGTTTTAGTAAATAGATTGTGTATATTCGGTAGTAATTTCCAAACATAATTTCCGATTATGTATAATCGGAAATAAAACTGAGTCGCTATCCACCTAATACCCAACATTCGGAAATTTATATGGATCATTTCCTACCGAATATGCGTCATTTGGAGTTCAGTAACCTATAGTTTTCTGGCCTGTATATTCGGTAGTAATATCAAACACATATTTCCGATTATATATAATCGGAAATAAAAATAAGTAACTAGCCACCGAATAACAAACATTCGGAAAATTAGATGGATCATGTCCTACCGAATATGCGTCATTTGGAGTTCAGTAACCTCTAGTTTTTCTGGCCTGTATATTCAGTAGTAATATCAAAAACATATTTCCGATTATATATAATCGGAAATAAAACTAAGTACCTAGCCACCGAATAACAAACATTCGAAAAATAAGATGGATCAATTCCTACCGAATATGCATCATATGTATTGTCTACCGAATAACTATAGAGTGAGTTATAGAGTTAAAGAAAAAACCTGCAATAGAGCCACGTTCCCGACAACTTGGCAGGTTCCTAGCCTCGAAGCCTTTCTCAACTCTTCCATCAAGAATTCTAGGCATGCCGTGCCCCAAGAATAGTCACCGACTTCATGGAGAGGATCCAAAAGTTGTATAAGGTTGGCGTCGATCCGGTTGCCAGAAGTATTGGGGAATATGACACATCCCAATACACAAAGGATATATGCAGTTGCAGCGTGGTTAACTTGCTCATCAGTTAACGTTCCATTCTTTTCCTTCTCCAAGGTGCCTCGGAACATATTCATCAAAGCTGTAATGTTGATCTGTCTTGTTCTATAACTTGCATGCCTCCTAAACTCTGCTGTTGTTGTCTCTTCATCCCAACCTAAGCACTTGTTATTTAGAGAATAAAGTTGTGCCCAACTTAACTGCTTTGTGTAGTTAAACTTCACAGTTGTGCCTTGGTCGGGAAGGTTAAGAATCTGCACAACATCATCCGGGGTAATCGTCATCTCCCCAAACGGCATATGGAAAGTATCGGTCTCAGGATACATTCTCTCGACGAACGCCGATATGGCCACACGATCATGTTCCAACAATGAATTCTCGGCGGCATTAGCTAACCCCGAGTTGGCAACAATTGTCTTGAACCTTTCACATTCACCGGATAAAGGCCACGCAAGCATTTTTGTTGGTGCGGCGGTAGGTTTGAGTAGACGGACCGCATCTTGATGATCCTATTAAAGTACATAAAAAAATCCTTAATACAAATATTACGATATAACACATACACAATACATTAATAAAAAATAGTAATTTTATTACCTCGGTTTCGTATATTTCTCTGGCCATGAGTCTTTGTATCCAAATAGCAATTTTCCTCCATCCGCTGGTAGCCAAGGATTGTGCCTGCTGGAATACCCTTCTTCTTCAAGTGCTGAGGGACAAGATGTGATGCTTTCTTAGCAATATCCTTCTTACACATCTTTTCCTTTTTTGGCTTTTTGGGTACCACTTGGTTGTCCTTCTTCTTCTACTCTTGCACTGGATCAACTGGTTCAACACTTGGTCCTGCACTTTTTGAGCGGCTTGTTCAACACTTGGTCGCACCCCTTGTTCACTGCCTTGTTGTTCAACACTTGGTTGCACTCCTTGTTGACTGCTTTGTCTTGTTCGCTTTGTTGAGCACTGAATTATCTTTGGCACTCCTTTCCTCCTAGCACTAGCTGTCACTTTCTTCCTCCCTTCTCGACTTTGTCTAAACAACAAAAAAGGAACAATATTTACAAACTATACAATCGGAAGACAAAGTATGGAAATATAACCCGAATGTACACATTCGGACGTAAAAGACACATATTGTTCCCGAATACAAAACAATCGAAAGCTAACTAAACATATTTGCAACCGAATATGCATCAATTGGAGTTCAGAAGCTGTAAATTTTTCATCCTACACAATCGGAAGACAAAGTGCACATCTATAACCCGAATGTACAAATTCGGAAGTAAGAAGACACATATTTTTTCCGAATGAAAAACAATCGGAATATAACTAAACATGTTTACAACCGAATATTCATCAACTGGAGTTCAGAAACTCTACAATTTTATCCTACACAATCGGAGGTATAAAACATTATATTGTCTTCTGAATAAATACTGGCCCCAAAATGGGATTTTTCCTATATCAGAAATTTTGAGATTTTTTCAATATATACATTCGGTAGTGAGTGTTCTTCCGAATACTTTGTGTCTACTTAAATATATTCGGTAGCCAAAAAATTCATTAAACTACCGATTATTAGCAGTTTGTATCCAGGAAGATATGGCCACCAATATTCGGCAGATAATTATCAAATCTTTCTCCCGAATACTGTCGATGTTCTTGAGAAATGAATCACACGATTACATTCGGTAGTAAATGAGCATGAATATCGTCCGAATCTGGATAAATAACCGAAAACCCTAGAAATTTTTTTTCTCGATTCGTCGAATTAAAGCGAAATAAACCCCAAAAATGATAGATTCTTACCTAATTGGGGCCATTTGAAGTTGACGAAGTGTTTGACTATCGGAATCCCCACCACCGACTACATTGCCGGGTACGCGTTCTTCGCGTTCTTCTTCATTTGCAGCAACAATTTCATTATTTCTTGCTAAAATCCCAATCTTAGGATCGATACCCCGAGCAACATTTTTGGTTCTATGTATGTGGGTTTCATTTCCCTTATCCATTGTTTTATAATGAATCGACGATGTTTTGATTTTACGATTCGCGGCGATGTTTCGGTTGAACGAGGAAAGTTTTTTTCCTTCCACAATCGGAAGATAATATGAAACTGGAAGAAGAAGAGTTGAAATGAGTAGAATTTTTTTTGATTTGGTTTTTATACGGTTTTACCAGAAGGGCATTTATGTAACTTCAATATCATATAGGGTACCCCTTAACTAGAGTCTTTGGATGGGTATAAATTGATGGCCCCTAAATCCTTTTGAGTGGCCCCTAAAAACGCGAGGTTTATCTAAGGCAATGAGATTAAAAGTTGCAAGCATTTGAATGCATATGCATGGGAGGAAATATCCTCAAGTATTACCATCTTGGGTGGTTACATAATAGCACGCATGTGAATGGCACACGCACATTTTAAAGGTGTTAATTACCACCCAAGTGTGACCAAGCGTGTGACTGGCACGCCTATAAAAAAATTCATAACGGTTTAACCCTGTTACGATTTTTTAAAATATTAGTAACGGCTTCTGATTGTTACGAATTTTTTGTAGTGGCCATTCGTAACAGGAAATTTGTAACGGGCATAAGCCGTTACAAATGCCTGTTACGATTCCGGGAATTTGGTGTAGCGCCAGTATCCATGAAATAATCATCAATTCCTGTGTACCATGCTCGTGGTGCTTGCTTCAAACCATAAAGATTTTTCTTAAGCTTATACACTTAATCTTATTTTCCTTCCAAAACATATTCAGCAGGTTGCTCAACATAAACTTCCTCCACAAATATTCCATTTAAGAAAGCAGATTTCACATCCATCTGAAAGATATTCCACTTGTATTTTGCTTAGAACACAACAGTCATTCAAACAATATCATGTTTTGCTACAGGAGCAAATACTTCAAAATAATCAATACCTGGTTATTGTTTGTACCCTTTAACCACCAATCTAGCCTTCAATCTTTCTACTTCTCTAATGGATCTGAACTTAGTTTTAAACACCCATTTTACACCTATTGCCTTCTTGTCCTCAGGAAGTATTGTAAGCTCCCAAGTATTGTTCTTCTCTATTTCATGAATCTCTTCATTCATATCCTGTATCCACCCTTGATCTTGTGAAGCTTCATCATAAGTTACAGGATCACAGTCTCCAAAGAGTGCAAAGTTGATCAATTCTTCATCAATATTATCACTATCTCTGTTAAGAACACAGTCTTGTAAATGTGCTGGTAATACACGATTCTTGATGGTCTTGACAGCCTTTCTTGAGTTTCAGCAGCGGATGTGGTAGATTGTGTTGGTGTTGGCAACACAACTTCAGTGTCTACTTGTGTATTTTCTTCTTGAATATCAACTAAAATTGTTGTCTCTGTTGATGGTGCAGCTTTCTCATTCCAATCCCATTGACTTTGTTCATCAAAAATCACATCTCTACTTACATTATTCTTGTTTGTTGTAGGATTAAAAATTTTATACCCTTTTGTTTGACTACTATAGCCAACAAATATGCACTTTTCACTCTTATCATCAAGGTTTTTGCTTATCTGATCTGGAACATGTGAGTATGCTATACAACCAAACACTTTCATATGTCTAATGCTTGGATTCCTTCCTGTCCATTTCTCTTCTGGAGTTTTCTCCAAAATACTCCTACTGGACACCTATTCAGTATATATACTGCATAAAAAACTGCTTCTCCCCAAAATTATTTTGGCAATCCTTTAGCCCTTCTCATAGTTCTAACCATTTTCATGATAGTTATATTTTTCCTTTATGCCACTCCATTTTGTTGTGGTGTGTATCTTGATGTGACTTGGTGCTCAATTCCATTTCCTTCCAAGAAATTATTAACTGCAATATACTCAGTTCCTCTATCAGTTCTTAGCACTTTGATTCGCTTGCCAACTTGATTTTCAACATAAACTTTAAACTTCTTAAAGTACTCAAAAGCGTCACTCTTTTGCCTCATCAAGAAAACCCAACCTTTTTTACTAAAATCATAAATAAAAGTGATACAATACCTGTTACCACCTCTAGAGATTTCTTCTATTGGTCCACATAAATCAGAGTGAACTAATCCCAAAAGTTCTTCAGATCTTACAGATTTCTCAAGTGGAAAAGGGTCTCTATGCTGCTTTTCAAAGATACAGTCTTCACACTTATCTTTAGGAAGAGTTATGTCCCATCCTCATATGCCATAACCAAGTATCATTTCCATAGAAGAACTATAGCATTGTGCTTCATTATAATTAATATTCAACGGAAACAAACGATTTTTGGTCATTTGCACCTTTGCAATGAGTCTCTTTCTTTTATCATGAATTGTACAGATACCTCCTTCAATGTGCATTGAATATCCTCTCTCAAAAAATTGTCCCATACTCAACAAGTTTTGATGTAGCCCAGACACATAAAGCACATCTGTTATATAAGCTTGAGAACCATTTTTCAGAATAATAGCTATCCACTCTTTTCCCATAACTGGTACTAAGGCTGGGTAACTGATGTGATGCTTGGGTTAACAAAGTAAGAAAATAAGAAAAATACAACGTACATCATGAAATTCAATCCTTTCGATAAATAATATATTACATGATATCTTCTTTTTTTCTTAATCAATTAACATTAACAACTCAAAGATGACAAAGGAGTTCAGCCAACGCCAAACCGGATTAAGCCAACAAACCTTTTTTTTTGTTTTTTTTTTGCAAAAAGCCAAAACTAAACAACTTCATTCAAATGGCTTATATGATCCTTATTTGATACGGACGTAACTATTCAAACCACACACACGTAATGGCAGAACACTGATCGAGTCACTGAGACACTGACACTGAAAACGTAGATAACACACACAATCATCAGCCAACGGGGTTCATGTATAGATAGCATTTACCACTTATTCAGAATCGCATAGGTGTTTGTTCATGTCTACAATGACCTGATTGCAGAAAGTTAGATAAGCAAAGGGAGCTGGAGAATCCTCGTTCATCTTCTCATACTCAATAGTCCATGTGACAACGCATCCTTTTCCAATAGGCTTTGGATTGACTTCAATTATCAAATCAAACTTCTTGTAATCCTTCATCAAGTCTCCTTCAAATACACGGTGATGTAACGTTCTTGTTTCATCATTGTGTGTTGTTTCCGATACAGTGTGAATCGTCTTATACCCTCTGCACACATGAAGACTAACATTTTAATGCAATGTTGCGAAGTGTAAATCATATCTAATCAAGCGCGAAATATCATTCATGGAAAACCGGAAGTATATGAAGTAAAATGATTGATTGCTCAAGTGTGTCTATACGTACCGTGAATGATGTTCCATTCCTTGATACAACCAGAAGAGTTTGCATCTCCATCGATAACTTTGGTACTGGCGTAATGCTGAGGAACAGCCTTTTGTGCATCTTCTGCATACTTATAAATTTTATAGTATTTGTCAGCGTCGCAGCTGACCTCCAATCCAATCGCAAGTTTCCAGCTAGACCTGAAATACCATGACGTGCCATTGATGTTGATGATGAGTGTTCCCCAACATATTGACCTATTTTTTGCACAGAACTATGCAATTGAAGGATAGAACAGGCGATAATGAAATCAATGTTAGATGAACGGGTTTATATAGGGGAAGAGTGCGTGCGGCTTATGGTTGTTTATGCTCTGTATACAGTGGCTTACCACCTACTAGTGTGCTGAAACGTGATTAGTCTGTTTAAAACTAAGAGATGCACGTAAATATATGGAGCAAGTTGTTCGACTGCATTTTCCATCCAAAATAAAAAATGGTTCAACAGCTGTACATCTTAAATGGAAAGGCGAATTCATTTTAGAATATGTTTAAAGAACACGGGCAGTATTAGTAACCACTTGCATAAAGTCGAGCATACAGTGAAATGAATATCGAATCCATGTCGATTAAACGAGCTTATATGGAAAATTAATAAATAGATTTACGGTTCACACATCACAGCGGCATTACTCGACTAGTCATGTAAAATGGTATCAAAATATCACATCGTTGGCCAAATTTACAAACATTGTCATAGTCCTATGACTCCATTTCTATAGATCTACTACTCCAGTCCATATCTGCCGGTCAAATAATAGAGGAAGTTGTTGAAATATAGTACCGCAGGTACAAAAGAGCCGACTGACCGGAGACAGTCAAATTATGGTTCGTTAAACAGACATTTTTAGTTTTTGTAAACTGACCGTCACTAGAATGTGGTTGACTGTTCGAATCAAACATTCAAATCTAATCTTTTTTCTTAGCAAGCCCACTGCCATATGATACACGTCCATACCAACAACGACATCCAACCACCATTTCTTGGATCCATGTAACATGCATTATTTCACCAAGAGTAAACCTATCTATCCATGTAACATGCATTAATTCCTCCGCATGCTCCACTGATCCATGACATTTAGGTAGGACCCTTCGCTTCCGGATGGTCCTAAATCTAGTCACCAAAGGGTCCTTTTTCAGCAGCTAGTCACCAAAGGATCCAAAATCTAGCCACATAGCAAGGTCAATATTGTTGGAGCAAATTAAATGAAGGAAGTACCTAACAAATCACCCATCCCCATTTAACTCTTGAAAAATCTAAAAATTTTAGTAGCCTAGAAGTTTTTTTCTTTTCAAATTAAATTAGGGGTTTCAATGGTACTTGAGTGAATCGGAAAAGGTTAGGAACAAATTTTGATTTGGACCTAAGTTAAAATCAAAGAATTAGATATGGCGCGCCTTCACCATGTTACCTACTTGTCTACTACCTGAAACAATTTGAAAAACTGTTCCGGAAATTGACTAGACTATATACATCTAACTAACTATCCCGTTGATTAAGGATGCAAAAATGCTAAGATCACTGATTAGTGATGCAAAATGCTATGATCACTAATTAAGTAAGCAAAAATGCTATGATCACTGGTTGGGGATGTGACCATGCATGCAACTAAACATCATTGATTGGGGGTGTGACCATGCATGCAGCTAAACCATTAAAAAATGCGCGTTAAAACAGTCATGGATGATAGAGAAAACTCATAAAACAACCATTCTAGACTGACATAGATACATCTGAACGATAATATTCAAAGTGGATCCTTATCGGATAGATTTAAAAATGCGCGTTAAAACAGTCGTGGTAATGGACTAAATTGGATCTCAGCATCCTCTCACAAAAGACAATATTCCTGAGAAACTCACGGTCAATCTTGCATTTCTGATCATAAAGCTTGAATGATTAACTAGACCAAATGCTTCTTGTAAGCCTTCATCAGTTCTCCTTATACGGTGATGCAAAGTCCTCATTTCATCATTGCTTGTCCTTTCCTCCTTAGCGCTCATTGCCTTACCCTCTGCAAGCACAAAAGCAGACAAACGAAGGTCAAATTACGAAGTGATTCATAGATGGGATCATCGATTCGATTGCAATATTTTGTTTATAAAAATACCAAGAATGTATCCCATTCCTTTGTACATCCGGAAAGAAGTCCATCTCCCTGGACAACATTGACGGCAGTGAAAAGATGAGGAACTGCCTTCGGAACATCTTCATGGTGCTTAAAAATTCTATAATATTTGTCAGCATCGCAATGAACCTTTGTTTCAGTTATAAGTTTCCCAACTTGACCTGAAACACCATGATTGGCATCGACAGTCGGTGATGGTTGCACACAAGTATATGGATCTGTGAATCCATAACTATGAATTTTATGTTGGTCTAACGAGTTTATATACAAAAGGAATTAGCGGACTAACAGTTCATGGTGACATTGTGAGCTGTACATGTCAAACTTTCCTTTTACCTGCCAACGTTAGATAGTACGAAAATGGGGTATTAAAATTATGTCCTGGATGGATCGTTCTATGTATCCGTTAGTCTATAACATCGAGTCAAATAATTTGTAGAGGAAGTGGTTGAACGTACGGAAAATGGTCATTTGTCCAAATATTTTTAAATCACGGTTTAAATGGACGAGTAAAAAATAGTTCAGGTGAAATGGACAAGAAAAAATAGTAAGGATGAAACTGGATTCATCCTAGCTTAAATTTAAAATATAGTAAGGATGAAACTGGATACATCCTGTGTAAATTAAAAATAAAAAAAAAATATTTGAAAATGGGAACGATGAAACTGGTTACATCCTGACCATTTTTAAAATTTTGGCCATTTAAACAGTATCTAAATCTAAATGTCCTTTTCACCCAGAAATTGTTGATTTTGGTCTTTTTAACCAATTTTGTGTTGAACGTAATACTGTATGTATACAATAACTGAATCTTAATTAGCCTTTCTAGTTTGAGGTCTAGGGGTTTTATTCGAGGCCTGTTAGTAAAAGCCGAAAAAGATCATTAGAAAATAATTTTACACAACCTCTTAGCCAACTATTCTCTTACTATCTATTTTACCGTTGATTAATTAGAGTTAATTAATCATTTTAGATGTTAATTAACCGTGTTAGATGTGAGATCAACTAATTTAAATCGATCTTCAAAATATTAAACCACTGAAATCTTTTGATTTTTTTTCGAAAACATTATCAGAATCGGCTAATGTTCATGCACTCGTAAACCGATTTTGGGTTGGTGTTTTGAGTATTCACGAAGGACATCAGTAATCACTTAATGTATATATATACAAAATCTGATTATTTTAATCGTAATTTTTGGCGTAGTATATAAACCGATTGTTTCATTTTCATAAGAAAAAACATATTCGTTGATACTTTCATTCATTTTAAATCTACTCCTTTTCGTAGGAATCGCGGATGCACCTAGCACGTGCATCAAGCCTTTGAACCCCTAGACGTCCCTAGTGGAAGAGTTATAGTCTCGTGAGAGTTTACATAGAGATCTACCACAAAATCTACACAAAACTACTAAAACTATCAATCTTACTCAGAGGAAATCAAGTCCGATTCACCTACCATAATTTCCGGGACATATTCCGAAATTTTGGATACCATGAAGTGATAACTTTCATCAATTGTGAATGCTTCTCCCTTTTCCTCCAAGTAGTGAGCTTTCACGGCTTCATGATACAAAAGCACAACACAAACTTACTTTGTTAGTTTGAAATTGATAAAGTAGATTATGTAAAACAAATCATAAAAATACTTACAAATTGTTGAAGGGACAAGGTAAAGTGGCTAGCGCTCAAAATCCGTTGTTAAATAGCTATAAAAGCAACTATCGCATTTTGGATGACTTGGTGCCTATCATGGATTTGTTGAAGACTTATTCTCCTCGGATTGCCATAATCTTGCCTATATTTGTCATATATCTTCTTCCAAAAGGTTTCGGTATCTAGCCTTACGGGGCAGTGATCTACAACTCGACTTTCCGTGTACCATGCTTTGATGATTGCCAAATCTTCAACGGAGCCAGATAAAGCCATGCTTGTATTTGGAGGCATGAAATAAGCAGTTGTAGAGTATATGGAGTATGAGAGAATATAATGAGCAAGTTTGAGGCAAATTGGGGACTATTTTTTTCAAAAAAAGTGAAATAATTTAGCACAATCAATCTTCTCGAATGCCCATAAAAACCGATTATGTTTTCATGCCCACCATAATCGGTCTTTATGTTTGGAAACATTAACCGATTGAGCCTAAAAAATCAAATAAATAAATAAATTGAACTTTTTCCATTGACAATAATCGTTCTATATATTTGCACACGTGATCCTATTCTGACTAGAAAAAGATACAAAAACCTGACATTTCTAAGGCATGAAGAATCGGATTATATTGATAAACACATAAACCGATTCCCTGATAAAGCCTTAAGAATCGGTTTATAAGTGCAGCCATATAGCCCAATTGTTCGCTTGTATTTGAAAAACAGAGTTGGAAGCATGCATAAACTTGTCTTACCATCGAATACATATAATTATAGTTAAAACTAGAAATTAGGTTTTCTTTTTGTTATATTAATAATAAAACCCAGATGGGATGTCACCTGCCTTTAAGAGTTTTAATATATTGAAAAACTGAAAATATGGTTGAGAGACAAAAAATTAGCCTCAAGCAAACAAATTTTCAAGTGGCTAATCTTCAGACTCTTAGTATCCACTTTCATTCAATATTTTATATGAAGGGGTGAACCTTTTATATGAAGGGGTGAACGAATGAGTTTGGTTGAAAGTGGACCACTTCTCATCCCATACTATAGCACCTAATCATATTTGATCAAGCTCTTTCAATTTGGATGTGAATTCTCATCCAATATCCCTTGCTCTTATATATGAGGGACAAAGGGAGTTATTCAAATGGTTGAAATAAAAATGGGAATAATTCTAACCAACTATGTGCCTAGAAATATGTAAAAGAGGGATCAAATTTTATGGATTGGAAATAAAACTTTTCTCCTTCTAATAATATTAGGAATTTTATACTCAAGAGGATGTCCTAAAAGTGATGCCACATACAAAAAGTGATGCATTGTACCGCGTTGTGTAGTGATTTATACATGTTATGACGTTATTTCTCAGCGTGTTGTGTTGTGTTGTGCCGCCTGCTTATTGGTGGAGCATGTTGTCTTATGCATATAAGTCGGACACAATACAACACACTAAGCTTATATGATATTTTATGCCGTGCCAGATCACAAGTCGTGTTGTGTAGTACTTAAATGTTAACGGGTTCTGCTGTAAATGTGCTAGAATTACACATTTTACACCCCTGCTTAACAACGATAGTTTGAAAACTCAATCCTTTGACAAAAAAGAAAAGGTAGATACCCTACGTCTCCAAAGAGGCTCTCAAGCCTTTGACAACGCGAGACTGTAGAAAAGAGAGCACGCCCAAGAGAAATAAAATTCCCCATATCCCGCGACAATGCATCGAAATCAGGGGTTGAGCACCCAGAATCTCACTTTTGACTGATGAGCGCTTGCTAACGTGAATGGTCCATTAAACACCAAGAATCTAACTCAACTTACTATAAACTAACACCAAAGCAGCTATGAAAGAGATGAACAAATGAATAAGCGAGGCTACTTGGTTCCTGAACAAATGATGAAGTCGCATGTACCAGTCATACCGTCTCGAATATGCCTACCTGGCTAGTGGTAGAATACGCTCGCATCTTTCGACCGCAGGAAGGATGCAAGTCCAAAAAAGACTAAACCATGGGACTTGCAGAAAGATGCAAGTCCCATAAATGGCACTACACAAGAGGACTTCTAAGAAGAAAGAAATCCCAAGAGACGCCGAGAAAAGGGCGAGTCTAAGATACACCAAACAATGGGACTTACAGGAAGAGAGAAAGCCAAAGAGACGCCGAGAAAAGTGAGAGTCGAAGACACATCATACAAGGGGACTTGCAGGAAGAGAGCAAGCCCAAGAGACGCCGAGAAGAGAACGAGTCAAAGAGACATCGCACTAGGGGACTTACAGGAAGAGCGCAAGTCCAAGAGAGGCCGTGAAGAGAGCGAGTCGAAGAGACATCCACTACAGGACTTGCAGGAAAAGATCAAATCCAAAAGACGCTGAGAAGAGGGCGAGTCGAAGAGACACCACTAGGGGACTTGCCGAATAAGTGCAAGTCCAAGAAATGCCGAGAATTCAACAAGTCGAAGAGACACCACACTAGTGGACTTGCAAGAATTGAGCAAGCCCAAGCGGTTATGAATCAAGACTATGGGACTTGTAGCGAGTGCACAAGTCAGAAATCATCAACATACAAGGGAACTTACGAGAAAACGCTCAAGGCTCTGGCAAGAGGCGCATATGACTGACTAGGGGACTTGTAGCAAGCATGCAAGTCGAAACCATCCAAGCTTGGAAAACAAGGGGACTCTGGGGAATATGCGAGTCTCAAGGTGAAGGCACCAAAAGAAGCGTGCAACGACAAAAAAGCCGAGGAAGAGGATGATAGACTGTTGAGAAGACAAACGCCTTGCCCAAACAGTCATGGGATTTAATGTAGATACCTGGAAAATTCCAAGGAAAAAATGACCATATAAGATGTAAGCCCAAAGTGATAGTAATAGGGCTTACAGAATGGTATAAGAGATAATTTGGGCTTAAAGGAGAAGAGTCTTAATGATTCATTAAGGGAAATCAGGATAATAAGTCCAAGAGGAAAGACTAATGATTCAACCTTAGAAAGGAAGAAAGAGCATGCTTGTAAAATACTTCTAAAAGGATGGATATGAAATAAGGCGAAGGAGAGAGATGTCTATAAAAGGGGGATTGATCTCCACTAACAAAATCAGAGCCAATTTCTTATGGCTAACTATTTACTACTTTCTAGAGTAGGCTTTGACTCTACTATGATATATATTACTGAAATAGAGGTCCTTTGCGATGCTGACGAATACTATAAAATATTTAAACACCATGAACATGCTCCAAACGCACTTCCTCATCTGTTCACAAAGTTATCAAAAGATATGGTATCTGTTCTGGTAGTGTCAAGGAATGGAACTTTACCATTGGTATGTATAGATGGAAATATGGAATTGCAGTCAACCCCGTTTCACTTTCTCCGTTAATAATCCCATTGCACTTTATTAGATTTGATTTACGCTTCATGGCTTTGCATTCAGGTGTTTATTTTCGCGCATGCAGATGGTAAGACACTTAGCGCTACAGAGGAATCAACACATACCGATGAAACAAGGACAGGACATCACCGTATATTCAAAGAAGACTTCATGAAGGATTTCAAGATGTTTGATTCGGTGATTCATGTGAATCCGAAGCCTGGTGGAAAGGGAAGCATTATAAGTTGATCTATGGTGTATGAGAGAAAAAACGAGGATGTTCCACCGCCCTTTGCTTATCCACCTTTTGCATCAGAGCATTATGGACATGAACAAACACCTATGCGTTTTCGAACGAATTATGGAAGCCATGTATATATACCTCAGCATGTGTTGTTTTAATCAGTTGAGTTTGTCTTTCTTGCAGTAGTATGCCTATGTCTATGTACTCAATGCAAGTTACAGTGCTATCTATCACCTCCGTTGATCCTTGTGGATAAATCACAAGTCATTTAATTTCTAATCGCGGAGCTAGATTTTTTTCCTATTAGCCAAGTATTATGTTTCATTAGTTTACAAATTATTCTTGCAAGTAAAAAAAATCTGGCAAAAGAAGGAAGAACTATGTTTAATATTTTATGTAATGACTCTTTTCTTGACTGGATGTTATATAGACTAACGGATACATAGAACTATACAATATTACGTACTATCTACCGCTGGCAGGTAAAGGAAAGTTAGACATGTACAGCTCATAATGTCACCATGAACTGATAATCCTCTAGTTCCTTTTCTATATAAATTCGTTAGACCAACATGGATTCAATATCAGCTGCTCCAGTCTTTCATAGTGTTGGAACAATATTTATTAATTATTATTTTAATGTGTTTAACTAAATAAAATTAATTTATTGTTTTGTTTGTGAATGAAAAACTTATTAGTCCTACATTGTGGAGTTTCCACTTTTTAGTTGTTTTAAGAGACTATATAAGTTTTTTAGTCCCACATCGGGGAATTCCTCTTCTTAAATTGTTTTATTCCATTATATAAAGAAATTCACTATTTTTGTAAAATTATGGGAAAGGGGTTGCTCTATATTTTAGAGGGACCCCTAAGGGAAAATATTTTATAACGTTTTTTAAACATTCACGATTTTCCTTAACGGTTTTTTCGGAGTTGCCAAGCTCAAGTTAAGCATCTACTACATATGCTAGTAGTAGGTGTATTAGGGTGTTTTATCCTGGAGATATCCATCCTGTGAGGGCTATAGCATCACTCTTGAGTGTAGCCGGACGCTAATGTCTTAAGGACAGCGTGTTGAACACGTGACTCACTCTATTTTCCAAAGTTTTGCCTTGTTGCTGTTGCGGAGATACGGGGAGCTTGTTCGTTTCGTCAAAGCAATCACTTCCATTATAAAGGCTAAGTATCAATAACTTTTGCTTATTTGATTTTTCTTTGTTTTTTATTATTGCACCCAACAATCTTAAGACAGTAGTATTTGTAATAATCGAAAACGATTGATTGGTTTGTGAATCATGGATGTTAATTGTGGAGTGAAAAACAAAAACGAATTTCTGGTCATCTGTAGAGTTTCAATTTTATATTTTAATCTAGAAGGAATTTCGATGAACCCTTTTGACACAACGTAGTAGACATCCTGATAGTTACCCGCGTAAAATTTCAGAATATTTGGAGTTGTAAAAGTATTTTTTTGATATTTTACAAAACAGAAAAACGTTTCTGAAAAATTCTGACGAGCAGAAAATTGTTGTTAACTAAATTAATTTTTGTGGGGTAACCATGAGTTTTTTGAAACTCTGATTCAAACGAAGTTTGTATATATAGATGTTATCTTCAAAACTCATATTTTACTTTCTGATTTGGAATTTGGAATTGTGATTTGTGAATAAAGGTGTCATCTCCGAGGGACATGGCTAATAGCCGCATGTGGTTGGAAACAAATCTTCCAAAGATGGCAAAGGTGAGAACATCGAACGCAACTCTAAGCATGGTCTTCATGATAAAGGTATATTTCGTAAACTTGAATCCGGAATTACTTTAGTTAAGGGTGAGTGTTATGTTTGTAAAATTCCTGGCCACGCGGCAGTAAATTGTAGACAACATAAAAACCTTAATAAGTAGAAAGTTAATGCTAATTTAGTTGAAACAAACTAGAACGAGTTTGGTGGTATGATGTCGGAAGTTATTTTAATAACCAATGTGAGAGACCAGTAGGTGGACTCTGGAGCCACCAAGAATGTTTGTTGAAACAGAGACTTGTTCACCTCCTATCATAGGATAGGGGATGTCGAGAAACTCTTATTGAGTAACTCATATGCAATAGAGGTTGCATAAAAGGAAAAGGTCGAGCAGAAGCTCATATCTGTAATATTCTCACATTGAATGAAGTTTTCATGTTCCGAGCATATGCGAAAATCTTGTATCTTATTCGGTTGTAGATGGAAAAATATTTAAGATCTTAATTGAATCTGGAAAACTTGTTGTAACTAGGCAGTGATTTTTTAAGCAAGAGTTATAGGACTTTCGGTCTATATAAGCTTAACGGAAAAACTGATGATGTGAACGTAGTTGATTCTTGTGATATCTTTGTGTGATTGATTGTTTTACGTGGTAGACTTGGAACCGTAAACTTATAAGTCAATGCTTAACTGGCTAGCATAGGCTTCGTACCCAAATTTAGTTTGGATTTTGAACACAAAAGTGAAATCTGTGAAGAATCAAAATATGCTATAAAATCTTTTAGCACAAATGTTCAGAGTAATTATAAGCCTTTAAAATTAATTCAGTTAGGCCTAGTTGACATGAGTTCAACCCAAAATCATTGTGGTAAAAGATGGTTATAACTTCCGTAGATGATTGTACGAGGTACTATCTTGTATACTTGCTTAGGATAAGGATGACGCCTTAGAAGCCTTAAGATGTATAAACTTGAAGTTGGAAACCAATTAGAAGCCTTGAACATAACAACCATATCCTTAAGGAGATGATAATTTCCATGTTGATTAGTTGAAGATTACCTGCGGCCTTGTGGGGGGAGGCAGTCCTCTTAACTAGTATATCCTGAATAAAGTACCCTTTTAAGAATCAGATGAAACTCCATATGGTTTATGGAACGGTAGATGACCTTCTTATGAATGTGTCAAAGTGTGGGGGCGTTTGACTAAGATTGTAATTCCTCTTCCTAAAAGAACTAGATTGAAACCAAAAATGTTGATTGTGTTTTCGTATAGGGTATATTGAGTATACTTCTACAAATAGATTTTTGGTTGTGTGTTCTGATTTTTTCTGACATTGGTGTGAATATTATTATGGAATCTAAGGATGCTGAGTTCTTTGAACATGTTTATTCTAAACCTGTACCTCACTAGAGATGTGTTGTTGATCCCCTAGATTTATTTTCAAATAGTCAGAACTTATTTTAAAGAAAGATGAAGTTGATGTTGAGCCTAAGAGAAGTAAAATAATTAGACTTGAGACTTCTTATGAAACCGACTTCATAACATGCCTAGCTTAGTCTGAGCCACAGACTTGTAAAGAAGCCTTGATATCTACTGAAACCCCATTCTGGTAAGAAGCTTCATTTAGTGAAATGGACTCAGTCCGTTGGAACCAGACTTGGGAGCTTGCTAGTTTACCTCCAGGTTGTAAGACCATGGTATGTAAATGAGTCTTTAAGAGGAAACGATAGGTAGATGAAACTGTGGAAAAATATTAAGCTAAGTTGGTAGCTAAAGGCTATAAACTAAAATAAGGTGTAGATTTCCTTGATTCTAATTCAATTGTGACGGAAATTACTTCCGTTGAGATACTAATTGTTATTGCTGCCATAAAGAACGTAGAGATACATCAGATGGATGTTAAGACAGCTTTTTCTAAAACCGTGAATTAGGTAAAGAAATTTACATAGATCAACCTGAAGACTTTGTAGTGAAAGGTTGTGAATACAAAGTTTGTAATTTGAAAAATCTTTGTATGGTTTTCAAATAAGCACGTAAACAGTGACATGGAAAATTTAATCATGTGATAATGGATAGTGGATTTAAATTAATGAATCTGACAAGTATGTTACAAGTAACTTGTTAAGGATGTCTGTGTAATTGTATGCTTGTATGTTGATGATATGCTTGATACAAACATAGATGTGATCAATTCCACTAAAAACATGCACTGAATGAGAACATTGACTTGGACTTGGGCCCTTTTGATGTAATCTTAGGGATGAGGATTAGAAGATAATCAAACATTTATAAGTCTTAGTCGTTCTCATTATGTTGAGTTGTGCTTAAGAGATACAATCAGTCTGATTGTAAACCTGCTTGTACTTCGTACGATTATTCTTGTAGTCTCAAGAAAAATAAGGGTAGTGGAGTATCTTAACTTGAATACTCAAAAGTTATAGGATGTCTGATGAATTTAATGAACTGTAAGAGTCCAGACATTGCCTATATTGTGAGTAAGTTAAGTGGATATAATTGTAGTCCAGAGCAAGAGAATTCAGATGCACTGAGTAGTATTATGGTACCTAAAATACTCTTTTGATTTATGAAAGGTATCTTGTTGTCCTTGGGACTTTATGATGCAAACTGGATAGTTGACTCAGAGGAGTCTAAGTCTACGAGTGGATATGGTTTCACTCTAACATGTGGGTTTGTTGTTGGAAGATTTCCAAACAAACATATCGCTCAATTCATTATGGAATCTGAGAGTATTGCGTTAGATAAAGCATGAGAGGGGGCCGAGTGCCTAAGATTTTTAGAAGACATTCCTCTTTGGCATAGGCCTGTGCCAGCTATATCTATACATTGTGTTAGCCAAGCTATAATAGTTAAAGCTAAGAAATAACTAATCTCAATCGGCGTTATTTCCATTGATTGGATAAAGTCCAAGGAGAATATCGCGCAATCTTTGACGAAAGGTTTGTACAAAGAGATAGTTAAAAATGCATCGAGGGGGTTGGGGCTTAAGCTCATATATTAAACTTGCCATGAAGGATACTCAACCTTGCTGACTGGAGATCCCATGATCAAGGTTTCGAATGAGACAACTAATTTGTGGTGGGTAAAGGTAAACACTATCAGAGATTTTCATTCTTGTCCCTTCCCTATGGTGTAGACGTGATAGTGTGACTGCATGTGGAGGATGACTTTTTAATAAGTCTTAATGAGTTCTATAGTTTCAATTTAAGATTGAAGTGGGGTGTAGCAGTAACACTCTTTATGGAAACTCACCTATCTGAATGAGGAAGTGGGTCGCTTCCTGTGAGAATATGAGCTGATTCTCTAGAGCATTCTGAGAAACAGGATACGTCCAGGGCCAAAACGGACAAAACGGCACGAGCTTGGCAGCAATCTTGGAGATATCACCCGTGTTGTTATCACGAATTACATCAAATGCTAGAGTTCAAGACATAGTTCACTGTCTCTAGCAAGTAATTCTGGTAATATCTCACTAAGCAAAGGTTCAAGACCTCATGGACACCTCTGCCTAAAATGGTATTTCCTGCGTTTTTTATATGATTTTCGCTTTTGATGGTTTTGGTATTACTGGAACTTAGTACCTAAGGTCACTAAGTGTTCACTGGTTCATGCTTTTTCACTTTCGTGAAAGGAACCTTTAGTCTCACTTGTGAGGAGCTAAAGATGAAAGCTCTCATACTATATGATTTTTGCAATCCATAGTATGACCCTGGGGTCAACACATTTTTGTGTGAAGGAGAGGACATTGAAATGACTAGTATGATTTCAACACACAGACGTTCCATATGTCTGTTCGATCAAGCCGGATCATGGAGATTGGGTGTTGACTTACCAAGATTTATCTGTGTTTTTCATGTTTTATTGAGGTTTTCATTCATGTGGGGGATTGTTGGAACAATATTTATTAATTATTATTTTAATGTGTTTAACTAAATAAAATTAATTTGTTGTTTTGTTTGTGAATGAAAAACTTATTAGTCCCACATTGTGGAGTTTCCACTTTTTAGTTGTTTTAAGAGACTATATAAGCTTTTTAGTCCCACAACGGGGAATTCCTCTTCTTAAATTGTTTTATTCCATTATATAAAGAAATTCACTACTTTTGTAAAATCATGGGAAAGGGGTTGCTCTATATTTTAGAGGGACCCCTAAGGGAAAATATTTTATAGCCTTTTTTAAGCATTCTCGATTTTCCTTAACGGTTTTTTTGGATTTGCCAAGCTCAAGTTGAGCATCTACTACATATGCTAGTAGTAGGTGTATTAGGGTGTTTTATCCTGGAGATATCCATCCTGTGAGGGCTATAGCATCACTCTTGAGTGTAGCCGGACGCTAATGTCTTAAGGACAGCGTGTTGAACACGTGACTCACTCTATTTTCCAATGTTTTGTCTTGTTGATGTTGCGGAGATACGGGGAGCTTGTTCGTTTCGTCAAAGCAATCACTTCCATTATAAAGGCTAAGTATCAATAACTTTTGCTTATTTGATTTTTCTTTGTTTTTGGTTATTGCACCCAACACATAGTTTCATATACTTGTGTGCAACAATCAACCATCGATGGCTCATTATGGGTGTCACATAAATATTTATGGATGTCACGGTATCCAAAATTAATTGTGGACCTAACAATGGGTATATTTTTTTTTTGGGTCTCCCCCTAAGTTTCCCATTTTGCAATGGTGGTGCAAAGAGTGGCGGCAAGTTTTTGGTAACGATTAGGGTTTTATCTTTGCTGGACTTTCTACTTTACATGGGCAGTTCCTATCCGGGTATCGCTAACATTGTAACTGGTCTTGGGCTTCGATGAGTTTGTGTCCCCTGGGCCTGGTTTTCTTACAGCTTGTAAGTGTAAGGATTCCATTCTTTTGATCTCCTTGGTCATCTCAGTAATCTCTGCCCTTTCGATTGAAAGGTGTATCCGTTTGTAATTTGCTGTTCAAAGTCTGCTTGTAATAATTCTTATTTCTTCAATCAATATATTCCCTTTTCACGATAAAAAAAAATGTACGTCAGTATTTAATGTTATTCTGCAGTATGCCTATGTCTACGTGATCAAGTTCAGTGTTTGTACACGTGAGCTTTGTGGCTTTGTGATTACTATATTGTATGTTTTTCATAAAAATAAAGACTAATTAAGGGCAATTGCAAGTTAGAATGACATTCTATTAATCATTTTGAATATATAATACATATGAGTTGCTCTATATGTAAAAATAATACACAGATGATTGACTCGATTAAAAATTTTGAATTGCAAAATCAAAGGGGTACAGCGTTCTCATCTCTGAAATAAATTGGGATTATCTTGTTGGCAAACCAATCATGACTGATTCTCAAAAAGCCTTATGAAGACAAGGATGTCGTATGCCAGAATATGTTTTGGAGTTGATGCTAAGTGTACATTCCTAATTGTGCTCCCGTTCCACATTGATAAAAATAAATATGAGGAAGTATCCCTGGAAACCTACTGCTTGCTCTCACTGCAAGAAATTTGGCCATTTAAGTGCAAAATGTAACTCCAACCCAACAATTAAGTATAAGAGAGTGTGGGTTCCTAAGTTTAAGAACTCTATTGAAGTTTCTGTGCCAGCTACAGTTGCTAGGGAACAAACCGTCCGTAACTCAACACAGAGTTGAGCCAATCCTTTGGTGGCTAATTTGGTGGAATCTCGGTCCACAAATGAGGCTCCAGATGGGAGTGGGAGGGATGAGGTCGGGGACTTGTTATGATGACGTCCCAATCTTTAACTGTGGAGTGCACATCCTATACTAGAAAAAACAAGAATTCAGGTAGAAAAGGAAATAAGCAGGTTCCAACTTGCTGTTTAAATACTGTCTAAGATATGATTGCAAGTGCGGATTCAAGTGAAGTTCCCCCAGAATAGAAAGGAAGACTTAAGAGAAGAAGAAAACAGAGTCAAGGATGTTGATGAGACAAGTGAAGAGCCTTATGAAGAATCTGAATTTGAAACTGACAAAGATGATGATAAACTACGAGTTCATTTTTTATTTCGCGTTGCGTGATCAATAGAAATTTCAAATTGCAAGGAGCATTGTTATTTTTCCATGTGGATTCTTTTCCTGACTAATGTTCTACATAATTTTCAAACATATACAGACGATCCGTTACGGATTGATTTCGGTAGCTTAATTTTGAACAATCTTATGTTAATAACGATCTAGTCATATATCAAACTCGACAGGATCGATTGAACGTGAAGGAATAAATGGTGTAGGTGTAACTAGTAAAATTGTTACTTTTCATGGACAACGTTTATAAGCAGTCGAAAGTTCATCTCTTAAGTGATTAAGTCATTTCAGCAATCGATTACTTAGACATCTCTATTTTTACTTTTACACCAAATTAAGGGTATATGTTTTCTTACAAATAGTTAGAATTAACCAACATGTGTACAAGATTTGAACGAATAACTTATCATACTTGTTAATGTTATTTTCAAGATTAGAGTGTATTAGATTTAATCACCTTTTAATTACTCTTAACACAATAAGTTTTACGAGGAGAAATGCTAAACCGGCCGTGGATTTTAAGGAATACGCCGTGTGAGAGAGTGCTGAGATCCACTTTAGCCCAATACCAACTCCAGTGCTAAGATGCTTGAGGATATATCTAGGATGATCAGTCTGGTATCGTTGTTTTATGAATTTTCTCCATCAGCCACGACTGTTTTAGTAATCATTTTTAAATGGTTTAGCTGCATGCATTATCGCATCGCTAATCAATGATCATACTATTTTGCATCCTTATCAATGGGATAGTTAGTTAGAAGTACGTACGTAAAGTGTAGTCAATTTTTATAACAGTTTTTCAAATTGTTTCAGTGCAGTAGACATGTAGGTAGCATGGTGAAGAAGCACATGCCAAATCTAATTCTTTCATCGATCAAATCAAAATGTGTTCCAAACCATTCCCGATTCTAGCTAACAAATACCATTGAAACCCTAATTTAATTTGAACAAAACCTACTAAAAATTTTCGGCTTTCAAGAGTTGAATGGAGATGGCTATGGTTTGCAAAGTCCTTTATTTTTACTTTTACACCAAATTAAGGGTATACGTTTTCTTACAAATAGTTGGAATTAACTAACATGTGTACAAGATTTGAACGAATAACTTATGATACTTGTTAATGTTGTTTCCAAGATTAGAGTGTATTAGATTTAACTCACCTTTTAATTACTCTTGACACAATGAGTCTTACAAGGAAAAATGCTAAACAGAAAATGGGCTATTCGGCCAAAAAGCATTTTTCCCGGTTCAGATGGACGGGTAAACTTTTTCCCTGGGTCAAATGGACGGGACATATTTTTAATTGAAACGGACAGAAGTGCCCTTACAAAATATCTTCTCATTAGGAAACAAGCATACAGAATATCGATCTCCCTCTCTCCACAACGTTCTTCAACTGCTCTCCACCATCTCCACAAAGTTCTTCATATGTTGTCCACCATCTCTAGAAGAAATTGGTTTCTCCAACGTCTCTTCGACATCAAACCATATCATTCGAAATGGTTTAATCACAGTTTCTTCACCCAGAACAATATCATAAACTTGTTTTCATCCACCGTATCGTCGCCATCAACTAGTTGAAATCAGTTTCTCCACCGTATGCAAAACATCAACACCACTACATCAACTTGGTTTCATCAGATTAAAGGTTTCTAGGGTTTCAATAGATCAGTTCAGTTTCTTCTAAGAAATTAAGGCTTCAATCGATCAGTTCAGTTTCTTCTAAGAAATTAGGGTTTCAATCGATCAGTTCAGTTTCTTCTAAGAAATTAGGGTTTCAATCGATCAGTTTCATGTCTACTAAAACTCGTAAGTTTTCATACCCTAACTTTATTTTGAATTTATTTTCAGAATTTCATGATTTATTTGTTGAATTAGTTGATTTTTTTTTTTCATTTCACTGGATGTGTGGATGTTACTGGGTTTCATTTGGTTGTTGTATGAATTGTATGTTATGGATGAAATTGGTTTGCATCTGGTTATTTGAGTTTTTTCAATGTTATTAATTAAAACTGTTCAAGTGTATGTTATGGATGAATTTGGTTTTCATCTGGGTATATGAATTGTATTAGCAGGTTTAAACTATAATGGAACTGGTTTCATCCAGTTTTAAACTGCATTATATATTGTTTCAGCAGACTAAAACTAGATGAAAACAGTTTGGGCAATTTAACAAAGTGTCCAGCTTCCTACCATATATTTAATAAACCGGCCAAAAAATTTAAATCTTTTATAAAGTGGCCTTTCTGTTAGATATAACACCTGGTCCCACCAAAATGGTCCACCAAGCTGACTTAGTCAATCATGGGGCTTAAAATTACCACTACATCCTCACCCTTATGTTATCGATTCTTTTTTTCATTCATTTCTTCTTGTTTATGTTTGTCTCTCTCTGTATCTCAATTCTTCTCATCGAACTCGGATGATTGATGAAAATAGAAGTGATCTCACAAGCAGTCAATACCGAAGATGTGGTTATTAGTGAAGAAGAAGAAGAATGGTTTATTAGTGATATTTGACAATTTTAAAGTTTTTAGGGTTTTGCTGGATGCAGCAGCGAAGCTGAAGTACAAATCGAAGATGAAGTTGAAATCGGGGATGAAGAAATCAAAATCCAGGTAAGAATTTTAGAACCCACACGTTAATTAACTTAGTCTTTAATGAAAACACATGTTTGGATGGTGAAATCAATTGATTTCGATTGTTTGAATTCTAGGGTTTGGGGCTCTTTCCTTTTCTTTTTTTTTTTGTTTAATCAATTGACTTAATTTGCAGTTGTGATTGAATCATCGATGTAGAGAAGAACAAAGAGGAAGAATGAGTCTTGGCTGAAGAGAAATCAAGAAGAGAAAAATGCAGGATCGTGTTCGAAGATAAGAAGAAGCTGTGAATGTTGATTTCCATGGGTTTTTGATGAACTAGGAAGTTAGGGTTTGTCGAGATGATGTGAAATGGAATATATATAAGACATGAAAGAAATTGGGGAGATTGACAAAAATCAGGGTTTGAAGTGCAGTTCAAGTAGTTGTTGAGTATCTGTGACAGATTTGAAGCAATGGGTTTGTTCTTGAATTCAAATTGACAAGTATTAAGATATTTTGATGTTCTGCTGCTTTAGTTTATGATGAGCAGGTGTTGGTAGTCACTGGCAAGGATGTAAAATGGATAGTTGTTAACCAAGCAATAACCAGGTTATGAAAAGTTGCTTGAGTTGAGCTCAAGTTGTGAGTAGTTTTGATCTGAGATGATAACTCATGTGGTGTTGTTGTTTTTTAGAAAGGAAGAAGAGTTGTTGTGGTTGATTGGCTAAGAAGATGATGTTGCTGCTGAAATGAAATTGCAGGTGCAGTTGCAATTGGTGGTTGTTACAGGGAGAAAATGAGAAGTGGTTGCATCTGTTGGCTCATGTTGTGATCATGAAGTTGTTGCAGGGGTTCTAAGTTCAACAAAATGCAAGGATTAATGGGTTTGATTTGTTTCTCTTGTTGCTTACAGGAAGATGAAACTGAGATGACATTAGTGTTATAACTAGGTTCGATGTCAGTTAAGATGAGAAGGAGAGTAAGAGGATGGCTTTGTTTGAATGAGTCTTGGCTGAAGAGAAATCAAGTAGTTCTGGTGGTGTTGGAATTGTAGTATATGAGTTTGTGGTGCTATTGAAGGTTGGTGTGGTTTTAGTGGAGCTTATAGGTGTCGGTGTAGCTGAAATGAAATTGCAATGGGTTGCAGGTCCAAGATAACAAAACAATGTGTTGTTGTGCTGCAGAGAAGCTACAAAAATGACTTAGATGTATGCTAGGACTGTGCACGGGTGAAGAGTATAATGGCTTGAATATGGCTCAGGCGAGTTGACTCACCAATCCAGACTGACTCACCGAGGGTTAAACTGTCTTTTACTAAGGAGTTTAACTGACACGCGTGTATTTAACGACTGTTAACAGTTTTTTGAAAAAAACGGATGGAAAAGGTCAATCTCGGCCACTTTATATAAACATTCAAAAAAACGGCCATTTTGTGAAATAAATTACAAAAACATGGCCACTTTATTAAAAAGCCCAAACAGTTTCATCCAGGTTTCGTCTGCAGTGTACATGTCTAAAAGTTTCATCCAATTGTATGTCTTGGATGCCATTGATATGTACTTCGCCATCAACACTGTGGGGTTAAGCAACTTGTTAGGATATATGTAACTTGTTTGCATTTCTTGTTGGTCCTAATTTTCAAGGAATATGAGACTAATAACATCATATTATTGTTCGCTAAAATTTGATCCATATAACATGTTTATAATTTTAATGTCTAACTGAGATGAAATTAGTATGATTATAACTTGAAGGATGTAACGGGTTTGCTCCTTAGGAATGAAGTGTTGGTGGAGACTATGTTTATATGAATCAATAGCATTATTATTTATATGAATTGTTTGCTCCTTAGGAATAAAGGATGTAACTGAGATGAAATTAGTATGGGTATAACTTATACTGAGCAGCAGCAGTATATATGTTCATATGCACAGATCAAGGCAAAAGATAAACTGGAAACAAGGTTGATCACCATTTTCTATCCTATATGTACCTGACTGAAACTGACATTTACTATAATCTGTAGCTAACTGGAATTTCACACTTTGGTTACTCACTCGATAGTCAGTTTCATCTGTAATTTCCAAAAAAAAAAAAAATTACTCATTGGATGGTCACTTAATCACCACCACGAAGACGGTTATAACCATTTCTATCTACTAATTGTAGGTTTTATCTGATTTAATTATTTTATGATTTTGAAGTTGGTTTCATCTGCTTCTTAATTTAACCCTAATCTTCTCAGATGCTCAGTTTAGGAAAATTTTACACATTACCCATTTAAAATTGAACGAAACTGGAATCATCCATCTAGGTTCATTTAAATCTTGTCAAAGTTGTTGTAAATTTGATTATTTTTTTTATGAAATTGGTGTGTATGAGGTGAAATTGGTGTATATGTTGTGAAGTTGTGTTGAGTTGATATTGGTGAACCGGTGTTAGTATAAAATAGGATGACATGACTAGTTTCATCCGTCCAGGTTTAATATGTGATATAAAGTTATTTTTGATAGGATGTAACTGGTTTCATCCAGGTTTAATATGTGGTGTACAGGGTTTCATGTATATTTACGCAAGGATGAAAACAGTTTCGTTCAGGTTTAATTGTGATATACATGCTTTTATCCAGTTTTATACTATGATGAAACTGGTTTCATCAAAGATTAATATGTGATAAATGATCATTATAAATGAACTATTATCTAAAATTGTTGTGGGAATTATAAAAGCAGGAGCAATAACGAAGAACAAAGAGTAGGTCGTGACATCAAGTGAATTTGGAACGAAGCATATGCATGATGTGAAGTGAATTTGGGACGAAGCATATGCATGATTTGTAAGTTTTTTGCTAAAGGAAGAAAATAAGAAAAATAAGTTGATATGGCAGGTTTATATGAAATCCTCAATAACGAAACAAGGAAGTTACAGGAAGAAAAATGACAATTAAAACTATGTCGTTTCATTAGGTTGTTTAGAACTATAACTCTACGAAAGTTGTTGATGTAGTTTGCCTAAGTTTCTTGTTTGTAAATTTTATGTTTGCAAACATTTAAAAAATGTAAATTGTGAATTCTGATTTATCTATGTATATATTGCTTAATTACAAGTCAATAGATATGAAAACTTAACTTAAAATTAGTCATAATATTATTTGCAGGTAAATTCTATGATCTTTGTCAAAATATGCAAGATGAAAACATGTTTTTTCGTCAGTATACGTAGATGAAACTGGTTACATCCTGAAACAACATTTATTTTGTCAGAATATATATTCGGGATGAAACTAGTTTCATCTGGACGAAAACATTTTTTTGTCAGAATATACGCAGGATGAAACTGGTTTCATTTAGGAGAAAAAATGTTTGTATCAGAATATATGCAGGTGAAACTAGTTTCATTCAGACGAAAATATTTTTTTGTCAGAATATGCGAGATGATTTAACAAATAGTAACTAAACAATTTAGAATGATAAAAACGATGAAATCTTTTTCTAAATCTTTAAATAACATTCATATGATTCAACTTCCCTTTACAAAGTAATGATCAATTTGTATATTTATAACTAAAACTTGTATGGAGATGATTACATTGAGCGATCAATACATTTAAAACTTATCATTTGCCTTCTCGAATACATGATCTGCAGCGATGGCACCATTTGCATCAACCATCTTGATCTTCGTGTTATCCTTTTGATATAATCCACCCCTTTGATCTGTTGCTTCCGTTTTGGCTCCACACATTAACCCCTGCAACCCAAAACCTGTCCGTCCAAAAAATCACAAAACTGGATACAAATATTTCTCATTCTAAAGCATCTACAATCACATAAGACACTAGTTGAAAATATTAGATGCCAATATATTTCTCTACAATTACTCATCTAAAGTCCAACCCTCAACTTCGATACACTTACACAACTACATATCTTATTTCATCCCCTACATGTTCCAGCATAAACCACCAGCCCTACCACTGACCATCAGCATAATCCACCAGACCCATCACCTTCACCACCCACAACTGAGTACCAACATATTCCACCCACACCCAAAAAACTCACCACCCTTACCACTCACAAACCAACCTAACAATAATGAAAATAAATCTGTTTACAAACATGAAAATTAAATCCAATATTACAAACAATAAAATCAAACGCTTCTTTTTTAAATCAGATCGTTATTAAAACAACCATAGATTAGGAACAATATTATACTAAGATAAAACATTTGTTGAATATTTACTCTTAATTTGATATTTGCGTACAATCCGACTATTTTCTGAATGTTTCTCAAACAACCCTCAAAATACACGAAAAAGTGTTGGTTAATCTTCAAAATAGAAATCACTAACAAGTTGGTTAGGATAAGAATAGGAAATACATGAAGTTCTAAGAATTAGGAGCTAGCTAAGTTCTAAGAAAAGGAAAGACATGTAATAAGGTAATAGGACTAGGAAAAGGAATTCATAGTTCTATATATATATATGATCACCAAAGTTGTGGTTGATCATATGAGCAAGATTAGAGCTTGCGTTTAGTTTTGAGAGATTTTCTAAACATCAATAAAGAGAGTTGTCTTTATATAAGCTAAGTTTCATCTTGCAGTTGCCATTAAAAAGAACCTAAATTTTTTAAAAGGTCACATCATCAATGAATACTGAAACCACTAATCACAACGAATCAAAGGTTTTAAATGTATATAAGCTTTCAATCATATAAAAATAAAACCAAAATTAGAAGAAATTAGTTTTGTTGAACTTAACAAAACTGGAATCAAAGTACCAATCAAGGTTGTTCAAAACAGTAGAATAAAATTTACCGTAATAGAAGAAAGATCGGAGAATAATCGGATTGTATGCAAATCAAACTTGAACGTCGAACAGATTAACAAGTTGAAGTTTTCTTCAGATCTAAAACTCAAAACCAGAGCTCGTCTTCTGTTAACGAGAAACAAAGACATTGATTCTACAAAAAATCTTTAAGGATATTTTGGTCAGTCATAATTATATTTTTCTAATATTCTTGGGCAGATTACTCATAATAGATAATTGAACAGTAATTTTTTGATTGTTGTCCATATAAACAGTATCAAAAGTTATCAGTCTGTTTCACCCAGGAATTGTTGGTTTTGGTCTTTTTAACCAATTTTGTGAATGCTAAACAGTTCGTGGATTTGAAGGAATACTTCGTGTGAGAGAGTGCTGAGATCCACTTTAGCCCATTACCAACTCCAGTGGTAAGATGCTTGAGGATATATCTACGGTGATCAGTCTGGTATCGTTGCTTTATGAATTTTCTCCATCAGCCACGACTGTTTTAATGATCATTTTTAAATGGTTTAGGTGCATGCATTATCGCATCGCTTATCAATGATCGTAGCATTTTGCATCCTTATCAATGGGATAGTTAGTTAGAAGTACGTACGTAAAGTGCAGTCAATTTTCATAGCAGTTTTTCAAATTGTTTCAGTGCAGTAGAAATGTAGGTAGCATGGTGTAGATGCACACGCCAAATCTAATTCTTTCGTCGATCAAATCAAAATGTGTTCCAAACCATTTCCGATTCTACCAACAAATACCATTGAAACCCTAATTTAATTTGAACAAGACCTATTAAAAAATTTCGGCTTTCAAGAGTTGAACGAAGATGCGTATGGTTTGTGAAGTCCTTTTTTTTTTTTTTTCTGAAATAGGTTTCTGAAGTACTTCCTTCTTAGCTTCTGCATCTAACTACGAGTAATTTGCTCCAACAGTATCTTGTTAGTTGGTAGCTCTCATGGACACCTTTGGTGACTAACTAGCTTCTCAAAAATGAGTATCAACCACTTGGAAGTGGTGGATCCTACCTGAATGTGTTACAGTTACAAATTTAATTTTTAAGTAGTTTTGTTTTAGTATGTGCTTCTGTTTCGTCTAGTCTGTTATGAGAATAACTTAAGTGGATTTACTCGGTTCAACTAGTTTTAACGTGGTTAGTTGAATCCCTAGTCAGTAGGAGTCATTAGTTGTTTTTTGAATTAGTGTGTTTACTTTCCCGGTTTGTAGGATTTACGGTTGCATGAGAATATCTTGTATCCTTATTTATAGAGATATGAATGGAAGGAAAAGATATGCATTGAATCATTAAAAAACTTTTGTTTAACATCTTTGTTATTCGGAGGCTAGGGCTCCTCTATAGGCCTTGGACGCCAGGGTTCGTCAGTAAACCCTTCTATCTATTTTTTTTCATTATCTTCTTCTTAACCATCACCAATCGATCTCCATTACCATATCAACTAGTGTGTTCGTAACAAGTGGTATCAGAACAGGTTTTTGCTTCCGCAAAACACAATATCCTAAAATATCTATCTTGCAACCATTGCTTCCCAGAAAAACTATTATTCTACTTTCTTTCCCCCAAACCAGCATAAAAATCAAAAAATGGATGCCAAGGTTGAGAATTTAGAAAAAACTACATAAGATTTAAAAGAAATAATGATTGAAAATCAAAAGGTCATTGTTGAAAAAATAACCGCTCTAACTGATCTCCTCGGAAAGTTTGTTCTCATGCAAACTAATACAGAAGGTGATGAAAAACGTTCAACCGGTGAGAAACAACAATCAGATGAAGGTAAAGGTTCTTTTTCAAAAACTTCTGCAAAACTGAAAAGTGGTGTTAAACTAGTTTTTCCAAGCTTCAAGGTCATAGATGATCCTACTAGTTGGTTATGTAGAGTTGGGCAGTACTTTTTTCTTCATGAAATTCCGCAAAGTGAAAAGGTTTCTTATGCTTCTTATCATCTTGATAATGATGCACAAATATGGTACCAAATGTTGAAGCAAGAGATGATTTACGTCACTTGGGAAGACTTCAAATTTGCACTCCAAAATCGCTATGGTCCGAATAATTTTTTTGATTTCTTCGGAGAACTAAGTAAGCTGAAACAGACTGGAAGTGTTGAAGACTATCAAAATCAATTCGAAAAGTTATTAGCAAAATCTGGTTCACTACCACAGTCTAGGCAAGTAAGTTTGTTTGTTAGTGGATTGCGTGATTCGATTCGAGCTGATGTGCAGGCAAATAAACCAGCAACACTATCAAAAGAAATAGGATTGGCACGTCTGTTTGAGGCTCGTGATAAGTCACAAGTATTCGATGTTACTCCAACAAAAACTCAAGGTTAGGTCCCTGTGAAACAGTTGACTACTTTGGAATTACAAGAACGAAGGAAAAAGAGGCTTTGCTTCAACTGTGATGAGATGTTCAAACCTGGACATCGATGCAAAAAATTGATTATGATAACACCGGTCATCGAATAAATTGATGGAGACCATGTGATGGAAGGTGACAGTCCATAGCCGGACAAGGCTTAACTTAAGGGGGAAGGAGTTGTTACAGTTACAAATTTAATTTTTAAGTAGTTTTGTCTTAGTATGTGCTTCTGTTTCTTTTAGTCTGTTACGAGAATAACTTAAGTGGATTTACTCGTTCAACTAGTTGTGAACGTGGTTAGTTGAATCCCTAGTCAGTAGGAGTCATTAGTTGTCTTTTGAATTAGTGTGTTTACTTTACTAGTTTGTAGGATTTACGGTTGCATGAGAATATCTTGTATCCTTATTTAAAGAGATATGAATGGAAGGAAAAGATATGCATTGAATTATTAGATTACTTTTGTTTAACATCTTTGTTATTTGGAGGCTAGGGCTCCTCTATAGGCCTTGGACGCCAGGGTTCGTCAGTAAACTCTTCTATCTATATTTTCTTCATTATCTTCTTCTTAACCATCCCCAATCCATCTCCATTACCATGTCAACTAGTGTGTTCGTAACAGACTGCCATTACCATGTCAACTAGTGTGTTCGTAACAGACTGCCATGGATCAGTGTGGGAGAGATACGTAAGAGCTATTTACATGGCTATCTTGAAAACAGCTAGCCAACAACACATCGTATCTTTTCACTAGAAAGATGGGTTTACTCTTGAAACCGCCCATATGAATACCAGGATGGTTAATCATGTATGTTACATGGATTCAAGAACGGTGGTTGGATGTTGTTGGTATGGACGTAAATGGAAGTAGGGGGGCGAAGGAAAAAAATGAGATATTGATAGTCATAGCACTTCGTATCCACGATACTAAAATTCAAGAGGGATTTACTGTTTAGTCCAAAAAATACGACCCGGGTTACTGGCTAGTCCAGCGCCAAAAAATATTTATTCCCTAATCCAAAAAAATTTTGAAAAGAGTAAAATTACTCTACTAACCCTAATATATAACATTATGTATAATAATACATATGTTACTACATATTACATATGTAGTATACTAGTTACTACTAGTAGCTAGTATACTAGTAGTAATATGTTATGTATTGATACTACATGTCAATATGTAGTATGTTATGTGATATGTAGTATGTTTGATTTGTAGTATGTTATATATTGATACTACATACTGATATGCAGTATGTTATGTATTGATACTACATATCAAAAAAAATTGTTATGTATTGATACTACATATTTTACTACTAGTACTAGTTACTATACTATAGTAGTATACTAGTATACTAGTTTAGTATAGTAAAGTAGTTACATAATTTACTAGTAACAATAAGATATTTTTGTTACTACTATTACAGTACATATTAATATGCAGTATCACCGTATTGATATTACTAGTATGTAGTAACATAGTACTAGTAACATTTACATGTGTTGATACTAATTAGACCTGGAAGGGTGTTTTAGTAATTTATAAAATACACTTTATAGTCTCCACGAAGTTTTTGGACTAGAGAGTAAATCTTTTCCACGGATGGACTAACCATTAACTGGGTCTGCTAGAACTGGACTAGCCAGTAATTCCTACAAAATTCAACAACTTCATGTATCATTTGACCGACGGATATAGAGTTTATGACGGATAGGATAGGGCTATATATGGCAGTATTAGAACCTACTATAGATGGTCCTCGAGGAAATTGCCAATTTGGGCATGTACTTCGAGTTTATGACGCTGACACTAATGATAGACAAAAAAAAAGTGAGAAAAAAAGAATCCCCACGATGTGATATTTCGATACCGTCGTACGTTAGGTTTCACATGGCTAGTCGCGTAAAAGAAAATATAGACATGGACAACTCATAATGCCAGTGAACAGTTGATCAACTTATTTCTATATAAACTCGTTCGACCAACATGGATTCAGCATCAGTTTCTCTATTTTTCTATAGTTCGACTTCCATATTCTTTTGTGCATACATTAGGGCGACAATCATCAAATATCAATGGCTCAAAATGGTGATTTTGGTATAGTTGGGAAACTTGTAATTGAATTGGAGGTCAGTTCCCCTGCTGATAAGTTTTATACTATTTTCAAGCACCAAAAAGATGTCCCAAAGGCAATTCCTCATCTTTTCACTGACGGCAAAGTTATCGAAGGAGATGCAAGACGCTCCGGTTGTATCAAGGAGTGGAAGTATGTCCTTGGTATGTATAAATACACTATATATTGCAATTTTAATCCATGTAGTTGTGCATGATTTGATTTGTTAATTTGATTTATGTTTTGCAACTTCGCACCAATCGTGCATGCAAAGGGTAAAACGATCTCCGTAACAGAAAAAACAACACATAACGATGAAACAAAGACGTTGCATCACCGTATATTTGAAGGAGATTTGATGAAGGATTACAAGAAGTTTGATTCAATAATTGAAGTTAATCCAAAGCCAACTGGACATGGAAGCATTGTGACTTGGTCTTTTGTGTATGAGAAAATCAACAAGAATTCCCCAACCCCCTTTGCTTATCTTCCTTTCTGCTATCAGGCTATTGAAGACATCAACAATCACCTAGCTGCTTCGGAATAAATTATGGATATATGACATCTATGCATGAATCCAAGTGTAACTTGGTGTCATATAAGCCAAATTAATATCTAAATAAATCATAGATGCTTTCTATATGGAAAATAAATAAATATGTATAAGCCATATCTATATGGCTTCTATGTATCCTATCTAAATAAATAAATATCATATGTCGAAGCTCTATGAAAAAAAAAATGTAAGAGACCATAAGTATATGGCTTCTATGTATACCATCTAAATAAATGAATGTGATAAGATCGAAACTTATTGGGTACATGCTTAGGCAATTATATACCAGCCTGTTGTTTGTTAATTTAGTCCAACGTAAACTGATATTCCTGTTATGTTTGTGTTTCAAGGGTATACTTGCAAGTAACAATGGTAACTACCATTTCTATTGGAAGGTACTTTTTCTTTGATCAATAAATAAAAATGTAGCAATGAATGAGCAAGTGCACTGTGCACATACAAACGCCCTCTTACTTTAGATTCTAAAAAGCCTCAAGAAAATGTAAGATGCAACTCCTTAGCAGTGAAACCTGTTTCGAGGCATACTGATTTTTTTCAAGGCATATTGAAAAATGTCAAAATAAGGTCAGTAAATAAAAAATATCATCATCCTTTATCTACCGTTTTTGATAATGGCATAACTACCCTTATTTAACTAGTGTTAATGATTATGATTAGTTTTAATAATAATGATTAATTAGGATTGTCAATGATTGACTAAGTTAAGTTGTTAATTAGTTGGAAAAAAAATATGATTTTTTAGTAAGAGTGGGTTTTAGAGAGAGGAAGAAGAAGTGAAAAAAAAATAGGGTTTCTGAGATTTGAGGATTTGAAGCCAAATCCAGAGGACGAATACATTAATGAAGAACCTTCTGCTAATAATACACAGGTATACTCGTATACGACGTCTAATCTCTCTTTTTTAGCTCAAAAAAATGAAATTTTCCAAACTTCTTCGGAGTTCAATACTTGGTTCGGTTGAAATATAAGAACCGAACTTCTCACGGGAAGAATAGTTCGGCTTGTTCGATATAAAGTTCGGCTAATAATTCAAAGTTCGCATAAAGTATATACTAAGTTCGGCCTTAAAGAACATAGTTCGGCCAATAACTAAAAAAGTTTGAGACACACAGTGTGATGTTCGGCTTAAAACCTATACAAGTTAAATCAGCCAAACTGTATTGCATTAAACTCCTCCAAGCTTACATGTTCGGTTGAAAACATTAAACAGTCGAATGTTCCGAACTTCGTTGATCCCTAGTTCGGGCTGAAAATTGAATTACTAATTCCATCCGAACTGATCTTCCACATAGCAAAAAAAAATAAGAAAATGCCTAAATTCGTCTGTTTTTGTCGCAAACTTTTGGGCCGAACCAATTTTTGATAATCAAAGAAATCCTATTCTATCGATCAAACTAAGCAATAATGGTCAAAATCTAGATGGGTTTTTGTGAAATACCTTCTAATATACATTATGGGAGGGTTTATGGAGGGGGTTCGGCAGCTGAAAATGGAAAAAAAAAAAAAAAAAAAAAAAAGAATAAGAAATGGGTTGACTGATTCTAGGTTTTGATTAGTTTTAGTTTAGAGTTTTAATTTAATTAAGTGAGTTTCAATAATTTAATTTATTTTAGTTTAAGTTCTTAATTAAATTGAAGGATATTTAGGTAATTTAATGTAATTAAAGGGTAACCTAGTAATTTTGGTATGCTTAGACACCCCTTATAAAGATACCCTAGATGGCATCATCATTTAGTATGCCTCAAAACAGGTTTCTTAACAGTTGTGAGAGGCTGAGAGCGCATTACAACCCAATACATAGAACACTCAAAGCCCGCCAAAGGACATAAAAAAGAACAGTTTTTTAAGGACTTCGCAAAAAAGATGAGGGACTACTTTGTGATAGAAATGTCCACCCTACATTATAAGGGGTGTCCTAAAAGATTAGGGAAGACTAATCTGCCCTCACCCTAATTAAGGTTATAACTAATCCTAATAACTCACTAATCTAACCCACTACCCACTAATCTAACCCACTAATTAAAACCTAAATTAAAACTTAAAATCAGTTTCAAAACTGATTTTTTTTTCTTCTTCTTCTTCTCTTCTTTTCCTCTTCTTCTTCTTCTTCGTAGACAACGATGTTATTCGTCGATTCGAAAAAATTTCATCGTCGATTAATCAATATTTATAAACAATGCGTCCTAAGCAGACAACAAGAATTCCAGGATTGATTCCTGGACTTGCAAGTATAGCGAATCTCCCAAATCAATTTCAAATTGATAAACAACTTCAAGCAAAGTTGGGAGACCAAATCAAGCATCCAACAGGAAAAAAGAAGTCTGGTTTGAGTGAAATGCAAATCCGCGGGTAATTTCCTTCATACCCATTCTTTTTAATTCGTTATTTGTTGAAAAAATCGATTAAAAATCATGAAAACTCATTGAAAATGGTAGTTACAGTAGACAGTTCGGCTAGGAGATTTTTTGTCAAACCCTAGATTTTCTAACCGAACTTCCAAAATAAGAACGGTACGTTTAAGTAGATTAACACCTGTTCACCGAACTACATAGTTCGGTGTGCTCGCAAAAAAAACTTTTGTAACCGAACTCAGTTTTTCACTTGAAAGAATGGGTTCGGTTTTGTCGATAAAAATTTTGGCTAACCGATCTTGTGAAATAAGTAGTTCGGTTACTTCTCTATTTTTCTCAGGTTACCGATCTTGTGAAATATGTAGTTCGGTTACCTCGCAATTTTTATTAGATAACCGAACTATAGTCTGTTAACTCCAAATGTTGTATTTACTTCATTCTTTAGTTCTATTTGATTTCATAACATAATATTCTATTATGTGTACCTAATACTTTGGTTTTTGTTCTTTAGGAACAAAGGAAAAAGATTGAAACTACACCTAGATGAGGATTTGAAAACTCCCACCCCTCGTGGAGAAAAACATTTAGATTTCCGAAGCCGTGGTGCCAAAAATGTTAAACATAGAGGGGGCTCGTTACCAGAAGTGAATTAAGAGAATGTTCGTGATGTAATCCAAGATGTGAATGAAGAGGTGATGGAGAATATAATTGATAATGTTATTGAAGAAGAGGATGATGATCAATAAGATCAAGAAAATGAAGACCAGGGAAATGAAGAGGTTGAACAACAAAGAGAACACGTTGAAAATGTAGAGGAAGAAGAACAAGGACATGGCAAAGAAGGAGAAGGACAAGAGGAAGACAAGGATGAGGATGAAGAGGAGGAAGAGGGGGAAGAGGATGAAGAGGAGGTAGTGGAGGGAGAGGTAGAGGAGGGAGAGCAAGAAATTGTTCTTGTTAAAGAGAAAAAGAAGACGAAGCTGCCTAGTGCTAGATGCTCACACATTCCCCCTGATAATTTGTGTTTGTCACCAAGGAACCTAACTTATGGTACTCCAAATGATGGAGGGGCAACATTGTTTGGCTACAAACACTCATGGGCTACGAAGATCTATACGACAAAGGTATTCTTTAAGTTCATTCTTAACTAACAAAACGTTGTTGTTTTTTTTTGAGATATTTTTCGTCAAGTATTAATAGTGTTATGTTCTTTTCGTATGATAATAATGATGTAGTTCGTCTTATTAAACGTCAAAAGGCGTCCAAATGGGATCTAACATTGGAGTGTGACGAGTTTCAAGTGAAGGTTAAAGAATGTGTGTTATGGAGAACTGTTGAGTACGCACATGTGGATTTTGACGTTGTTGTCGTATTCGCATTTCTCGAGAGGCATTATTCCAAGAGATATACTATGCATCTTCCATTTGGCGAGATGGGAATTACTCCTGATGATTTCCATAATATCACTGGATTACCAGTGGAAGGTAAATGTCTTCGAGAAGGCTACAACCCCTTGATGTCTTATGAAGCTCTTGAAGAATTGGATCTGAAATATCTAGGATGGGATGCGAGAAAGGCTCAATGTGAGTTTAGACGTTCTGTGAGGTACCCTAAACGTGGCGATGAGTATAATCCAAGAGAGGAAAATGGAACATTGAAGAAGAAGGTGAAGAAATTCAAGTTGGTAAAGTTGAAGGCAACATTTGGAGGGACAAAAAAGAAGGTGGAGAAAGGAAAGTTGGTGATGGGCATGGAGACCCTTAGGCATCATGTCACCGCTTATTGGTTATATCAGCTAGAAACTATCATTTTCCCCGATACTTCTAGAAATAGGGTGGATGCACATTATCTACAGCTGTTGGAGCATCTAGATGAGATGAACAAATACTCTTGGGCCACTGGGGTGCTTGCATTTGTTCTAGGAGAGATGAGCAAAGGGTCGAGGATTAAGACAAATCAAATTGGAGGTTACTTAACTCTTGTTCAGGTGACCTTCTACATTGTTAATTAGAAAATCATTCGCTAAATTTTTATGCTTCCAATTTAATTTTCATATATGTGGTTAATATTTTCGTATTTTCGCATAGGTTTGGATTTACGACCACTTCCCTAAATTGGGATTGGCTAAGGAAAAGACACCTTATCCCTATGGCCAACCTACAGCAGGAAAATGGTTTTTTTTGGACGCACAAAAGAAGTCTAAAGAAGAGAAGTTGACTTCTTTGAGGGAGAAATTGGATAAACTTACGGTGAACGATGTGGTATTTCACCCATACGATGTACTCGATGATGTCCCTGTAGATGAAGAAGACATGAATGGTTTCTCTACCGTCTCGCCTTACTATTGACTAATTTGGTATCCTAACGTCTACGCAATATATAATCCAAGGAGAGTACTAAGACAACTTTGTTGCGTCCAAATGGATCCCGAGGAGAATGAAAATTTTACTTTGATGGTTAAAGGACAAAGAACACCGAGAAATATTTTGATCCAAAACATGAACCAACTCCTACTGTGGCACATTGGAATGCACTTACTAACTACCACTTACCTTTAGGTGATTGTGTACCTTGTGGAGGAGATGTAAATGCATGTGATGATGATTATATGGAGTTTTATGAAGAAATTAGTCATCTTTTTGTGATAAATAAAGAACAACAAGCTAAGACTGATGCGGCGAAGGCGAAGGCAAAGGAGAGGGAGGATAAGAGATCCTAGAAGGAAATGCCTATTTGTGGAGAAGAAGCAAAACAGTTATGGGATAATGTGGTAAGAAAATTTCTTTCCATTATACTTTTGGGTTGTTTAAAAGTATTGAAAATATATTTACTTGTTCTTAAAATTGTAATTAGGTGTTGAAGGGTACGAAATTATTGAAGAAATGGATGGCTAAAATCCGTAGTGGGGAGCCGATGTTGACTAAGGAACAAACCGACTACTACAGGAAGTGGGAGAGTCTTATAACTAAAAGAATGGTGGAGCCAAGTAGGTCTAAGAAATTGAAGAGGGTTCGACAACAAGGAGAAGGTTCAAGTCACGATGTGGAGGAAACCGGTGGAGGAGATGAAACCCCAAGTGATGAGGAAGTTCGACCTAAAACTCGTGGTAAACAAGGAAGTGGTAAAAGGGGTCGACAACAAGGACAAGGTTCAAGTCGCGCTGTGGAGGAAACCGGTCGAGGAGATGATACCCCAAGTGATAAGGAAGTTCGACATAAAACTCGTGGTAAACCAGGAGGTGGTAAAAGGGGTCGTCTTAGTGGTCGTTAGTGATTTCGTATGGTTTAATTTCAAAAAACATCTTAGTTATGGATTTCATATGGTTTAATTTCGTGTGTTTGTGTTTTTTAAACAATTACTTAAGGATTTCGTAGTTTGGTATGTATAACACTTTTATATTTGTTTTAGAACCTTGTTTGTGTTTTCAATTTTAATTGGGTTTGTATTTTTCAATTTAATAAGCTTAAAATTTGGTATACAAGATGTTTTTCGGCAACCTGTAATTTTTACACAGCTAACCGAACTTGAAGTTCGGTAACCTGTGATAAATTCAGGGCCACCGAACTGAGTTTTCGGCAACCTGATAAATCCTACAAGATTGCCGAAGACAGAGTTCGGTTACCTCGCAACATTTTCACTAATTACCGAACTTGTCTGTAGGATAAAGCACTTCATCCATAAAGGCTGAAGATATTAGTTCGGTTACCACAGTATGATATGATAGGTCACCGAACTCTTCTCTGGAGACTCAAAATTTTGTTATTGCACATGTTGGAAAAGTCATTCTCTTGATGCAGAAATCGCAGAAACCAACTCTTAGGTTTGTTTTGGAGTGTTTTATGTATCATATACATGTTCAGTTTGTGTCTGAGCCTTCCAAAAAAAGTTCGGTTACCTAATGTTTTACCATGTCACCGAACTCTGAGGTTCGGTTACCAGAGAAAACCGAACTCTTCTCTGGAGACTCAAAATTTTGCTATTGCACATGTTGGAAAAGTCATTCTCTTGATGCAGAAATCGCAGAAACAAACTCTTAGGTTTGTTTTGGAGTATTTTATGTATCATATACATGTTCAGTTTGTGTCTGAGCCTTCCAAAAAAAGTTCGGTTACCTAATGTTTTACCATGTCACCGAACTCTGAGGTTCGGTTACCAGAGCAAACCGAACTCTTCTCTGGAGACTCAAAATTTTGCTATTGCACATGTTGGAAAAGTCATTCTCTTGATGCAGAAATCGAAGAAACAAACTCTTAGGTTTGTTTTGGAGTGTTTTATGTATCATATACATGTTCAGTTTGTGTCTGAGCCTTCCAAAAAAAGTTCGGTTACCTAATGTTTTACCATGTCACCGAACTCTAAGGTTCGGTTACCAGAGCATAAATTCTTAAGTAACCGAACTCTTCTCTAGAGACTCAAAATTTTTCTATTGCACATGTTGGAAAAGTCATTCTCTTGATGCAGAAATCACAGAAACCAACTCTTAGGTTTGTTTTGGAGTGTTTTATGTATCATATACATGTTCAGTTTGTGTCTGAGCCTTCCAAAAAAAGTTCGGTTACCTAATGTTTTACCATATCACCGAACTCTAAGGTTCGGTTACCAGAGCATAATTTCTTAGGTAACCGAACTCTTCTCTGGAGACTCAAATTTTGTTATTGCACATGTGTAAAAGTCATTCTCTTGATGCAGAAATCACAGAAACCAACTCTTAGTTTTTTTTTTTTTGGAGTGTTTTTTGTATCATATATATGTTCAGTTTGTCTGTGAGCCTTCAAAACAAAGTTCGGTTACCACATGTATTTATCATGTAACCGAACTTACGGTTCGGTTTGGTCGCAAGTTTTTGTTTCATAACCGAACTTCTAATTTTGAAATTAAAATGTACTTTATCTGACACAAATATAGTATATAATTTTGAAATTAGAATGTAATATCAAGTAACGGCTAATTTTATAGCCGGTATACACCTAAGTGGTATATATATGTGTCTCATAGTTAACATTTTGTTTCAAAATATCCTAAAAATGGCATCTACTAGTCCTAAATTTACTCTAGATGAAGATCTTTCTCTTTGCAGAAACTACATATTATACTATCCAGAGAGGGGTGAAGAACGAAGAATGAATGGTATTATGAGTCAAAGTTATTGGGGGGAAATCCATGAGAAATTCTGCTCCGACACAACAAACCCTTATAACCGTGGTCATATAGCTTTGTTCATTCGATTTGGAAAGATTAGAGATAGAGTTGTGGAATTTATGGCTTTATTTCGTATTGTAAGGCGGTATCGACTTAGGGGTGAAACATTCGACGAAATCATTTTAACATCAAAAAACGAATGCCAAAGATGGAAGAGAAAGGATTTCAAATATGAATATCATTTCCGTCTCCTTAAAGACTTTTTCATAACGCGTTTCGAATATTAAATGTCATGTAATTTTATTTTGGAAAGTCCTGTAAAAGTTCGGCATTGTCCTGTAATTTAGTTTCCTATCCGAACTCGTGTTGTGTAAGAGTTCGGCATTGTCCTGTAATTTTGTTTCCTAACCGAATTTCTGTCTCGTACAGTTCGGCATTGTCATGTAATCTAAGTTCCTAACCGAACTTATATTTGTGAACTCAAATTTAGAAGTTGAAAAGTATCCAAGAATTTCATTTCATTAAATCCAAAACAAACAAACATCTAATGTAGAGCAGGAATGAAAGAAAAGAAATAACAAAGCTTACTAAATTCAAATTTCCATAGAACCACTTATTCTTATAATTTAAATGGAAAGGTGCTTTATTTCAGGAGCCTATAGGGATCGGAATGCAAAAACCCTTTTCCATACTTGGTTTCATATGCGCGGATAGCCGCACACCACTGCAATAGATGAATCAATTATAGGTTGGCATTATTAGCAAAAAATTAACCAAATTAACCATTGCTCCTATGGATAATTGGTTTCATATATGTGCTCTTTTGGTACCCACTGCCCAGGGGTAATGACCAATTATGGATTTAATATCATCCATCACAGCCTCACATTCCTTAAATACCTCCTCGAATCTAGTTTTTACGATTTGTTGTGTCCTCCTGTGGATATTTCCGTCCTGCGCCTCAAAAATCATATATATATACGATTCTACCATTCATCAGATGTTTGATCCATGTTAAGGTACATATCTTGGCTCCTTTCATGGTCAATAAAGTTGAAGCACGCTCTATCATAATCGTGCTTCGTAACCGTAATCCACGATCTAACAATAACGACATCTTCATCATTATTGAAGGGAGGATCCATTTATGGTGTTTGAAAGAGATGAATGAAAATAAAAAAGATAAGATAATAACTTGAAAGGGATAGGTATGTGAGATAGAGATTTTGAAAGGGACATGTTTCCTTTTATAGAAATATGTGAGTGAGATGATAAAGACCCAACGGCTAATTTTTTTTAAAAAAATAGTCGTTGAGTGAGTAATAACGGGGTAGAAATAAAAATTAGTCATTGGGTCAATGTCAAATTCAGCAGTTAATGATGTTAGGATTTTGAACCAAAAGTTCGGAAACCTGGTAATATTCATCAACCTAACCGAACTAAATGTTCGGTTACCTGGTGAATTTTACCAGGTTACCGAATTGTACTGCAAAAACAAAAGTGCCAAAGAAACATGTGTTCAGCTACCTGAAAATATTTGGGCAGCTAACCGAACATGACTTCGGAAATCTCGATAATAATATTTTCCAACCGAACTATTATCTGTCAACTCCATAAAATACTAACATTAACTCAATAATTAGTACAACTCTTCAAAAAACATAGTATTCCATTGATAAGCATTCTTAGTTCCATTACATGTGTTATTTAATCATCCTCAAGTGAAATTTGACCTTCATGTACAATTTCTTCCGACTTCTTCAAATCATTCCACATCTCCATGTTAGGCTCATACATGATACACCAACCCAACATTCTATCCGGATTAAATGCAGGCCAATAAGAGGTTCCACATATTGGAGGCAATGGACAATCGGGTTTTAACCGGAGGCCTATAAAGTGGTTGTAGTTAATCAATGCCATCACATATCTCCTTCGTTTGAGTTGCTCGACACATACGGTTGTTTTCGGGTGAAGGTGAAACTAGCATATTTTGAGAAGTAATGAACCACACGATTGAATGCCTCGGCGATTAAGTGTTTACATATAGGCATGCTCATCCAATAATTCGACGTCATCGGATGGCCCCCATGAAGACGAAGTTGATACCTAAAAAATTGCTCATGGAGACTACCCTCCCCATCGCACAACATTGTCTTGTAAAAGGCCGGATTCTCCTTTAGTTTGGACAACAATATTTTCCTTGTATGAGTGATTGCACACCCATTATTTCGCTTCGCACCTTCTATGAAAGGCCCAAGTTGTTGATTGACAACATGAAAACCACAATTACCATCCGGAGGAACGTTGTCGGTGGATATAACATATTCTCTAATGTATAGAGGTAGCTCATTCAAATAGTCTTTATTTGGAGCCTTAAGCTTCACGTCTCCGGAAGATGGTTGGATGGGGAAAATTGGAGACTTAAGCTTCACGTCGCCGGAAGATGGTTGGCTTGGTTGTGATGGACACATCGGACCTTTTTTCTTCAAAACGCCACGGTAAATGGTGACTTCGTCGAAGTAATCCCAACAATATTCAACAATGGCATCTCGTACTTGTTTGTCTTATTAGTACAATCCATTATTGGAACTTCATGAAAGCATTGAGCTAATTGAACACTCGTCGGATGCGCAATAAAGAATTGTGTTATCTCTTCTTCCGAATCCACATCCTTTTGAACCGCGTAGTTTTTCTCTTGGGCCAAAAAAAACAATTGTTGCATTACTTGTCTATCTCTCCATTCTTTCCTTCTAATTGTCTCAGTTGCATTGTAAATTGTGGACAAATATGAGTGGTTATCCTTGTTATCCTCCTTTAGTATTTGGAGCATTTGAACCGGTGAAATACACATCACTAAAAAAATAGTCATTTTTACCCACGACAAATATATGTGTCTATAAATTATAAATTCGTGGAAAAAGATAACTTGCGACGGCTAGCCAGCCGTAACAAATAGTCCCGTGGCTAATAGTTTTTTCCACGACGCTAGCCACGGTTCTTGTTCCGTAGCTATTGGTACAAGTTCATTTGCCACGCATTTTTTGTAGTGGGTAAGATTAGATTCACACGCTTTTATAGATTATCCACGGTAATATACCAGCCGTGACTGTTGGTTCAAATATTTGCTACAATATGCAGACAAAAGGCCATTCCAATTATGACTTTTGGTACTTACTTGACAGTCTCAAATGGAGCTGAGAAACAGATTTGTTTTCACTTATTAGCAAAGCAATTCCAAAACAACAACTTTCATGTATTCAAACAAATGTTACAAGGTTATAAATAAATACATTCAAACAACGTAAAAAAAAAATCTAAATGGAACGTAATTTCAAGTCTAATGTTGACTTGTTGATTTCCAATGAAGTACCTAATTTAGCATTAAAAATAAAATTAAAATGAGTAAACCAAGGGATTCTGTAACATTTCTTCTCCACCAATGTCCATCAACAAGTATCTCCAGACAAGAAATTTACTTCCAATGCCAATTAGTGAAACCTGAAGAATAAATAAAATACATACAATTAAGCATCAAAGTAAACTCAACATAATAAGATAAATAAACCGTGTCTCCTGAACATAGCTAAGAAATCATGCACATATTATAATACATGCGAAGTTCACCATATAGAATATCAAGTCCAAAATTTTATAATAACAGTTACGAGAATAACAACTACAAAGTTATATTGACATTCTAAAAAGGTGAAAAAAACAACGATAGGATACTATAACATAAAAGCCAAGTAAAAGATCTTCCTTGAGAAGAACGCTATATTCCCTAAACCAGGAATCTAAATATATCCCTAGATCATCCAAAAAAAACTTGATTTAGCACACCATTGCACGAAAACATAAAAACTAACGTTTGAAACGGGAGCAGCCAAATATTCAACCAATTATGAGAACCATATAAGATAGTCAACTTCAAAGATTATGTAATGCCCAAGAAATTTACTAAAACAACTTAATCATATGATTCTATGCAATCACAGGTAAATAATTCATAGAAATGACCTACTGATATGAACGGTTCTGAGTAAAATAGTATATCTGGAGAAGGAGGATTGTAAGGGAACCATTCATACACAACAACTCAATTTGGTATAGCCAAAAGTTTCTTACAGTACCTATAAAGTAACATCAATGAAGCTAAAATCTAGGTATGTGAACCTTTAGGTAGCCACAGGTCCAGCTAAAACAAAAGAAGTTCTATGTGAAACATATTCAGTTTCATGGAATTCACAGCCTGTAACTCTAGGAAGACTGACCTCTTCCCATATTGTAATAGTGTTTAAAAGTTACTTAATTATGAAATAAATATTGATCCATAAAATAAATACATGAGTAGTATACACTTTTCATCCACGAAACCCACTACAACATACCTTAGTAACTGGAGAAAGCACGCCCTACACCAGATCACGCTGAAAATGGAAATCCAAACGGAAATAAGTGATGTTGCTATAAAAATATAACTACCTGAATGTAATAGTAAGTAGAGTTACAGGGAATTTCAAGAAACCAAATAATGTATACAATTGAGTTACAAGAGACTAAAATGAAGGTAGATTTTACCCTTACTTCAATAAAATCATGGGTACCGTTGTTTACTACTTCACATCCAATAGCTTTGGCAGATTCATAAAAAGGTAGTAGGCCCTAAAACACTATTAAGTCCATTGCCACAAAATTAGATAACATATGAAAATGGTTATATAGAACCATAAAACAACTCCATCATTTACAACTTCGAAGTGATCGTAAGTCAAAGGATCTACAGAAAGGCATATCTTCAGAAACAGATCTTCTACCTGTTGGTATGAGCGACATGAGATAACTTTTCAGATTCACCAAGTTTATACAATAATGTCCTCATAGCATCTTAAAGAAAGGTAGATGAGGCCTTTGCACCACCAACACCCGATACGGGCTTTAATTTTCATATACACCTAGCCAATGAAGATTATTGATTTTAATTCCATTTCTCAGAAAAGAAAACTCAAACAAAAAAATGAATAATTCATCTGCAACGTCACAGTAAAACCCTCGAACCTCCATCGACATACGTACTAATCCCATATTAGAATCCTCAAATATCAATTTCCAACTGATGTTCTACCTGTATCAAACTAATATTTAATTGTAAATTCAAGATAAAGCTTAGATGTCAACAACCTGGGACAAATCAATTAAACTGAAATTTTAATAAAATCAAAATCCAATGGAACGAATTCCTATGAAAACTAATACATTAATTGATGTTTTAATTCAATCAACCACGAGGAATTTGAATTTTCTCACCTTTAGAGAAAAAATCAACTTCTTAATTGAAACTCCCATTAGATTCAACCAAAGACGAGATTCTCTCTACATCAATAAGATTTTTACGAATATAATCTTTACTGACGACACCAGTATATCTTCTAACATTGCATTTCCCGACTCTTTTTTTTCTTTTTGATCGATTCGTAGCTCTCTCTTCATCAAAAAAACTGCTAACAAAAAAAACACAAAATCAATAGCATGATCAAAAAGAACAACAAAAGAAAAGAATTATGGTTTTTATGAGCATGAGATTTTAAAATCCTGAGTTCAATTTTGTGAACTGATTTTGATGCCATGGATCTGAAACCAATATACCCACATATCCAGCAGCATTTAGAGATCTGGAGAGTGAGAAAGAGTATTATGTCTTGTTTTTTCTTCTTCAGAGTATTAAGTTTAAAAAACCTAATCGGACCCCTAACATACATTCTCTTAAATCAACTATTCATGCTTCAAAAAAAAAATCAACTATTCATATGATCGAGCATTTTCTGATTGACAAATATAATTCTACTTTAAGTTCAATGGTTTGATTGATGAGATGTAAGGCTGTTTAGGGTTTAACATGATTTAGGGTTAGAAATGAGGATCATAATGGAGGAGAATATGAATTTTTCTGGTTCGGTTAGAACAATGGAGTAAAGGATGAAGTACATGAGTTTAGGGTTTCATATTCCACGAGAAACGAAATACAACTAAATGTTCAGTTTTTTCCTGGTTTGTAGGGTCGATGGTAATTGATCCACTAGTAGGCCAGATTTTCATTCAGCGAGAATTTTAATATTTGGCGCTCATAAAATGTCGGTTTCCTACCAAAAAATTAACTACGACTAGGATATAATTGGCGTGGCAAAATCTCACGAATTGCTACGTCCAACTAAGTGGTGACTACAAAGCCATTATCATGTTCAAAACATACAAAACATGGCATATTGTCATGCTGTGGCAAATATTCTACATGTCGTAGCAAATAAGTGGTATATAGCCACGCCTTAGGTTAAGCCGTGAAAATTTATCATTAATACCCACGGATTACAAGAACCCGTGGAAAGAAGGTCATGGCTAAAACTCAACAATTTTGTAGTGCATTGTCCTCATTTTAGCTGCCTTGTCCATCTCTTTAGGAGTTAGCTTTGCCGCCATAAAATGTCCTTCAAGATGCTCCGGACGAGGATGATTATGCAAGCTTGAATGGGCATTTAATATTCTTTGAGAAAGTTTTGTTCTTCCTATTTGTTTTTCCTTTATAAACATCACCCTTCCTCTTGTGGCTTTTATCGGGATCACCGCTTCTCTCACAAACCATTTCAAAGCGAGTTTTGCTTTCTCTCCCATTCAATACTAATATGCACATGTATTTTTGTGCATGTTGTCTATCCCAACACTTTTCCTCTTCTGGATCTTTGAATACCAAGTCATTCATGTAGTGATGAGATGTGTCATCGTACAAAATACCAACTGGGGAAGGTTGATTTCCATTGGTTCTATTAGATCACATGGAACCTACAAGTAATAGCACAACGTCAATACCACAAACAAGAAACACTTATAATTTCGGCAATGTAAAAAAATTTATCGTCCCTCCCGAACATAGAGTTCGGTTACCTCGCAACCATAAAGGATTTTGCGGCCTTATCGAACTCAATCTTTATATTTTCTATGGTAAAGTTCGGCCAAGAAAATGAAAAACACGACTAAACCGAACCTTATCTACTCCCTTTAAAATTATTTTGCGATCTTGCCGAACACAAAGTTCGGTAACATAAATACTTAAAACGACTAAACCGAACTATGAACTGTAAACTCTATAAAAATAGTTAGGTTACATTTTATGGGAAAACATAACCGAACTCTCAAAAACCTCCATTAAAATGTCGTTCGATTACATGCGTCTGCTCAATTTTGTAACCGAACTACACATTCAGAAAAGTTCGGTTACCTTTTCTGCAGACTAGATAACCGAACTAGGTTGACCTAACCGAATTTTGTTTCTGAAATTTTCAGTTTGGACAAATATTTTGCACAATTCAAGCTACATTAAATAAATATCAGACATACCTGAGTACCCATAGCTTCATCTTCAGGTTGTGGCTGATAAAATCCATCATTTGGTTCGTTTGCTTGAGTTTGGGGAAAAATGTCTTCATCATCAAACAAATAACTCATATTTGGATCATTAGAAGTATTGAAAAATATACTAGAAGGTGAAGGGGGTTCTGATTCTGATTCTGAGGTATCATCACATAAATCACTCATATCACAGTTACTAAACTCAAAAAAAGATTTTTTGGGTTCACCCATCTTCTTCTTCCTATTTCCTTCTTCTTTTTCTTCTTCTCTCTCAAAATAATGTTTATAACAAAACAATCCTATTAATAACTCACTAATCAGTTATTAATCATTACACTAACACTAATTAGTCATCACATTAACTAAGTTAATCATCAAGGGTAAAGTAGGTATTAAAAAAAATCAGATAAGGGGTGGCTGAAAATTACTACCAATATGCACCCCAAAAACTTAAGAGTAGTCCCCCATTTTTTGAGTAGTCCCAAAAAAAAGTTCATAAAAAAGACAAAGCCCACTAAAGAACATAGAAAACCAAAGCCCACTAAACGGAAGAAACTCTAAAAAGAATCTCAACAAATGGAACAAACGGTTAATAAAATTGTAGTAATGAATGAGTAAGTAGAAATACAAACCTCCTCCTTACTTTAGATCGTAAAAAGTCTCGAGAAAATGTAGAAACCTGTTTCGAGGCATACTGGATTTTTTTGAGGCATACTAAATAATTTCAAAATAGGATCACTAAATAAAAAACAACATCATCCCTTATCCATCCTTTTTGATAATGGCATAACTACCCTTACATAGTTAGTCTTAATGATTATGATTAGATTTGATTAATTAGGAATTTTAAGGATTGATTAAAAATTAAATTATAAGTGTTAAATTAGTAGAGAAATCAAATTTATGTGAGAGAGTTGGAATTTTTGGGAGGAAGAAGAAGAAGTGAAAAAAAACTTGGGTTTTGAGATTTTAGTGATTAGAAGTGACCAAAATGTGTGATTCAAATCAGATATAGACTTCTATACGAGGTTTAACGTCCTTTTTATAAGTTGAATCTATCAAAAAATTGAATTTTTAAAACCCAGATCTACTGACCAGATGAACAGTTTGGCTGACAAGTTATCATCCGAACTTTACTCTGTAACTCACGAATTTAAGTTCGGATGATTCGAAAGAAATCGTTGTTAGCCGAACCCAGATGTATTTTCAAAAAACATAGGTTCGGGTGACATTGTTATTAGCCGAACTTCACTCTGTAACTGACGAATTTAGGTTCGGTTGATTCGAACAAAATCTAGCAAAATTGCATTAGCCGAACATAGTGTTTCTCTAAATCATATACTAGGTTCGGCTCAAAATTATCTTTGAAATCATATTTTATCGATCAAACAAAATAAAATCAATAAAAAACAAGATGGGTTTGTTACAAATGCATTCTAAAATACATCTAAGAGCAATTGAGATTTGGATTTCACACTCCAACATCGCTCATTTCGACTCGTGTTTCCGATTGATTGATTGAATTGGAGTCCAAGATGTTTAAGTTTAAAGGTTATTTTGATTTTTGATTTTAGGTTTTTGAGGATAAGGACACTCTAGTAATTAAATTGTTTAGGGATATATAGGTAATTGCACTATCTTTAGACACCCCTTAGAAAACCACCATAGATGGGATAATAAATAAGTATGCCTAAAAAAAATCAGTATGCCTCAAAACAGGTTTCAAAATGTAAGATGCAACTTACAGTTGTGAGAGAACATGTGAAGCCCATTACATAGAAAACCCAAAGCCCACTAAAGGACATAGAAAACCGATGCCCGCTAAAGGGATAAAAGAAAGGAAATTTGATGTTTAGGATAACCTCTATGGGTTAGACTGAGCTGCTAGATTGGGAGTTAAGTGTTGCAATTTAAAAAAAAAAGTGTGGTCTAAGGTTAACACTAGTTCTCTCTCCTAGCAAGTGCTCGCAGTTCAACTAACAGTGAGATTGAAACGCTGAATTGTTTGACGCTCAAAAAGTGATTTTAACACCGAATGGTTCAACGCTGGATCATTTTAAAGTAAATGTTTCCTAAAAATACATACCCTCTCATGACATTTACTAAACATTTGGTACCTAGTCAGATGTAGTACAATTAATACTTGAAATCCTCACCATCCAAGTTACACGTGTAGACATACCCACTCATCAAGGGAAGTTGTCGCCAATCCAAACAATAATCGTGAGCTTCATGTTGTCTATCAATAATAAATTTTTAATACGGACAAGGGGAAAATAATAATCAATTATGAAATGTGATGTTTATCATTCGGTCAACCAATTTATTGGTCAAGCGTTATTTGGTTCAGCGTTAGGCGTTGTTTGGTTCAGCGACTCGCTGCTAGATTAGCAATATCGTAGTACTTAGGAGGTTGATCTAGCTGACGTGGACTGCTAATCTAGTTGCTAGATTAGAAGACCATAAGACTTACCCTTAGTACGGCAAATCCTACCCGGCTTATCCTATAGTTCACCAGCAAAAAAACAATTAACCGGAGGTCCAAAAAAGTTTTGAATACATAAAATTATCTTCATTCCCATCACTAAAATTTCACTAAAACCACGTCGTTTTCGTTCACAAACCAGAAAATCTAAAACTATTCCCAGATCGAAATCGAAAATTTGGTCACCAGAAATCGAATCAGAAACTGTAAAATTTAAAAAAAAATCAATCATCAAAAAACCCATAAAACTAAAAGCTTAAAATCAAATTAGGATACCGAAATAAAAAAATCACTGAGATCCAGTGAAAGAAGAAGAAGAAGATCTATACTAATCACCAAGAGTTGTACATACTGTTATGTATGATCGTACATATTGATATGTACTGAAGGAAAAAATGCCTCATCCCACGGTACATATTGATCAAACATCACATATTGATATGTACTGGAGGAAAATACGTATTGTAGGTAAAAGTGTATAATCCCACAATACATATTGATCCAGCAATATATATTGTTATCTACTGAAGGAAAATATGTATTCAAGGAAAAAGTGTATCATCTCATGGTACATATTGATATATGCACTGAAGGAAAAAGTGTTCCACGATACATATTGATTCAAACAATACATATTGATATGTACTGAATAAATTTTTTTATGATTCCACAATGCATAGTAATCCAACAATACATAGTAATATGTACTTGATGAAAATATGTATCGTAGGAAAAAGTGTAAGGTCCAACAATATGTGTCAATATTTACTGAAGGAAAAGTGTATGATAATACAAAGTTTATATCTCCTTCTTCTTCTTCTTCTTCTTCGTGGGTTTATTTGTGAAACTTCTTGATCTTCATTTTCAATTGTTTTCACTTATTATAGAACATACCTGATTGGATGGATATGAAGATGATTATAGGGCACCAAAACGATCTTCAAACAAAAACCCTAAAAACACCGGTAGAGAAGAGAAGACAAATCAAAAATATGTAAAGATAAGATGGATTGGATGTATATGTATAGTCATATCATTATGCTTGAAAAATAACGGAAAACACCAGCAGAAGACAAAGAGATCTGAATCTGAGCCGAAGAAAATAAAACAAATTTTTTATCCTCTTATGTCGTTGCAGGGTAATTTCAGAAAAGAGTAAAAAAAAAGACATTTGAAACTCGCACATGTGTTGGACCAGCGAGTAAAAGAATTGGCCCAAAATCATGTTTTTGGACTAGCGAGTAAATTAGTTTGATGGGTGGACTAGACGGTAGTCGGGTCTCCTAAATAGGACTATACAGTAATTCCTAGATAAAAGAAACTACGGAAAAAATATTCACAAATACTTGAACAATAATTTCATATAATTGTTAGGGGGAAAGCCACTTTTACTGGAGGGGAAGTTGATTTTGGAGTGGATTAAAAAAAAAAGGTTTTCTCCCATTAATTAATAATCCTTCACTATACCATTTGGCCCGATTTGAGACATTTTGATTTCTGGGTTCGAGACACATATAAATGTATTTAGTGATTTCACTCTAACAAGGGTCTCAAATCAAAAATATGAGTTGCTTTAATTCTGATTTTTCATCCACTCTTACATGTATCTCAAAAAAATGGCATACTTGTAAATTTGTAACTTTACAAGAGCTTTTAATAATTTTAATATATTTAATTCATAATTAGATAAAGATTATTACATTAACTAGTTGGAAGTATAACAAGCTAAGCTCCAACAACTTACTACATTATTTTAGATAAAGATTCATAATTTCTTTTTTATTTTAATTTCTACATTGTTTCCCTCCATCAATTCCTTCACTCTCGTTAATTTCCCCCTCAAATTCCCCTCCACATCTCTATCTCACACCAATCATTTGAATTAAAGTTCGATCATTAAATTTTCACTTCCCACCATTTATTTTAGTTCCCACTCAATTATTTTAGTTCCCACCATTACCTAAGACAACAAACATAAATATCTCTCTAAAATATTTCTTGTAAGACAAAAAAAAACTTTTTTTTTTCACCACACCCTTTTGTTCTCTTTCTTTTGTTTCTCATTTTTCTTTTTTCTTCAGTTCCTCCTCTTCAGTTTAATAAGAAAGAGAGAGACCAAAAATCAGAGAGAATGTAAGAGATATAAAGAGATCAAACCTCGTCCAGTTCATCTAAAACTAGATATTGATTTTGTGTTAGTAAGCCTGATTGAAAAATCCTATTTACAGAAACCCTAGAAATTGATTTTCAATTCCTATAAGAATTAGATTGAAGTAGTAGAATTGAAATCTAAACCTCTTTTACTGAAATCATAATAACTTTGACTTGAAAACCCTAATTTGTTGTTTTCTTTTGACATAAGCAAACCCTATGAAAATTTGATTTCTTTCTTATGTTTTGTTTGTATCAAGAAATATAGAAGATTCAAGTATAAAGTTTTGAAGATTCAGGTATAAACTAATTATTACTTGTTTGTTTGTGTTTTTCTCTCTATGTTTGTGATTTAAGCATGGGTCTGTGAGTTTTGCTGGTTATAATATGTTTAATCTGTAGTGATGGTTAGAGTATGATAGGGGATTATTATATATTACATGTTTTCTGGTTATTGTAAGCTATTTGGTTTCCTAGTATTTGAGTGTATGAATTTGTATACTCAGTTTCAATCATCATTAGGGCTGAATCGGTGACTAAAATACCAATCCTCAGAACTTACATATATAAATCAGTTTACATTCATGAAATCATCATTGTATTTTTTATGCTAGGCTTTGGTTCGAATTTTCTTTTTGATGGAAAATTTGAAACTTAATGGGTGCAGAACAGGTGGCTAATTAGGCCTTTATTTTAAAGCCTGCTTGCTCTTAGTTGTAAACCAAACATGTTCATACTAGGATTGTATAAAGACATTTAGATTACTGGTGGCTAATTAGGTTTGTCAATTCATTTATGTTTTATGTGTTTCTGTTTTGTCTCCTTCGTTGAGTATTTCATTGGCGAGCAGTAAGAACTTGTTTGTAAAACATTACTGATTTCCGTAGGTCACTGAAATTTTTGTGCTTATATGAAATGTTATCTCTAAAAGGTTGAAGTAAGAGTATATCTTTTGATAATTGTACTCTAAAAAGCTGTCAGAATGACTTATATGTATGAATTTAATTATGTTTCTGGGGGAGGGGTCCTTGATTGACATACTATGTTATGTGTTGTTATAGAATTGTGGAAGTAGGTGACAAAGGTTGGATGAACGAATAAGATAGGTTTAGTGACGTTTATAGAAACAGAATGTCTGATTTTATAGATTTTGCATATAGTAATTAATAGGATAATAAATTCATTATTATTTCCTTTTCCTTGTCGTATTTGTCGAAATAAGAACTCATTGTCTTTTTTCTTAGTGAAGTATTTTTTGGAAGTACACTCAATAGACAAGTCATATGTAATTTGGTCTCTACATGGGGATAAATCCACATCAGAATTAGTGCAGGAACATGTAAAGGAAAATATAGAGAAAAACGTAGATGTAGAAAATATAAATAAAGAAATATTAGTCGAGGAACACGCAAAAGAGAATATCACAGATGAACAATGCGGGTTAGGGGACTTCGTAGACAAGGCCTATGGAGTATTTTAAGGGTTAGACAAGGATGTATATGAAACTAATTCGCTTGACTTAGGTAAGAAATACCACAGGTATAAGAAGTTAGCTAAGGAAAAGGTTTATCCGGGTTATAAGGATGATGAAACAACACTTAGTGTAATTTTAGAACTACATCATATTAAATAGATGTTTGGTTGGTCAGGGAATATAGTGTTACATACCTCTTGGGACGACTGAAAAAATGGTTCTCAGAAGATAACACTTTGCCTGAAAAACACCCAACAATGGAAGATATGCTGATATATATATCTAGGAATTAAGGATGAGTCCATTCATTTATGTGTTAATCACGGTGTCTTGTTCCGAAAAGAACATGAAAATGCAACTGTGTGTTCTATCTGTAAAGAATCAAGGTTTGTGGTGAAAGAGCGTAAAGATGAACCAGTAACTACAAAAGAGCCTCGCAAAGTATTGAGAAATTTTCCGCTTTGTAAGATAATTAAGAGATACTACACAATATCATGGATAACACGCTATATGAAATGTCATCATGAAGCAAAAACTTCTTTTGAGCATATGCATCATCCAGTAGATTCGCTCCAGTGGCAAACTATGAAGAAAAAGTGGCTGAAATTTGCAGCTGAAGCGCGAAATGTATGGTTTGGTATTTCGACTGATGGTTTCAATCCGCAGGGAATTCTGAGCACTGGCTATAGTTGTTGGCCAGTAATTTTAGTGATGTACAATATACCACCCTCTTTATGTATGAAAGAAGAATTTCAGATAATGTCGTTGTTAATACCGGGACCGAAAGCGCCAGGTCAATACATATGTATGTTTCTTCAGCCCTTGATAGATAAGTTGAGAAGACTTTCGATTGATGGCTTCACTGCTTTCAATATGCATCTAAAAGAAGCTTTTATCTGCAGAATTATCCTCGTGTGGAGTATAAATGACTTGCCATCTTATGAAAATATGTCAGGGTATACAACACATGGGTATAAAGCTTATCCTCATTATAATCCATATGTATTGATAGTTTTGTCAATAAAATTGAGAAAGGGGGGGGGGGGGGGGGTATTGTTAGAGAATTGATGGGTCGAACTCGCGTGCGTTGCTATCTCAAGCATGTTTGTCAATGTTAGTGATCAAAACTATGAGTCTTGATTTATAGCCTATTTAGATGTCTCAGACTAGGACATAGATTGTGTAGTTGAGCTTTAGACTTCACGGCGTTCATCTTTTGAAGAAGAAAAACTACTAAGAGGATCTTGTGGAACTTCATCGATAAAAAGTATGTGGAGACTTAAACTTATCTATCACTTGGAAAGCCTATTTCTATTCTATCTCCTGAATTGAGACATAAGTCGTATTACGATAGTTTTCTACTATACACATTTGAGATTTCAAGCTGAATTTATCTCACTTATGTATTTCTCAGAATATGTGTTGGAAAGCTTTCCCTTCGGCCGAATTCATCTTACATTCGTGAAGAAAGTCCGAATAAGATCATATGAAAATTGCTGAGTTACATCTTACATGGTTTGTGTGAAACAATCATTTGGTGTTGTCTTGGAATGTTTCATTATGATAATTTCAATAACTTGAAAATTGCTTTGACGAAAAATAGTTTGTGAACAACAACTATATAACGTCCTCTTAGAAAGTTTCAATGATTGAAATGAAGAGTTGATTATGTAACCATCTTTGGATATAAGCATATATAGTGTGTTCGCGCATTAGTGTATAAATTCATAAACCGGGAGCCAAGTGTATGCATATGTGTGTATACGAAATTGGTGAAGGAGACAAATTAAGTATGCATACCCGTACGCATACTGGCGGAATTTTTCAACCGAAAATTTCTACTGAGTTTCTTTTGACAAACTCTTAACTAGTTACCTTAAGTATGCGTACCCGTACGCATACTGGCGGAAGTTTTCAAACCAAAAATTCTGCTGAGTTTGGAAACTAAAACAAACTCAAATCCGGTTGCTTAAGTACGCATACCCGTACGCATACTTAAGCTGATAACTTTATCAAATCGGTCAGTTCATGAACTTAAACATTTAAATCATAAGGAATAAAATCTTTGCAGACCGTGGCTATAATGTTCATGATTGATTCAAGTGAATCAAACCGATTTTGTTTCGATTGTGTTCTTGTATACTTCTATGAGAATATCGCAATTGAACAACTCTTTAACTAGTTTCATTTGAGTCATTTGAACTAGTGATGGATAAGATGAATATGTTTGATATGAGAGTTATCATATGGCTAACTTCGGTTGACCACTATCGAGCCAACATGAGTGTACACGTTTGGGTACGGTTCATAAACCTAAATGAGGGTACATTTCATTTGTGTGTAACAAGCTAAGTTATATCTAACGGTTGAAAGATATTAGCTTGGTTGAATCAGGTTTTTCATCTAACAGTGAATATTGAATGCTTTTTTACCAAGGTAACTTGGATTGCAAAACCTGATTTGAAAACTATATAAAGAAGAACTCTAGCAACTGGGAAACCTAATCCCCACACTTCTGTGTGTTACTAGTTGCATACGCTAGAGTCGATTCTCCTTTAACCTCAGGTTTTCCTACACCTTGTAGGTTAACGACTTGAAAGACTTCATTGGGATTGTGAAGCCATCCCCAACTATTTCTCTTGTAGTTGCGTGTTCTGATCTTGCTCAATTCTATCGTTTGAGTACTATCTTCTCTAAGATCTATTCGAGATTAATTTCTCCGATAGGAAAGATAAAACGTGATCAAAAACATCTTCGTCTCATATTTTGTGATTCCACAATATCTAGTTTCGCCATCATACGATTTATATTATTGTGAGGTGATTGATAATACTAGGCTGTTCTTCGGGAATATAAGTCTGGTTTATCAATTGGTTTTTGTTCACCTTGATTTATCAAAAGACGGAACAAAAACTCTTGGGTATTTCTGTGGGAGACAAATTTATTCAATCCTATAGACTTTTCTGTGTGAGACAGATTTGTTTATCAATTCTTCGACTTTGGGTCGTAGCAACTCTTGGTTGTGGGTGAGATCAACTAAGGGAATCAAGTGCGTAGTATCCTACTGGGATCAGAGACGTAAGGAGCGCAACTGTACCTTGAATCAGTGTGATATTGATTAGGGTTCAACTACAGTCGAGTCCGAAGTTCATTGGTAGTAGGCTAGTGTCTGTAGCGGCTTAATACAGTATGGTGTTCAAACTGGACTAGGTACCGGGGTTTTTCTGCATTTGCGGTTTTCTAGTGAACAAAATTCTGGTGTCTGTGTTATTTCTTTTCCGCATTATATTTTGTTATATAATTGAAATATCACAGGTTGTGCGTTGTATCGATCAATTAGGAAATCCAACCTTTGGTTGTTGATTGAGATTGATTGATCCTTGAACATTGGTCTTTTGTACCGTTCAAGTTTACTCCTCTTATATTCAATCGGGCTCGCAGATTTCTAATTGCTGATTGCGGATTGAATTAAGAGTTAGAGATATTAAACTCTTTCATATACTTTCCTCTAGATTGAGTCTGACTGTCTAGTTGTTTCTCTAGAAAGTATATTGGAGTAAGTCCTCTCAGATTGCCAAACGAATTGTTTGGTGTGGTTGTTAGATTCCCGCGTTTTCAAAAATACTACTAGTATGGACCACCCACATAGAGAAGATGGTTAGCACCACTGCCTGTATTTCAGAAGCAAGATACATCCTGAAACTCCACCACTAGATTCCCCACAAGCGAAAGTCAGAAGATCTGCACAGAGAAATCAACCTGCCATTGATTAAACAATAAGATTAGGTTTTGTAAGAAAATGATAAAAACAAGGCTAAAATATTGAACTACTAAAATCCAAGATATAAACAAATACTAATACGATTCCTCGATCGTTAAGTATGTTATCTATGCAATATAGGAACAAATATCATAACTATAAGATCAAAAACAGTCCAGATATCATCAGAGAATGTTAAAATGGCGGATTTTTTTTTGAAAACAAAACCGATTTTTCTTACGAGTTGACTCGTAAATCTCCCGATCCTCAGAGCTCATTCTTCAATATGTAGTTTCAAAAGGAAATAATTCAACTAATTCATTAACTATGTTTGAATTTTTGCACAAATCTTATCTCTATATTATAGAGCATGAAAATACGAATTGAACGCAAAAAGAAAGAGGTCATTCCGACATCCACGAAGAAGTATGATCAAAACAGTCGAAGAAATTCCAGATTTACAATCGGTTTCCGTGGGCATATATGTATACCGCTATTGAAAAAATCACAAAAAAACTCTTGAATTTTACAATCGGTCTATGTTCCAAGTCTTATAAACCGACCCGGTTTACAAGTGCATCAACGTATACGAGTCTGGGATGGAATTTTTCAAAGAAAACCAAAATTTTCACATATTTTGATGATTATTTAAGATTAATTGATTTCTAAGCAAACATGACTAAACATCGATTAATTAATAAAATTGAAATTAATTAATTAGGGATAAATTAATCATTAAATAAAATAGTTGGATAAAAGATTTTCCATTTTACTTCTAAATATCTATTTTTGTCTCGTAGTAGCAGACCTCAAATAAAATGACTACTCCTCGGACTGCGAAGGTTAAAATGGGGGTGCACTATTCCACCCTTATTTATTGGTCGGTCAGTTGCATCGGTAAGCCGAAAAATGAAAACAATCCATGCGAGACGATCGGATCAACCGGATCACTGCTTCACGGCTGCCAACTGGCCACCTGCCAAATGCGGACGCAGTTGGGCCGCACACCATGAGCTAACCGATTCTAATTTTTAAGCTATGAAGCCCGTTACAAAGCCCATAACTAATTCACTTTAACGGTGTATACCAGTCGTTGGATTCTACACACAACACCATCACACACCGTATAGTTACATACTACAATGAACCACATAACACTCGATCAATATCTCCATGAGAAAAAAAAAACCCTAGATATATAAACCAACCTTCTCTTCATTTATAAACCCTAGAAAGAAAAGAAATCTCTCACTTCCGCTCTGTAGGCAAACCTAATTTCTCTACCGCTCAAGAAAATTTCCAGCTAACAAGTGAGTAAAATCTTATCTTCCTCTTTGATTTCTCTTGTTGATCTAGATTTTGGTTTTGATTTTGAATCTCACTTAGATGCTGAAACATCTGTTGTTGTTTGATTTTGATTTTGAAAGAGGTAAAGATGAAGGTTATTGGTGCTTACTTGCTTTTAGTTTTGGGTGGAAACACTACACCAACTGCTGAAGATATCAAGGAACTCCTTGGGTCAGGTTAGTCTTCTTTGAACTTTTTCAAAAATCATGTCAGTTTTCTTGTTAAATCTATTGTATGTTTGCTTTTTGTTTGTTCTTTGATATGAAAGGTGTTTTGTTTTGTTTGTTTGAATGAGTTGGATTATGTTTTTGTGTATGTTTATTTTCTAGGGTTTTGGTGTTTAACAGATTGGAATTTGATAAAGTGTTAGATTTGTGATGGAGTTGAGTTCTGGTAGACTTTTAGAGTGGTAGTCGTTGTACGGTTACCTGCTAGATCTTGATTAATGGAGTTATTTGTTGGTTTTGTTATGTTTTATATGTTTGTATGAGATCTGCTTCAATTTTCATCAAGGGGTTGGATTGGATTCTTTTTTGTTGCTTTTTGTGGGATTTAGAAACATGGGGTTCTGCTTAGAATATGCATTTTGTTGGACTTATGCTTGTTCTTCAACACGGTGAATCCTGTACCAATGCGTGTTCAGCAGTTCTCCCATTCTTTACACTCATGTTAGAGCTGAATCAGATGTATATATATCTTCAATTTCGTTTACTTGTATGTTTTTTTTTGTACGTTCTGTATTTAGATGTCTTGTATGGTTTTTTTTTGTACGTTCTGTATTTAGATGTCGCATCTATCTTGTGCCTTTGACATTAAGGTTCTGTTCATGTGGTACACTGTTAATCTTAATTGGACAGAGGAATACTTTCAGTTTTTATTTGGGCTTCAGTCTGTATATGGTCAATACCTTTGTTGGAACTTGGGTATGTAAGTTAATTGACCTGATCTTCCTTGTGATTATTAGTGCTGTAGCTGTTCTGAACATGATGTTTCATAATTCATATCTCATCTGTGCTTCCATTTTCTATCATTCACTTGTGGCTAGTTAGAAATTTAGGCTTTGGTGGATGGACTCATGAGAGTTGTCTATGTCCGCAAAAATACCTATCTAAATGTGCTGGAAAGTATCAATCCATTCTTAAGTTTTCATAGTAAGTGTTGGAAGAGTGACAATTGATTTGTTCTCTTTTTTTTGTACTTGAAATATGATTATCCATAATGTTCATCATTTGCTTGTGCATGTTATACCTTAAACCAAGAAAATTAGCTGTCAGACTTGATTCATATTTTGTATAATTGGTTGTTTCGGTCATTGTTTGTGGAATCTATTAGATTGTTTTTATTTTGTGTAATTGGTTGTTTCTGTCATTGTTTGATTGAATCTATTAGATCTAACGATTAAGTATTGTTTCTATTTTGTAGTTGGAGCTGAAGCTGATGATGCCAGGATTCAGCTTCTTCTTTCCCAAGTTAAGGACAAGGACATCACAGAGCTAATTGCAAGTGGAAGGGAGAAGTTGGCTGCTGTTCCTTCTGGTGGTGGTGCACCAATGGCTGTTGCTGCATCAGGTGGTGGTGCTTCAGCTCCTGCTGCCGCTGAGGCCAAGAAAGAGGAGAAAGTAGAAGACAAAGAAGAATCCGACGAGGTAAATCCCTGTTCTTCTCCCTTCTCTAGTTTCTTCTACCCCAGTAGGCTTACTCTTATTCTTTGGAAGTAATTTCGGATCATCTTTTATTGCTTTGTTTTCTGATTCTAATTTCTTTTCTTACTACCTGCAGGAAATGGGATTCAGTCTTTTCGATGATGAGTAGATTGATGGGTTGGTTGCTGCTTTCTGTTCCAAATGAAACGTAGTTAGATATATTAGTTATAAAGCTTAAGATCGACTTATTGGACTACAGCTTTAATTTTGAACCTATGTTTAATTTTTGTTTTCTCCTTCAGTAGGAGGAAGATGGTAGAGATTATTAGTAGTACTGGTTTTGATTATGCAGAGATTGTAATTGATGCGTATCCAAAATCCATGCACAAAATTAAACAAAGTTTATTGCTCTCGTCGGCTGTCCATTTATTACCTTGTTTTTAACTGATTTTCCATTTATTCAGGGGCCTAAACCTAAATTGTGATAAAGGCACTTCCTAACTCTGAAGTGTTTCACATTTGTGCAATCGTGTCTAGGAATTGGTTGCAGCCATTTTGATCCTTTACCACCTGACATTCCTAACTTCACAGTTCCACAAGTTTTCAAGTTTTTCTTCAGTTTCAAATCTATGTAGTATTGGATTTGATTGAAGCCAGTTTGTATGTTTTGATCCCACACGACCTTACTATTAAGAACATTCTGAACTTCACTTTCACCAGTTTATTATCTTCCCATTGCCACCACTTAGATGCTACTAGTCTGCTAAAAATCTCCACAGCCAGCATGCTCCTCCACCTATATATTCTCATCCTCAGCCAGCAACTTAATACTATCCCGGGCACTGGTGCAACCACATTACCCCAGAGCCAACCACAAGTCTCCACCTCCTCCTTGTCTATTCAACTCCACTACCGCCACCTGCATATTATTAATTTCGCGATGCATTTTCATCATGATGTTTCACGGGAGTTGGATGTTAAACTTTTGCAGTCATTCTGAAGCAAAAATTGCAGAGAGGAAATTCACGATTAAAACTTTTCTGTTACAGATTATGATTTCGGTTTCTCTTGGCAGCAGGTTGTTCATTTCTAGGTTTGTGATCCAACTGTAATTTTCATAAAACATTTCAAGTAAAGAATATGTTGTCCAGTTCATTCACTGTAGAAGTGCACATTCATTCGACACACTTCTGCACATTATGGAACAAGTTTTCGTTTTCTTTCTATTTAGATATATTATTCTGATGGTAATATTCAGAACCAGTTTATTTTCAATTTTCTCAATACTTGCATTTACAAAATCTAACCTAGACACATATACTGGTATGAACATTTGCAATTTCACTAAAGGATTCACAAACATTATTGCAGACATCCAAAAGCAATAAACAAGAAAACCTAAGTGTGATTCTGATCCTATCTATAACCAAATTGAAGGCTTTCCGCTAAAAGTCTTCCAACTTGAGACATTCTGTTGTGGAAGTTGGACAATTGCGGCTGCACTGCATCTCTTCTGGTGAATCGGTTGTTGGAAGTACATCATATTGAGCTTTCGGCAGCTCTGGTGGAATTGTACATCTTACCAAAGCCCAGTTTAAACCTTCAAAAAACCGGTGATGTCGGATCTCAGTAGCCCCTTTGGTTGATCCAAGACGGTTATCAGGATCCTTCACTAGAAGACCTGCAATCAGATCCCTTGCATGACAACTGATGGACGGAGTTTCTGGGAACTCGAGGCTTTGAAATACTACATTGGCTAAGGTTTCTTCATCTCCTGCTCCCTTGAAAGGCGTTTTACCAAATAAAAGCTCGTACATAAAGATTCCAAAGCCCCACCAATCAACTGCATTGCCATGACCCTCTGCTTTGATTATCTCAGGTGCCAAGTACTCAAGGGTGCCAACGAATGAGTTTGAGCGTGCACTAGTTGGTTCTGCCACGAGCTGTGGTAAACCATTGCCAAAATCTGCTGGATCTGGGGTTAGATTTTGCTGGGTTTTATCTGTTGAGGATTTAACTTTAGGTGTGAAGCATGGAACTTGGACCCAGGATGGTCGAGGACAGAACGGATCTATGCACCTAAATGCCATGCATGGGCGTGAAGATAATTCTTTGGTAGGTTCCTTGATGGCTGAAGTTGATTTAAGAAGTTTTGGACTTACTGCAGATCTTAGGGATAAGTCAAAGTCGGAAAGCATGATATGACCGTCTTCTCGAACCAGAATGTTTTCAGGTTTTAAATCTCTGTATACAACCCCAAGCATGTGCAGGTACTCTAAAGCAAGTAAGACTTCCGCAAGATAGAACCTGCGCTTAATGTAATGAAAACAAATTATTTCAAAGAAATTTCCGATGCAAATGGATGGTCAATTCCAGCTAGAATCTTAAAAAAAAAAAAAAGTTAAGGCATACATTATACCTGGCCACTGGTTCAGAGAAACTTCTACTGGGCTGTCTCTGCCTCAAGATATGTAGATCACCCCCTGAGCAATATTCCATCACCAAGCATGAATATGTTTCTGCAGAAAAATGAGAAAATAGTGTAGGAAGAAAAGGATGATCAAGCATTTGTAGAATTTCTCTTTCAGTTTGAGCCCTCAGCAGTTTATTTTTGCTACCCAAAAGTTCATTATCGACTACTTTCAAAGCGAATAGAAAATTTGTTCCTTTCAATTCTGCGAGATAAACTGTCCCAATGTCTCCACAACCAAGCCTCCTCACAAGCTTGAAGTGCTTCAATTCTAAGCTTCCATGCTGCTTCTCAACAAGGCGAATGGCATCCCATCTTAAATCCTTCGACATGTGAGGCCTACTGATAATACACGCTACCGCACTTTGATTACTCTCCTCGCTGATCATAGTGCTAGTGCTGTAGTCACCCATGCTACTTTTAGAGCTAAGGGAGGATTCCCCCTTTTCTCCTGATGTTGAGCAGCAGTTACCCACTTTCGCATCTGCAGTCCCATCACCAAAATTGTATGTACTAAGAGGTGGTTTACTTGAAAGAGGGACTGTATTAATTTGATCCGCATCAATACCGAGATTCGTACTGCTGGATGCTGGAGAATCAGAATTCTTCACGGGCTTCTTCTGGTTTGGATGCAAGCCAACGCCATTTCCTTTTTCCTCTGAATTACACCTAGAGGGTGATGTAGCTGAAACTTGCTTTGATTTTTTGATCAAACTCTTCTTCATGAAAAGAGGCTTCATTCTGCGGACAGTGTTGGTCGCGGATCTGTTTATTGCACTGCTACAAGGAGAGCTAGAGATAGATGGTGTTTCGCCCCCAACTTCTGTTGAGGTAGGAACAATCTCCTCTAGTTGTAATGTCTTTCTACTGGTGCTGGAATTCAGCTTCTCCTTCTGCTTTAGTTTCCGCACTGACATGTCTTTTCCACGGTCAGATGGAATAGAAGCATTGCCCTGTTCTGAAGACGCTTTGCTAAGTGATACCGTTCTTGTAGTTGCACCAGTAGACTGAGATGATGAATGGGCAATTTTCTTTGATGACTTTATTTTAGGCTTTTGTTTAGATTCAGAGACCTTCTCAGAGGTATTCGTGCTGTATTTTTCAGGAACATGAGATATTTCAACCAAAATTTCTTTACCTTCCTCCGGGAGAAGACCAGAGCCATCCGCCTTGATGACCACTGTTTTATACAACCTCTTGATAGCTCCAGCTTCTGAAACCCTAGCTAGTCCTGTGGGCTTTGATAACCTTTTCATAGCAGCCATCTCCGATGCATGGGAAATCGACAATCCCCTCAGCGCCTGCTTCAAAGTACCACATTCAGAAATACTAATACCGGATGCCTGAGAAGGACAAACTCTAATTGGCCTTTTTAAGGCACTCTTCCGCGAAACTCTGATATCGATTGCCTCAAATAGTTTATTAAGCTCATCTTCCATCGAATAGTACTGCCCAGCTTTTGCTGACGGAAGCTTTCGAACTTTTCCCTCCATACCCAACTCAAAACTCGGGGGACTAGCTCTTCTATGCCGTTGGATGCAATCAAATTCTTCCATTGCTTCGACAATTTCACAAGTACCAGGATAAGGATCCATTAATAATGCTGTCAGCTTGTATCTTACTTCTCCACACGATCAAGTTAATACACCAACAAATAGAAGAATTTGGTCCCGCAACCACAATTTCCTACAGAAATGCCCAACATGCAGGACATGGCTTTTTTGCGTCATTCTGAATTCAGAGACATGACCGGTCCATTGAAAACAATCAAACCGCATCACTTCAACTCTGCCATGCAAATCAACATTCAGATAGACGTAAGCCAAACAAGAACTCCCCTATAATCAGCAACTAATAATATACAAAGCCGTAATTTCAATTTCCAACCACACATTTCTAAATTCCTTAACGCCGGATATTACATAAAATGTAAAACAACCAAAACACTTCACCTTCATTCTGCCATGTAAATGAGCATTCAGAGAGACAACTCCACAGTGAGTCAGTAACTAAATTGAAAACTGTAATATCAAATTTCTAACCACGTCATTTCTTAATTCTGTAACCCCCGAATTGCACATAAAAGTAAACAAATTATCTTTGTAAAACCTAAAATTATCAAACAGTTAGGTTGCCAAATTCATGAAAGAGGAAGAAGAAGAAGTTAGGTTAATCGGCATAACAACTAAAGTTTCACCAGGGTTTTAGCCAAAGTTAGCAAAGGTCAAAAGTGCAAGTCAAAATTGGGACTCATGTTTCTCGGAAGAAATCAACCAATTCACCCTGGATATGACCAAAATTCACCATAGACAATCACAACACACTGATCTAAAACACAATTTCGCGAAGGTTTTACCAGGGTTTTAGCTAAATTCAGCAAAAACAAACAATCAAATTCACGTTTCTCTGAACAATTTCACTATGATTTCAATAAAAATTTCACCACAGTAACAATCATAATACGCCGATCTACTACTTGATTACTAAAATTGTAAAGATTCCGCGTACAAAGTACAAAGTATAACTAAATAATCCTCACCATAACCAACTTCTATAACTGAACAAACATCAAATAGTTTGTGTCCCAACACCCCATTATACAGATAAAAATCAAAAAAATTACCTGAATCATACGGGATTCTTGTACTCAATCCAGCTAAACTCCAACAGATAATAAAAAAAAGTTGTGAATTTGATAAAGACAAAAATGAAAAACAAGAAGAAGAAGAAGATCAAGAAATGAAAGAAAAAAGGGTTGTGGAATTTAGGGATTTATTAGGTTTTCCAGAATGAATAGTAGTAAATGAAAGTAGGGCACGGGAATTGAACTGGAAAATGAAAGGGAGGAGCTGCTACAGCACAGCCTATAATACAATTCACGAGAAAAGAAATGGCGGAAAGATGAAGAATAGCGTCATCCCAAGGAGGATGTTTGTGTGGTTTAGTAAAGTGACAGTTCGACAGGGTAAAGATATGGGGAGGACGGGAATGTTTTATGTCTACCTTAAGGAAGACAAGAACAGATAAAGGAACGGACGAGAAGGGAGACGCGACTCGAGAGATGATTACATCCACTTTTTGGATGCATATGGGTGTATGTTAATATGGCTTTTGTCGGTCGGGCTGTCTCTTTAACCCTTTTTACTTTGAAGTTTGAATGAAGCTATAAAGGACGGAGTGAGACTACACAAGCTGACCGGAAGTGATTTACACACCCAAAAATAAAACCCAAGTTTACACCGTGAGGGTGGCAGGGTCTAGTTTTGTCTTTACTGATTCCAATGCTAAGAATGCAAGGTTTGAAACCGTCGGATTTCCTTCGGGACAAAACGAAGTATAAAGTTTTGGTGTATCTAACCTTAACTTATAGAGTTGTGCATGTGCGGGGTACAAATGTCAGGAACCAGAAGTTAATTTCGATTTCTGAAAGTAATAAAGTTAGGAATTAGTTTGAAAGTATAATTTCATAATGATTTTTAGATTGAAAAAAATCAATTTTTTGTGAAGCAAATTGTTTTTGTTTTTTTGATCAGGGTGAAGCTAATTGTTTTAGAAGGAAAAAATGTCGGCCTTTTTGAAACAAATTGTCTTTACTTTTCTTTTAAAACTGAGTTATGCTTCTTAAGAAGCAAAAGCAAAAATACTTCTGATATCCAAACATGTTATACCTACCATGAAAATTACTCCCTCCGTTACTTTTTAATAGGCCAGTTTCTATAAATAAATATTTCAAAAAAATAGGCCAGTTTTCTAATTGGGAAAGTCAAATGTTACTTTAATTTTCTGGGACCACTTTTCTTTTAACTTCTTTTGATGACAAGTGTTATGTGGACCATTTTACTTATTTCTTTGGCTGACAAGTGTCATGGGGACCATTTCACTTCACTTCTTTTATTGACAAGTGTCTAGAGAACCACTTTCAATAATTAGTTCTCTTAATTTCCTTAATTTTCTCAAAAAAAGAAACTGGCCTATTAAAAAGTAACGGAGGAAGTATATGATTGTGAGTTATCTTAAATTAGTTTCTTTTTTAGTTTTTTTAGCACTTAATCATCAAATTTAGTTCGTCTTCGGTGGCTGAAAAGTATGTTCAGAATGTTGGTAATGGGATGAGTCGGATTAGACTTTCATCGGTATTTAATATTTTTTAGAGTGAGTGCACCATTACATTAATTAAAAATGTAATACTAAATTAATTTTCTTCCAATTGAAGTGCAGCTATCAAGATTGTAGTGTATGGTTTCTCTCCTTTCACCATTCCAAGGAGTGACCAAAAAATAATTAGGTTGCTTATAGTATCGCGGATTGTGTGAGTAAACCATTCGGAAGTTAGTTTTAAAAATTTTTTGAGTAAAAAAGTCTTTTATTAAGATATTAGAGGTTAATTTTGATTTTTGAAAGTAAAAAGAATTAGAAATTAATTCGGAAACAATATTCCAGAGTGGATTTTAGAAAGAAAAAGAATCAGCTGTTTACGAAGAAAATTGCCATTGTTTTTAACTTTTGAAACTGAGTTATGCACTTATGCTTCTTGAGAAGCAAAAGCAAAAATATTTCTGGTGTCCAAATATGTCGTAGCTGCCATGCAAAATGGTTGATTATCGGTTATCTTGAATTAGTTTTCTTTTAGCTTTTTTAGCTCTTAATTATATAATTTAGTCCGTCTTGGGTGGTTGAAAAGTATGTTTGTAAGAGCAAGTCTTATGGTGGTATCCATCATATTTCAAGTGTGGAAAAATTTTGAAATGTCAAGTCTAGTGGCTTCCAAATTGATGTTTTCCATAAAAAATCCAAGTAAGGTTCCGAAGTTTCGCGGAACGTTGTGTGGAATCCATTTGAGCGCCAATCAGAATATCGCTAAAACGCTATTGTGAATAGCGTAAGCCAAGCGCTAATAAGAATGGCGTTCAGCGCCAATCCGATTAGCATTGAACTGACGCTATTATTAATAGCTTTGAGCGCCGTTCAGAATAGCTTTGCGCGCTATTGAGAATATCGTCGTCCAAAATTTATTTTAATTACACACTTCTTACACCACATGAATGAATTTTCTGTTTTTAATGTTCATGTTTTTGTTTATAAATTGAAATTAAAAAACTTAAAAAATTCAAAACAAAATCTTCAAAAAAAAAAGAAAAAAAATCTTGAATTAAATATTTAAAATTAGCTTATTTGAACCAATAACATTACGTGAACCGAATTTCATTTCATTGATTAAAATAACTTAAAGTTACATGGATTGAAATAACTTAAACATGGATTGAAATAACTTAAAATTACATGGACCGAAATAACTAAAATTTAGACTTAAACATGATCCGATATTCATTTTCAAGCTACATCATCGGTATGATCGCAAGATTTAAGCTCCGGGAAGGCTCTTAAGAAATTGGTAGACATCATCATGTGCGAAATTTATGCCCTTAATTCCGAAATAGAGAGTTTTGTCATGCGCCTCCTACAAAATAAATAAACATAATCTCACATGTTTAGAAAGATCAATGATGTAAGATACGTATGTAATTGAAAATAAGAGGTCTCATTGAATATTACTTACAAATTCTTCTAACATATATCCTCCCATAGGCATATTTGCATAAATTGATTGTATCATGCCCATATAAATTTTGGTTTCTCTTTTCAACACAATCCACCTATTTCGTATACTACTCCTTGTTCTTCCGTTTTCATTTCCACCATCTTGTACAAAGACTTGAAAAACCCTCTCCCAAAAGTTGTTGATATTATCATTTCCAACAATTGGAATGAGGCTAACTCTTGAAAAAGCTCTTGTGATTGCCAAATCTTCACTTGTAGTGTATGCCATACTTGCAAAGAATTGAAAGAAGATTTGAAATTAGAAAAAATAAAGAGATTGAAAGCAAAGAAAATCTTGAGATTTTGGGATGGTTTTTTGAGCTAAAGAAGGCAATTTATAGAGAAAATTTTGAATTAAAAAAAATGTCGATGAAACGCTAATCCGAATGGCGCTAAGCGCTGTTCTTATTATCTTTCTTTTTGATCTGTTGATTAGAAGGAGACGTTGAAAATCCAATGGTTAGGCAACAAATGCTATTTTGAATAGCGTTTGGCGCTATCGAGAATAGCGCTCACAGCCATTCTGATTAGCGCTTTTCTCCAAAAAGATATAGAACCTTCTCAAGTTTCCAAATTCTATACTTAGTTTTTTTTTCTACTCTTTCATTTTTTCCACTTCAACAAACATGTTTTTCGATTCATCTCAACATTGAAATCAAATCGAAAGGAAGATATAATGAATTCACATCAAAATTAAAAGAAATATATAATGAAATCATCTTAATTCTAATTTCAAAAGGTATACCACCACCTCTATATGATTGCATAAGATAGTTGTTGATCACATCTCTTAATTCTAATTTCTAATAATCTAGCAAGCCCGAAATTTCGAAGAACTTCCCTAGCTCTTTCATGAATCACCACACGATCATATAATTCCTCAAGGTCCTCCAAATTACTTCTAAACTGAATATCATGGTTTTTATCAAGTGGGTTTATACTTGTAGCAACATGTTTCTCATCCCAATCCTTTGAACTCAACATCATATACACATCCATATCCATAATCTATACAAAATCATCAAATAAAAACAATATAGTCACACAGTGCACTCAAATTGTTTACATAATGTAAACTAAAACATTTCAATTCATGGTAATTTCATGTCAAAGGGTTTGTTCATGATCTCTAACCTCCTGAAACTATGTTACCCTAAGTTTCATGTCAAATTAGTCATTCATCAAACAATATTATGTAAACAATATCAAATCATGAAAAATCCAAATTACAAGGAATTTACAAATCAACTAACCTCTCTTTGGATTCTCAATCAAATTGAGAAATTGAAGTATCCCTAGTTTGTGAATGATTTGGTCATAAGATCATTCATTTTGAATAAGAATACAGTACCTGTTTATCAAGAATCAACCATAGTTGGAGTTAGACCCAATACATAACCAACTAAACAACCCAAATACAAGAATTGAAACCCTGATTCCCAATTTGGATTAGGTAGTATATTAACACATAAAATAAAAGAATTAATCTAAAAGTAATTCACAAAAAAACTGAGTTGAAACCCTAATTTTTAATTTGGGGATTTTTTTTATAGAACCCAGTTGAAACCTATTCTCAAATCTCCAGTAGAACAACTTAATTTCATCGACCTAATTTCCAAATTAACAGTAGAACTCAATGAAGCCCCTAATTCTCAAATTAACAGTAGAACTTCATGAACCCTAATTTCAAAATTAAAATCCTCTTTCCCAAATTAGATAAAGATGCTTACTTTGTTTACAGATAGGAAGCAAATCAGACTCTTTGATGATCCAACTTTCTTTCTCAACTGCTTTAATGACCTTCTTGTTGGAGAAAAAGAAAAATGGAGTGGGATTTGGGTTTTTTTTTTCGTTTTTTTAAGAAGAAGAAGAGTAGTAGATGAAGAGAACCCGTGTTTCTTCCTGTAAAGATAACTTAAAAAACGGTATTGTGAATTGCGTTTAGCGCTACTGTGAATTGCGTTTAGCGCTATTGTGAATTGCGTTTAGGACTATTGTTATTAGCGTTTAGCGGTATTGTTGTTAGCGCTTGACCGTTGACGTGGTCAAACGCTATTCATAATAACGTTTTTTTGGTGCTGTTAAGATTAGCGTTCAAAGCTATTTTGAATAGCGTTTCTATTATTCCACTGCTACACATTTCCCTTCCATCCACAGTTCCAAATGCTGAGATACATATATGAAGTAGATATCCACATCTGATCATGTGTGTGTGTGCTCTAATAGGCATTTTGGCGGAGAACCATTTTTTTTTTTCTAAATGATGAGGGTATAAGTGGTTGCTTATTCGGGGTTTATTCCTAGATGGCAAGTTCGAAGATGCGATATGTAGTAACATATACCACAATGATAAGTGGCCTCTTTGATAGCAAGATGTTATTCGAGGCTAACAGTTTAATCATCAAAATGGAAAAGAGGGGTTGTGTACCAGAGCCTAGCACATATGATACCATCATTAAGGGTTTTCTCGTAGAAAAGGAAATTGACAAGGCGTTGCAATTTCTTCGCAAGATGCGTGAAAGAAAACTTGCACCAAGTGATGCTGTTATTTGTTTGTTAGTTAACACTCTCTCCACAGATAATTTACAACAGACAACCACTGCTCTTTAACTTTTGATTCTTTTGGTTTTTATGTGAAGGACTTGACCTTTCAGAGGATCCTTTTGCAAGGGCCACATAAAAATGGTCTTTACCCTATTCAATTCAATTCACCCACTTCTCCTGCTGCATACTCCAGTTCTCTCATCACTAGAGATATTCTACACAAAAGACTTGGACATCCATCTTTTCAAACCTTGCAAAGACTGTGTCATCAATTACAACTACCAAAAGTCTCTAGCACACCTTTATTTTGTAATGACTGTAAACTTGGAAGAATGCACAAACTTCCTTTTAGTCTTTCTAATACTGTTGCTGCTCAACCTTTAGAGCTTCTTCATATGGAATTATGGGGTCCCTGTCATGTTAGTTCTCTTTCAGGCTCATACTACTATGCTAATGTTGTAGATGAGTACCCCAAGTGTTGTTGGATCTTCCCACTAGTTAATAAATCTGATTTCAGACAAGTTTTCATTAATTTTGTCACTCAAATTGAAAACTTCTTTTCTTTGTCTGCTAAATGCATTAGAACTGATAATGGTGGTGAATTTACTGGTAATCTTCTTAAAGCTTATCTTACTCAAAAAGGAATACTTCATGATTTTTCCTGTCCCAATACACCTGAGCAAAATGGGGTTGCTGAGGTAAAACACAAACATATTTTGGACATTGGTAGAACTCTTTTGATTCAATCTGGTCTCCCTGCCATGTTTTGGGTAGAGGCTTTTCAAACTGCAAATTATCTAATCAATAGATTACCAGCAAAAGCTCTAAACTTTGTATCTCCTTTTGAATTTCTCTTTCATAAGTCTCCTAATTATGATTTTTTGAAAGTCTTTGGTTGCTCCTGCTTTCCATGGTTGAAACCATATACATCAAATAAGTTACAACCTAGAAATAAGCATTGTGTCTTTTTCACCTGTCATTAACATTCACATATCCAAAAGAAAGTGTCAACCTTTACTAGGGGAAAAGTATTACCGGAGACTTGGTCAACGATTTGCACTAAATAATTAAGCCATAACTTCTTGGACCGTTCCTGCTCGATTCAACTTTCATGGCATTACCTCCACATCTCTAGTTCTACATTTGGAAATGCATATGGCGTATGTTAGATGGGTTTTTGTCGAACTGTCTTTAGAAGCTATCAAGGCGGCACGAGCTTGATAGTGTTGTGGCTGGATTGGAACAACAACGAGCGTCTCATAAAGTTTGAAGCATGGACCGTTGGTTATCATCTTGAATAATTGGAATTCTAAATTGGATAATGTCAACGCGTTTCTCATTTAAGATGATTGTCATGTATTAAATCCACGGTTACATCAAATTCAGTTGTGTCAATTGCAAAAGACTTAGCATTGCAAAAGAAAAAAATTCATTTCCAAATCAAAATATTAAAAAGTATTCCGCTAATGTGGGAGAGACACAACACTTGGGTAACTACGAACAATCTATTGTCACACTTTGTATGAGCCAACTTTGAAACTCCAATTAGAGGATTCATTAGAACGTCATAATCGACTCTAATATTTTCCGAATCTGCATTTTATAGCCAATGACTGTTTCATTTTTGGGGTTATTTGGTTTTCGCCACCATCTCAATGCACAGTTACAACATTAGTTAATAACGAAATCAAGATTACAAAACAGCAAATTAATTTTTCAAGAACAAAATGTCTACACTAATTTATTACGATATCCCTTGTTTCACCGGTATAAATAGTTCATTCACTCTTCGCATCACTCTTCGCATCAAAATAGTTCATTAGACTTATCACCGACGAGATCTTGGGGAATGATATATAATCTTCTGTTAAGTCCCATCATGCATGCACCTCCTTTCCTCGTTCAGCCACGTGGAAAACCGTATTTCGGTATCTACACTAATATCAAGAATGTTTCTCGTTCTATATGTCTTGTATCGAAAGCCACTGTCTTACAAAAAAACTCCGTTTTTCCATGGAAGCTTAATTTGGAATGAAGGAAAACTTCTAGATATGCTAGAAATCCCACATTGAGAGAGCGTTAGCCAACAAACCAAGTGATGCGATGCATCTAAATGTTCACATTCTCAATAACTATTCTGTGACTTTGCAGAACCTTTTAACACCATCTGCTTTTTTGCTGGGTAATACTAGAACGGAATCCAATATCCGGCTAGTGTTGATTAGGTGTCTATGACGGAATTTTACCCTTGGTGACCCTCTAGTATAGCTAAAAATTTAAGAGTTCAAAGTATAAATGTTCATTTATTCGAAGTGCATAATGTCATGTGTGTAACCTCATTATGTTTTGCAACCTCTATCTCTACGGAACGCAAATCTCACATTAGTTTAAACACAAATTTTAGAAACTGTTATAAGCGAGAGTAAATGCATATTCAGAATGAAGATTGAATTGTACCCTTGGTGACCCTCTAGTATATCTGAAAAGCAGATTAAATAAAGAATGAATTGTGAAACATACGAAAATCATTCAAAATCCAGCAGATTGCCAACCCATTCACTTTCATTCATTCTATTACATAAACTGATTCTTATTAGCCTATTCACATTCCACAGCCAGCAAACATTTCGGAATACCATAGAGATATCACCGTGACTTTTTGTAATTACATCACCGAGTTGAAGAAGGTGAAGATGATCTTTACGTCAATCTTTGGGTTCATATTAGAAAAGAGGAAATAATTTTGAGAGGATAAGTCGTTATGCCGAAAATCATTGTATTCCGTTTCTCTCTAAACCAATATCTCATTCATAACCTGTATCTCTAGTATCATTATAAATCAATTACACGGTAGATCTGCAGACAGAGACTAAGAGAGGCGGAGACGGTGCTCGATGGGAGTGGGTGTGGATAGAGAGATCTCTGAGTTTATATAAGGGTCATCTTGCTAAACAGTAAACCCTAGGGACTAACCTGATCAAGCCATTGTGGCCCAAACCCCTTATTACGTACGTACCAAACTCCCTCAGATGACAAAGTTTCGTCAATCTGCAGTGCGAGTTATGGCGGGTGAATACCAACCCGGAACAAACAAGCTAAACACAGGTCAAAATGAATTGAGTCCGTTAAATTGCTGATCACATCATCTGCCTATGTCCCTTCATACACCCAACTTAGTTTTGTCATGGGAGCGAAATATTGAAAAATATGACAAGAGGTTGCTAAACTATTAACTTTCATTCATTCAATTACAAAAACTGATTCCTATTACATATTAGACACATCTTCAACAAAGATTCTACATCAAACACTTGCAGTCAAAGAGAGATGCCATAGTTGGTCTTTGTGATTTTATCACAGAATTGAAGAATATGAAGATGATTTCTACCGTTATGAGTTTGAAAAAGAGGGAATAATTTTGAGAGGATAAGTGATTATGATGAAAATGATTGTATTGTGTTTGGATGAGAAACCTCTCCTCATAATCAAGCAACATCTGAATACTGTACAAGAACAATATATTCTGAGTAGGAAATGAAAAGTGTGCTATCACTAGGTGCTTGGGAAATGAAATGCTTGTGTAAAATAACACTAAAATTAAATTCAATATATAACACTAAAATGGTTAATCATTCAAGATTTCTCAGATATGATCCAACCTTTATAATGTTGAGGACAATTGCGCGCTCCTTGTATCCTGATATTATTTTGCAACCTCAGTGGACTACAATTAGAAAAATCAAAAACGGGATTTTCACGTACCCTGAACACAAAATTCAAGTTGTTTTTAGTTAGAGCAAATGCTGGGAGATATTTTTTCTAATTGGGGGATATTTAGCCGAAGACACTTGAAACTAATATCAAGAACGTTTCTCGTTTTTACATGTCTTGTATTGAAAGGCATCATTGACTTAAACCAAACTTGGTTTTGTCAGGGGAGCTTTGGAATCAAGGAAAACTTCTAGAATTGCTAAAGATCCGACATTGAGACAGCAAACCAACTGATGAGATGCATCTAAATGCTCACAAATCGCAAAATAACTATTTCGTGACTCCTTTTAACGCGTTTTCACGGCATAATATTGGTCAAGAATTCAATCCCTCCGTTCCACTATTATACCTAAAATTGGGAGTGAGGTGTTTATGAAGGAATTCCACCCTCGGTAACACTTTCATAGCTACAGTTGGCTTTTGTCCTTCATTTGCATTATTTGCTAGGAACGTTTCATAGTTTTATTTTGCAATCTCTCAATGGATTCTACCAAAACTTACAAGGTGTTTGTTTTGTCTAAGTGATGAGACGCATTCGAATTGTGTATTATTATGTGATTCCCTCATCATACCTATATGTCTTTTTTATCAACAATTTTACCAAATTTTTTGTTGATAAGAAGAAAAAAATGTCATACTTAGTCCCTTCCCACATCATACTTACAAGTCTTTTTATCGATAGTTTTACCAATTACTTGAGCTCGGTTAGTATCCATTTTTTTCCCAGAAAATGAGTTATTTTCCCGAATATTTCTAAAAGATGATTCTAATGGACGAGAAAAAATTAGTATGGGTGAAATGGATACCAAAATAATAGCATGAATGAAATTGGATTCACCCTGCCTTAAATTTAAAAAAAAAAACGAAGATGAATTGGATGCATCCTGATATAAATTAACAATAAGAAAAAATATGATTGGGTAGGATGAAACAATATCAAATTTTACATATCTTTTCACCCAGAAATTATCGTTATTGGCTTAATTGACCAATATTGTGATACTTTTGTTGATTAGAAGAAAGAAAACAATTACAGCAGGTTTTACCAGTTTGAAAGAAAATGGACAAAAAAACTTAAAAGAATGTGACTGCAACTCTATTTCTAATCTTGCAAATTTAGGGGCGATACCAAAAGAATTAGGGGCGATTTTTTTATTTCCAACCTATAAACACGGTTATATAATGTTCTAATGGTTCGGAGAATACCTAAGTGTCCTTATATAATCGGTAAAAGTATAGTGATATTAACTACCCATTATTAAATTATAAAATTCGAGTTTCATTTGATTTTCAAAATCGAATTTTGGGTCGTTAGCAGCGAGTAGTTAGACGAACTTCATAAACTACCAATTACTATGAGATAAAATCCAAATTCGGGCTGTTAGCTTTAGTAAATAAAACAATTGAGTTTATAATTTATAAAATCATAAATTTAATAAATTAACAAACATGACTCAATACTTCGAAGAATGCATCAAGAATTGGAAATGGATAAGGTCGTGACTTGGGTCAATTAATAAACCAGCTAAACCCATCAAAAATAGACATCATACTATCAACAAAAACAAAATTGGAAGGAGCTTTCCCTCTTTCCACCAACAAACAAAAACCTAATGATTGTTAAATAGTATGAGCAACAGCTCAAAACCCGGGCCGGCACGGGGTCATCCTCTAGTATATATATATAAGAAGGATAGGACTAAAAATACTCTACAGCTGTGCTATCCTAGTAAGATTTAAGCCTCCTGGCGGCTTATTATCCAACCCTATTATTATCCAGGTGCAGGTAGTTCCAGCAGCGGTAGATGTGGCTGTGGCCGAAACTTTTGCATTGGAGATTGAGGAGAGGCGAAATTGATACGTTTGGTGAACAAACTACATTAATTGAGGATGTGAAGGTACGGTTACGATATTTATTATTAACACATAATTCAAATCGTTTAGGGATTGTAGTTTTAGTCTTGGGAGAGTTATATTCAAAGTTATCTAGAGATCTTGAAGCTCTTTATTTTCTGAACTAGGCAATTGATCTTTATAATCATCATTTAAAGAGTTCTATTACTAGGCTTGATCATTGGTCTCGGAGGAGCACCGCCAGATATAGTTTTTATCAAGGATATGTTGATTTGTGCTTTTAATTTGTCTGGTGTTGTATTGGAAAGGATGGGTTCTGTAACTGAAGCGGCAAGTAATATTTTCTAAATCATTAGAATATAGTTTAGGATTTCCTCCTAATCTTGCGATTGATTATTCAGAACATGGTTTCCACTACTGTAAATTAGCATTTTGGGCATTGACAACATTGGAATTGGATAAAGCTCTCTACTTTGGGTTAAAAAGTTACGATGCGAATCTGGCTTATGATCATGTTAATTCTTACCAGAACAGGTTGCAGTTGGGAAAATGCGAAAGAATAATTTCCGTAATCTATTTTCTCAAAGGTGACGAATCTGAGTCAATGGCTTTCCATAACATGGCTATTGCTATCATGCGAATAGCTAGAATTTCTCCTGTATGGTTGGATGTTGATTTCCTAGAGATCGAGATCCTCATTTCTAGAAATTTATACGCCAAAGCACAGATTACGTTAAACCGGTGGGGAGTTTATCGGGCAGAATTCAAATTCGATTTTGGCAAATTCTTCTGTATCACCATCGAAGAGACCTTAGGGCAGCAATAGCCGGTATTGCTGCTCTATGACGGATGATGAGAGAGGATAATGTGATTGCACATTCTGTGACGGAAGGTAGAAGCATGCTCAACGTCGTATATATGTGATACTTCGCAGCTGCTTGGTGTGTGTGGGAAACCAATTGCTGGCACTCTTATGGTACAGGATCTATTGAATGAAATGAATGATGCCTTACCTCCTGATTCTGAGCCTGGTATGAAGCGCAATCTCTAGTTGCTTAGGGCAAGACATTTATTATCCAGATCTGATCCTAGTGAAGAAGAAGTCACGGGATGCTTGTTGAATGCGCAGAATATGCTGACTGATGGTTTCGGGGAGAAGCACTACGTTATTGCGCAATACCACCAATGCCATGCTAGGGCTCAAAAGCAATTTGGACGTCCAGACATGGCTCTTCTGTCTATGCATGAAGCAGAGCGTATTCTCCTGATGTCCTTCGGGGAAGATTCTTTTACATTGATGAAATTTAGATTCCAGCTCTTGGATCTTTACGAGGTCCTACACAGGTTTGTTACCTCTTAAAACTCAATGCTCATCTATGTTTCCCTTTTGTTACCGCTGCATTTTTTTTTTTTTTTTTTTTGTCACTGATTATAACAGACAGGTTGAGGCTCTGGCACTCGCTAGGGAATTGGTGCGTACATTGGAGAAAGGTGATATTATGCCCCCACAAGCCGTTCCATTACGACTCAAAGTGGCAGTATGCTGATTTGTTGCTTGACCCTCTGCAGGGACATATGGATAGAGCGCAATTACAGTTGAACCAGTTATTAGCAGAGGTGGGGGATGGAGGAAATTGAACCCTGATTGACATTGTTCAGGGTTCTTACTCATGTTAGTAAGCATTGCGTTCCTTCTGTTAGTAAACTACCTTTTGATGACTTGGTTTTATCCGTGAATGTTAATCAAGTTAGGTCGATATGGTGAAATTTCTGCTTGTCTTTGGTTCACACTTTGAAGGCAGTTCTTTTGTTAGTTGTTTGTGTCAGTTCTTTGAATAAGTATTCTCTGGACTCTGTAGTAGTAGGACTTAACTTTCAGTGTGGTTATTTACAGCAAATACATTCTAGACAATGTTCACCTGTCTTTTTTCTTTTATTCTTGTTTCGTGTGTTCAGTATCAATGTCGACACTAGTAAAGAGCTTTATATCTCATCAGTTGTTCCGGTTGGAGCTCTTTAAATTTTTGGTTTAGCAATATTGGTGTTTGATAATGACTTACCTTGATCGTGTTCTATGCTTCAAAAGAAAAGAAAAAAAAAAATTGTGTTCTATGACGAAATTCGATCCGAGATCCTTAAATTTCTGTCGGTCAATACAATTGTTAACTACGGGTCTGGAAGAACGTCACCGTTAAAAAGAGCCAATAGTCTTAGTTCGCTTCGGTGTCGTTTATTTTCACTTATTACGGGAAACTTAGGCGCAGGCTCAAAAAAAATAATATTCTCATTGTCAGGTTCACAATTAACTTTTTGTTCCTTCACACCCATAATTATATGAAATTATTAAAAATGTCTGCACGACGTGTTACGCATCTGCATGACGGGTTATGCATCAGAGTTATAATTGGCGACGCAACTTGCATATAACATATATATCTAAAAAACCGCGCCTTGGAATTTTACAAATTTTATATCGTTGGAAATCTTTTAAAGAGAGCTACGCAAAGAGTACAAACAACAATATCAAATTTTTGTTTATCACGAAAAAATCGGAGGTGTCATCATTTTAGGAAAATTTTTCGAAAACTTGATACATAACCATTATGCAGCCACCAAAAAAGATGCGTAACACAATCTGCAGACGCATAACGAATTATGCAACCATTTTCTCGACTACGTAACAAAGTTATGCATCTATAATAAGATATGTAGTCATTGTTTTGGTTGATTTTATTGCGTACATAAAAAATTGATGCATAATGCATTATGCATCTATATTTACAGATGCATATAAGGTTATGCATTTATTTTCTCGATGCATAAAAGATTGTGCAACAATTTTCTCGGTGCATAATGCATTATGCAGCCATATTTTCGGATGCATAACAGGTTATGCATCCATTTTCACGACTGCATAACATGCTATGCAGATATTATTGTCGGTGCATGACAAGTTATGCCGTCTTTGTTTTTATTGGTTTCAATAGTGACAAAAAAATTGTTGTATAACGTGTTATGCGACCATTTTCGGAACTGCATAACCGGCTATGCAACCATTTTCGTAGATGCATAAAAGATTATTCAACCATTATGACCAATACCAATACTAATACATATGTAGCTTCCCAAACAATATTGTGTTTATACGTAATTTTCTTCATTTGCAATAGTCAATGCAAAACAGCATACAAGAAGGAGCTAAATGGTTGGTGAATAAAGTTAAAGGTATCAACATTTCTTTTATTTTTTCTTCATTCCATTTCCCATTCATAACTTTGAAATGTATATGAAACTAGTGCTAAAATTCAGTGGGGATGCAAATAGGATAGCTTGGATGTAAGGAAACGGTGGATTTCCTAAATTGGGTCAACTTCCATATATAATATGGGTTGCCTAATGGACCATGGTTTCCTAGTATGATTTGGTTTCCTAAACCAAGGAGGCTAAGACTTGGGAACCAAGTTTGTGACTCCTATATAAGGAGCTCTAGGCTAAGTGCTTTAGTCATGCAATCCTCAATGTAAATCTCGTAGAGATGTGAGGGATTCATCCCACCTATTGAGGTGGTTATCTGAGAGACCTAATGGTGGAAGGAATACATCATTATGGTGTTTATGGGATACTAATCGATGTTGGAAGATATGTCGTTTTGGAGTATTCGTATGGAGATGTTGGTAAGCCATCTTGTTGAGGAGAAGATCATCTTGGTGGTGCTGAATTAGATTATTGGTGTTGAGCTAAAGGCGCCCATGATAATCTATATCAGGGTGTACAGAGAAGATCGTCTCGTTGTGATAGATAATGTGGTAAACATTATCTCGTATGGGTGAAGATGCTACTTTGGATCTTATAGGGTTTTTGTGAGAGTTCTTATGTTCGGTCACGTTTTCTGAATCAACTCTTACAGAAAATATTCCTTCAAAATTTGCACGAGAAACAATTCAATACATATGAGTTAAAGTCTCCCAAATGGTCTGATGCTAGGATAAGTGGTCCGCATTTGTAATTTGTTAGATCTTAATTAAATAGTTATATTCCCTAACGTGTTTCCTATTTTTCAACTTTTCAGGTGGACGGAAGGGAAGCTTGGACATGTGACTCGTGGGCAATCGACCATTTTATTGTCATTGGTCTTTTTTTCACTTATTGTTTTCCAACAAACTTGTCATTTAACATTAACTAAGTACATATTTTTTGGTCAACTAACTCCTACCTATCTAGATTTGTACATCATGTTGATTTTAACGCATCATCTTACCAGAAAGCTACTCATTCATGCACAAACCATGAGGAATATGTACTATTGGCCTAACTCTCATACTATCATTCTCAACCCTCTATAAAATTATGCAGTGGTAGACTTTTTGTTAGATCACTGCTCTGCTAAACTCGCAAGCATTGCTATCTCAAGCTTGTTGTCAAGTTTAGTTGTCAAAAATATAAGTCTTGATTCCTAATCTACTTATAGCTATGGCTCGGATTATGATAGAATGTGTAGTTGAGCATTAGACTTCACGGCGTTCATCGATTGAAGAAGAAGAATTACTAAGGAGAGCATGTGGAACTTCATCAACAAAAGGTATGTGGAGACTTGAACTCATCTATCACTCAGAAGTCTATTTCTATTCTATTTCCTATTGATACAAAATTCGTATAACTATATAGACTTTATATTATACAAATTTGAGATTTCGAGCTAAGTTTCACTCCCTTAGATATTCTCGAAATATGTGTTGGTAAGCTTTCTATTTAACCAAGTCCATCTTTATTTTTGATGAAAGTCAAAAGATGATCATGTGAAAATCGCCTGGAAACATCTTACATGCTTTGTATGAGACAGTCATTTGATGTGGACTCGAAATATTTCGCCTGGTAACATCTTACATGCTTTGTGTGAGATAGTCTATTGATCAATTGAAAATTGATTTGAAGCTAATAGTTTGTGTGAGACATCTATTCTCGTCTTTAAAGAATGTCTCAATTATTTAAATTGAGTTTAGGACTATTAACCATTAATTGGATATAACACAGTATGCGTATATGCTAATTGTTGCTAGTTATTCAAAGTCCGAGAACCATAGTATGCATATACGTATGCGTACTGGTTTTTATAGTTGAAGTCCGGGAACATGGTATGCATACCCGTATGCGTACGGGATGAGAAGTTCAGTACGGAAATTAAACTGAGTTTGGTTAGTGTACGGCGCACCTGTTCGCATACTGGAGAACTCGGGCCAAGTCCGGCTACTTAGGTATGCGTACCTGTTTGCATACTTGAGTGGTTTAAGTTATAAAATCGGTTTGTTCATGAACAAATATATTTATATATTAAAGAATGTAATTTTTTGGAAACCGTGGCTATAATGTTCATGAATTGATTCAACTGAATCAAAATCGATTTTGCTTCAATTTTGTCTTGTATACTTCTATGAGAATATAAACAATTGAACAACTACATAACTAGTTTCATTTGAGTCATTTGAACTAGTCGTTATTAAGATGAAAAAGGTTGATATGAAAGTGTTCATATGGTTAACTTCGGTTGACTATTGTTGAGCCAACTATGTGCACACGTTTGGGTACGGTTACTCATACCTAAATAAAGTCACATTTCATTTGTGTATAACAAGTTAAGTTCGATCTAACAGTTGAAATATATTAGCTTGAATCTAATCAGGTTTTCATATAATGGTGAATATTGAATGCTTTGTTACCAAGGAAACATTGATTGCAAACCATGATTTGAAGACTATATAAGGGAGAACTCTAGCAAATGGGAAAGCTAATCCCAACACCTCATGTGTGATACTAGTTGCATCCAGATTCGATTCTCCTTTAGCCTAGGTTTTTCCTAAAACCATTATAGGTTAACGACTTGAAGAATTCATTGGGATTTTGAAGCCATACCTAACTATTTTCTCTGTAGTTGTGTGTTCTTATCTTACTTTTTTCTATCGTGTTGAAAACTATCTTCTCTAATATTTGCTCGAGATTTAATCTCCGATAGATAAGATAAAAAGTAGTCACAAGCATCCTCATCTCATTGTTTGTGATTCCACAATATCTTCTTTCGCTTCCATACGATTAAGATTATTGTGAGGTGATTGATAATACTAGGTTGTTCTTCGGGAATATAAGTCTGGTGTATTAATTGGTTCTTGTTCACCTTGATTTATCAAAAGACGGAACAAAACTCGTAGGTATTCATGTGGGAGATAGATTTATCTATTCAATAGACTTTTCTATGTGAGACAACTTTTTTTACCAAGTCTTCGACTTTGGATCGTAGCAAATCTTAGTTGTGGGTGATATCAGCTAAGGGAATCAACTGAGCAGAATCCGGCGTGTTTCAAGAGGCCTAAGGAGCGAAACTGTACCTTAATCAGTGTGAGATTGGTTAGGGATCAATTACATTTCTAGACAAAGTTAACTTGTATTAGGATAGAGTCTGTAGCGGCTTAATAAATGTGGTGTTCAAATATGGACTAGGTCCCGGGCTTTTCTGCATTTGCGGTTTCCTCGTTAACAAAATTTTTGGTGTCTGTGTTATTTCTTTTTCGCCTTATATTTTTATATAATTGAAATATCACAGGTTGTGTGTAGTTCAATCAATTGGATAGTCCAACCTTTGGTTGTTGATATAAAATGATTGATACTTGGATATTGGACTTTGGAACCATCCAAATTATTTCTCATATTAATCTGGCTCACAGATTTCTATATGTTCGATTGCAGATTGATTTGATAAATTGAGATATAACTCTTAGATGTATTTTCCTTGATTGAGTCTAACTGTCTGGTTGATTCTCTTTGAAATATATTAGAGTTAGTCCATATATATTTCCTAAAAGAAATATTGGATGTGGTTGTTAGACCCCTTATTTTTCACTTGTAGTTACTCCGTGGTTTTAGGGAAAGTTTATAATCTACTAGATGCTGAAACAAAGTTTGCCTGCAATGACATTTTTTTTCTTCATTTATTCTCTTTATAACAGACTACTGAATTTCCATATACTTTAGAAGTTCTTTTTTCTTTTTCCCTATATTCGAAAACGAGATATTTATTGAAATATATTTTGATTATACTGCCATTTTCTTATCCAGAATGGTAATTAGTTGCTTAATGTATTTAATTTCAGAGAAAGAAGAACTAGTTAGATAATTTTAAAAGAACCCAACAGAGGAGTTTATGGAGTGTTGGTGATTGAGTTCCACTTAGGTGATTTCCATGAGGAGCTAGAATTGTGATTAAATTTTGTGTAGGCATGTTTCCGCTTCCAACTTCTTTGTTGTGTATGTTATATATCTTGTATGGCAAATTGGTGAATGAAACTTGGTTACAATTGCTATGAATTTTCGGTTTATGACTACTTTTATATAAATATAAAAGAGTATGTAAATTGTATATAATTTCAGGAGACACTTATGAGAAGTTTTTTTATGATATTTCTTATTGCGATTACGGTCCGCGAGTTATAACCCCAAAGGTGTCACATCCATGCACAAAAACTCCACAAAAACAAAATGTTCACAAAAAATTCATTTAACATAAACTGTCTATATTACCCTTTTATTATTTGAATCACCCCAACAAAAACAAAAATCAACTCCACCTTTAAATTTTATTATATTATCACCACGAACAACAACCTACCACCGAGCAACCACCATCGCCCGTCGTTGCCGCCGCCACCGACCGCCACCGACCACCTTCGCCGCCGCCGCCCACCGCCGCCTCCACCGACCACCACCGCGCCACCACCAGAAAAATGATGAAACCAAAAATTGGTTTCATCATAAAAGAAAGGAGAAGGAAGAAAAAGAAAAAATGAAACATAATAAGATGAAACCTTCCACCACCGTCAACTGCACCGCCCCCATCGCCACCACAACCATAATCACCACAATTACCATTACTATTACCTCCTTAACTAAGACTACTTTCAACAAAAACCAATCCACAATAAGATGAAACCTACCACCACCGTCAACTGCACCACCCCCATCGCTGCCACAACCACCAGCACCACAACCACCACTACCATTACCCCCTCAACTACAACCAGTTTCAACAAAAAATAATCCACCTGTATCCCACCATCAAAAATTGGCTTCACAGATATTAATATTCAACAAAATGAAAAAAATACGATGAAACCTAATTATGTTTCATCAACTTCAGCCAATTCATTACACTTTTAACAATCCAGACATACACCTCTTTAATTGTAACCCATACCAGTCCTTTATGCAACACCTGAAGCTCAACTACAACTCTCATTGCGTTAGCACCACCCTTACTCAGTTAATCCATTCTTTATCACTTCCATAACTTCAGTTAAGGCCACCACTACCAACAGAACTTCTTCATCAATGCCTGGAGTACCAGTACCAGACCCTGCTATACACATTCTCCCAATTCATACACACATATAATCAAAACCACCATTGTACATACAATCGAAACCACATATTGTCATTTCACCAACATAACTTCAATGATGAAATCAAACACGCCGTCTTCCAAGTCAGACCGAATAAACTAGATAAAAATCAGGTGAAACCAAAATTTGGTTTCATCATAAACTTAATTTTCATCATTAAAATCTTTGGTTTCATGACAGAAAATAGGCAAGTTTATGATGAAACCAAATTTGATTTCATCATTAGTTTATTGTTTTCACCAACCAAAACTGTCAGAATTTGATGAAACCAATTTTGGTTTCATCATATATCTGTTATTTCCCAATACAATATTGATTTCGACTTTGAAGATGTATCATCATTTGCTGGTGATGAAAACATCATAAGGTGGTGGTGGTGGTGGTGATTGTAGAGGATTGAACGAGGAGGCGGAGGTGATGTTGGGAGCGGATATGCAAGTACTGGTGTTGATTGTAGATGAGGTGTTGTTGGTGGCCGATTTGAAGGTATTGGTGGTGGTTTTAGATGATAAAAGGAGGAGGTAGAAGTAGTGTTGGTGGCGGATCTGATGTACTGCTCGGAAAAACAAAAATAAGAGGAGGCGGTGTTGTTGATGGAAAATCAGTAGACGGAGAAGAAGAAGGTGATGATGGTGTTAATGGAGGAGACGGAGGTGATGATGGTGTTAATGGAGGAGACAGAGGTTCTGTTGGTGGCGGATCTGGACACGTCGGTTGGTTTGATGGTGGCGGAGCTACTTGGTGATAAATCTGAATAGAAATAGACGAAAAAGATACGAAGGTTTTGTGGAGGAGACGAAGGTGTTGCTGCTGGTGGTGACGGAGGTGTTTTTGCTGGTGGTGACGGAGTTGTTGCGGTGGTGTTCATGGAGAGAGATTTGTTCTGCTGATGTTAATAGTGGTGGGGAGATGAAGACCGCAGAAATAGAAAAAATAAAGGAGAGAAGAAGAAGAAGACGACAAGGTAAAAAGGGTATGTTTGGCTTTTTTTAAAGTAATAAAAACTAAATTTACACATTATTATTTGACCTGGAGTTTTTGTGTCACTTTTTAATTAAATGGTTTTCATTTATTAAAAATAATATGGCTGCATTTTTTGTACCACATGTTTGGTCATCTTGATTTTATTTGATTAGTTTTGTTGCGATTATATAATTTCAAGAGACATTGAAGGCTTTGTGGGATGATTCATATCCTGGCGAAGAACGGGTTACAATCTAACAAATGGAAGGACATGGGCTGGCAAGGAAAAAGCCCATCCACATACTTCAGGTATGTTCTTTTTTACATTGTTTGCTTAAAGACGTGTTGTGTCTTCTATGTTATTATTATATACCGAATCTGCGAATTGTTATTTCCTTTCATAAAGTTTGGTGGTTTCAAATCATTGAAGAATTTATTGTTCTTTGTGAGGTTATACAAGGTGTCACATCCTCACTTCTTCGTTTTTCTAATTGGATCTTGAAGATTATTTCCATTCTGTACTCTTAACAGTGTCTTTGTTTTCTTGTTTTCATGTAAACTTAACTAACATCTCAAATTTGGCTTGCAGAAATCTTTTCAGAAACTTCGACAAAAGCAAGAAGGTGATCGAGCGATGTGGGAGGACCCGTTTGCAGTCACTATGAATGTTGTTTATAAATGTTGAGAAGATAATGGTTAGTATCCAAACTCTTGCATACCTTTCTTGATGCATAATAACATCAAACATTCTTCAGCTATCAACTGACTAATATTTGTCATGTACGAAGCACCTTAACTTGTAAATTATAACAGTCCCAATGATTCCAACCTTCAACTATGGATAGCCAATGAACAACGTCCATTTTCCAATGTAGGTTCCGAGGAATTTCTTCAACTGAACTACCATTAATGGAGTTAATTTATTATTTTATTTCTTATTTCGTCAGGACATCTTCCTATATCATAAGTCAGAACTAATGTTTGATTTCTCCTTTATTTCATTTCGGTATTGATAATATGCCGAGCATATATGTTTTTGTGTTGTATTGATTTCTTGGACCCGGTTTCTGAACTTCATTATGTCATATTGTTGGTTGATGGTGATTGAATTCTAATTAATATTGGATATGTTCCATAGTGTTCTTTACATTACACCTAAATTTATTAAATTGTTCCTCTTGTTATGTCATTCTCATAATACATCCGGCCAGTTGAAAAGGGCTAACTGAATGCTGTAAGTCTTTGGTTAATTTTTATTCTGCATTGTATTCTTTCAATTTGTGTTTGTTTAGTACAGTTCTTCAACAAACTCGGGCACTAGATATCATGAAGTAGGAGCAACATGTTAGGTAACTATGACTGGAGCATCTCATATAGTTCCTGGTCTAGAGGGGTTTGAGTTACCAGAATGTCATTGTTCAGATGGTTTACAAGGGTTTAGCTACTTAGGATTAATTTTCTAAACAATTAATTTTGGACTCTGTCTTAGACTTGGTTTATTTTCTTGTATCATTTTTTTTTCCTATGTTGGTTTCTTGGAAGTTCTTTGGATGAAAATTTCACATGAGAATTAACTTTTACAGTATACAATATGTCATTTCATGTTTGAGTGTTTTTAGTTCTTCACGTTTCTTGTATTTGCAATTTAAACATTAAGTAAACAATATTTATCTAAAAATAATATATTGCGAGGCAATTGAATTCTGAAATTGTTTAGTAGTGATGCCCTTCAAAATCTAAATTATTGACAAGCAAAGCTAGTAGCTTATTTACATGATTATTGACAGTAAGGTTTTTGACACAGGCCGTCCGAAAGAAAGGTTCTGTCAATAATCACAATTATTGACAGCCCTAACCCATCAAAAAAGGTCATTTCTGACATAGAGAATTAATGATCATTTGCTTTGTTACCAGGTGAAATTCCTTGGGAAAAAAAATGGAAGGAATACCAAAAGAGTATGTTGGAGAAGATAGAAGAGTGTACATCAATGTTGTCCTCCACAGCAACATCTTCTACAACTGGGAGCTGGACCAGTTCTACGTCGACTTCCCGTTGATATGAATTCTCTCATAATTCCTTTTCATCTTCTAGAAAAGATTATCAATATAGAAGGAACATACTAATCTCATATTTAATAATGATTGAAATGTGGTTATGTTTTTATCCTCTTAAAATTAGCTCTAAAAAAATGATTCAAAATGTTCTTATCGTTTTGCAATTGGCTGGTTTTTTCTTTTTAATGTTTTCTGATTTTGAAGAATATCACCCAATTTGTAAGAATATCCTCAACTGTGTCTTCTTTAATCTTTGTAATAATCTTATTATACATTCTTAATACAATTTTTTAATTTTTATTTTTTAATGTTGATAAATTCATGGAACTTACTAAAACTTGTTTAAGTGATACTCGGGTCCGGTTCCTTTACCCTTTTGACTTTTTTTTGAACGAAGTCAACTTTTTCAATGAAGACAAATAAAATGGTTATGAGTTTAATTTAAACAGATTTCCCCCTCCCCTAGTACTCTAGTACTGTTCTAAACTTTTTCAAAAGACAAACAAATATCGCAGTTTATGAACCTCAGATCTTCCTATAAACGAGGAACCTCAATCTAAAGATCTGAGATACATAGGTGTTCCAAATCCTTACAATATCCAACTATCAGCTTTTTTTTTTTAATCGACAAAATTATAATAGTATATTAGAATAAAAGAAAAAAAGTGATTACAAGTTGCTGGACATATACCAGCCATGCAATCAAAAGAAAAAAAGGAAAAGAAAGATGTTAGAGACAACAAAAAATCAAAACAAGGTCCGAACAACCGCAAACAAGAGGGAAGCTCTACTTTCGCATCAGATCAGCCCATTTGAATACCAAATTCTGAAATCCAAAACCTGCAAGAGGTTTTATTGGAATTGACCAATACAACAAAACGGCTTTGATATCCAAAATAATCCTCTCTTGGTCTTTTGCTATACCATTGAAACATCTATTGTTTCGCTCCTTCCAAAGTATCCAGCAGATTGCATATGGAAGCAGCTCCCACATGTGATTTCCAGCCATCGAGAAATTCCGGGTTTTTATCTCGTCGAAGGCATGTATGATATCATACCTTTGTACTCCCAGCACCCTAAATGAGCTTTTTTTTTCTTTTGTTTATTCAGTTTACTCCACCATTTCAAACACGAATACTCCTCAAATCCTTACAATAGCCAACCATCAGCTTTTTGTTCTTTTGGTTATTCAGTTTACTCCACCGTTTCAAACACGAATAATTCTTAAACAAAGAATATTAAGTTCAAAAACAGAACTCATTGATTATAGAAAAATGAAACAACAATGCATACGCTAGACCTTTCCCCTGTCAGATTTGAAGCCGATGGACCTGAATTTCCCTTGTTTACTTGTATATATACCATGAAGATGGGATAAGAAGCATGTCATAGGTAACTTGTTCCTTTTTTAATAACAAAAATAACATGAATTCAAAGATCAGCAAAAATAGCTGAAAGTATTAATTTGCAAGAGAAACAATTCAATACATATGAGTAAAAATCTCCATGGAGCCCCAAACGGTCCAATGGCAGGACAAATGGTCCACATATTTTTAAGCGGTTACATAGTCGACTGTGGGAATCACCGGGAGAAATCCCCGACACTACTCGTCTTAAATAGCTATATTTCCTAGCAATGTTTCCTGTTTTTCAACTTTTCAGGTGGCCGGAAGGGCAGGTTGGACAGGTGACTCGAAAGCAATTGACCCTTTTACTGTCATGGATCTTTTTTTCACATACTTCTTTTCCAACAACTACATATTTTCTGGCCAACTAACTCCTACCTAGCTAGCTTCGTACCTCATGCTGCTTTCACGGCATCATCCTACCACAAAGCTACTCATTCATGCACAAACCATGAAGAATATGTACTCGTGACCTAACTCTCATACTATTTTCTCTATCCCTCTATAAAGCTTGCTATGAATTAACTCAATATCCTCAACGTAACTGTCTTTTGCACAATTATTCTAATGGCAACTTCAGGAAAAGAAATGATGGCAGAGGAAGAACAATATATTTTCCGAAGCAAGTATCCGGCCGTGAAGGTTCCAGATGACATGACATTACCTGAATTTGTTCTTCAGGGAGCTGAGCTATATGCAGACAAGGTTGCAGTGGTGGAGACGATGACCGGTAAAGAATACACGTACGGACAAGTGATCAGAGACGTTAGAAGGTTTGCGACGGCCTTGAAATCACTTGGTTTCAGAAAAGGAGGTGTTGTGGTGGTTGTGCTTCCTAATGTGGCTGAGTACGTCATAATTGCTCTTGGAATTATGTCTTCCGGAGGTGTTTTCTCCGGTGCGAATCCGTTGAACCATGAATCTGAGATTCGCAAACAGGTGGAGGATTCCGAGGCTAAGATCATCGTCACCAACGGGTCCAGCTACGAGAAGGTAAATTAGCCAGCATTCTGACTGATTAAATCTAAAATATCCGAATTGGTAACTAATAAACTTTTTTTTTACTGTTACATTTTTCAGGTGAAGGGACTGGGATTGCCAGTAATAGTGCTCGGTGAAGAAAAAATCGAAAGCACAATCTGGTGGGATGATTTACTAGAGGCAGCTGATCGTTACGATGGAAACAAGACGATGAACACTACCGAACCCATCAACCCGCGGACGGACTTATGCGCCTTACCATTCTCATCTGGCACAACAGGGAAATCAAAAGGTGTGATGTTAACCCATCGTAACCTGATCGCAAACCTAAGCTCCACACTGTTCAGTGTAGGTCCAGACATGGTTGGTCAGTTTGTGACGTTGGGTCTAATGCCGTTTTTCCATATCTACGGAATCACCGGAATATGTTTTGCCACACTTAAGAACAAAGGTAAAGTTGTAGTGATGGGAAGATTTGGGCTCAGGTTGTTCTTGAATGCTTTGATAACACATGAGATTACATTTGCACCTATTGTGCCACCAATCATACTGGAATTGGTTAAGAACCCGGTGGTGAAAGAATTCGATCTTACAAAACTCAAACTCAGGGCTGTCATGACTGCTGCTGCTCCTCTTGCTCCTGAACTGCTTTCTGCATTTGAAGCCAAATTCCCTGACGTACAAGTCCAAGAGGTATGTGTAGTAATTTGATCTCTTTTTGTGTGGCTTAGGACTTAATTTTGATTGTGTAACGTTGCAACAGGCATATGGATTGACCGAGCACAGTTGCATAACACTGAGCCATGGCGACCCAGAAAGAGGCCATGAGACTGCTAAAAAGAACTCAGTTGGGTTCATACTCCCAAACTTGGAGATCAAATTCATCGACCCGGATGGAAAATCTCTTCCTAAAAACACACATGGTGAAGTCTGTGTTCGTAGTGACTGCGTTATGCTGGGTAACATAATATATATACTTACACTTGCTCATCCATTCTAATTAGCTTTTACATTTCTCCAGAATAATCCAATTAAGAAATTGTTTTATGTTGAAAGCCAATGAAATGAATACTGTAATTGAATAAGGTTACTTCAAGAATAAGGAGGAGACGGAGCGTGCGATAGACGCAAAAGGGTGGCTTCACACAGGTGACATTGGATACATTGATGATGATGGAGACGTCTTCATTGTGGATCGCATCAAAGAGATGATCAAAGTCAAAGGTTTTCAAGTAAGTTTATACACATACTCTTGCAAAGAATTTTTGGTGATCGAGCACTGATATACGGTTTTATGCTAATTGTCACGGTTGTTCATCGCAGGTGGCTCCCGCTGAGTTGGAAGCAATCCTTCTTTCACATCCTTCTGTTGAAGATGCTGCTGTTGTTCCGTAAGTGTATAGTCTTTATCCAGTTTAGTGCTTACATTGTTGCAAGACTTTGGTTTTAACCAAGTAATGCTAAACAGGTTGGCAGACGAGGAAGCAGGAGAAATTCCAGTAGCATGTGTCGTTATGAGCCAAAACTCGACAGAGACCGAAGCGGATGTGATGGACTACGTTGCTTCAAACGTAGCTACCTACAAGAGGGTTAGAGCTCTTCACTTTGTCGACTCAATCCCCAAGTCACCCTCTGGGAAAATAATGCGAAGGTTTCTCAAAGAAGAACTGGAAAAGAAGATTAACAGCAGTAGTCAGTCCCGCTCATCACCAATAGCTATCTAAATCCGGTTGCCAAAACATGCAATTAGAGGGAACCTTTACTTTTCATTAGCTTCTTTTAATTTCAAGTCTGAATAATAAATCCATGATTAATGAAACACGACAGATTTTATGCGAGAAACATAATCACTGTAAGACACTACTATGTTTTTAATATCCATTGATCCTGAGAAGAATCGTGTAAACGATGTTACGAAAGCACGTACTAGTAGTATATACAGGACAGAAGCTACACACACAAGAGTGTTATGCAGCAACACCTGCAAGTATATTTTCTTTCTAATCAACCCATCTAAAACTGGGGGAAGATTTTTACAGCAAAAAATTACTAATTTCGTTAATCCAATGTAAGCATACCGAGAGAGCATCTCACCAATCACGGGTCAACCACATGTATACACACCCTTTCTACTATTCCACCTCCCAGATACTGAGATCATACTACGAAGGTCTTTTTTGAGGGTTTGCGACCACGTTTCTTCCTCGGGTTGTTGTCAATCATGCAGTTGAAGGCATTAACAAGGTCATGATCCTCATCGTTTATTAGAATCTTTGCTGTGTTAGGGTTTTTGAGAAGAAGCTTGGCCACAAGATATCCTGCAATTGACCATGTCTGGTACAAACAAGCTTGTTTCCCAACGAATCTGGCTCGTTTTGTATCATAATATTCTGGCCACCTGTCTCTTGCAATCCGCTTCCCGGCAATCTCCACAGCCTTCTCAGCAATTTCTGGTCTGCCCATCTTTATACATGCCACCGTAAGCTGCAATAATTTGAAGAACAAATGAGAAAGAAGAAATTTTCATCGCACCAAAAGGGTCAAAATGATGGGAAAAATCTTTGATCCTTTATGAAACAAATTCCGTTCACCCACTCCTAGATAGAAGAACAAAAGTTTTAGTTTTCATTGGTTGTTCTAGAGTTAATAAGTTAATAGAAGTACAAAATTATTACATGCTATTAGGGAAAAGAAAAAAAAAAGTCATTCTAAGTTGAGCTAGCAACAAAAAGCGGAAAGACTGCCATTATAAAATCCAGTTGAGGTTGTTGATCTACATTAAGAATTGATGAGCAAAATTAAAGTCACACCTGTCTAGAACGCTAATGTGTACTGGTAAACACTACTGTTTAGTTACAATTCAAAAGTAAGAAGATTGAAGGAAAAGTGACCGACCTGCCAGAGTAGAGTTGGCCATGAACCTCCATTATGGTACGACCAAGGCCTGCAACAGAAACAAAGAGGTTAGATTTAGAGATGAAAATAAAATGTCAAATACTAGAATATCCTTGAGAGATTCACATAACAATCATTAAGAAGCTGAAATTTACGTGTTTTTGGGATCACTGCCAGTAATTATTTTCCATTCCTGCCCCTCAAGAGCAGGATAACATATCTTCAGAGGCATATCCGCAACCAAATCTGACCATTTGGCTTCAATGAGATCAAGAATAGCATGGGATTGTTCTTTTGTTGCCAAACTACTAGTTATAGACCACAAGTTCCCGAGCGAGAAGAAGCGGAAATCCATGTGAGCTGGCTGTAAGTTTCCAATTAAATAACCACCTCTATTGGGCATCCATTCAACCAGCCAAGGAGAAATCTGATCAGGATAGATGTTAAACTTGTTGACTGCATCATAGGAGTACTCTTCTGTTTTATAACGGTAGATCTCATTCAGTTTCTTCATGTCAATCCAATAATATTCCCTGATATGGAACGACAAAGCAACTAGACGGTTGTTGAGTGCCTGAAGTAGGTCATGTGACCCATCCTCGGCGGTAAGCATATCACGCGCAGAAAGTAGAGCTGAATAGAACAATGCCTGGAAGAACACACGACTTCACACATTTCAGTTCAATGTCTTCTCAAACACAAGCATTAAACAACTCCTGAATAGTGAAACCCACTAAAACCAAAATTCTCACAGAAATGTAATATAAGAAAAGGACATTTTTGCAAGCTGGGACTACTCTCTACGCCTTTGCAACCTCATACCTGAATTTCTAGGGGGTGGCCATGGATTCCCATACGGCGATCTATCATGCAAGAACCATCAGTTACCAGTAAAGTTGGAAACATGTCAAAACCATCTGCCAGACAGAGCTTTAAAATCATCTTAATTCCAGTTTGTACATCTACTCTCTCCTGAACAGTAAGATCTCCAGAGCATTTTCCGTACGCTCGTAAGAGAATAATCCACCACAATCCTGATTTTACATAGATAGAAAACAGAGACAAATTATATGTAGAAGCCAGGTTAATCAAGAAATAAATTTCACCAAGAAAAACTTGCTGACAAGTTTATAAACTTACGTACCTGAATCAACTGGTGCAACCCGGCCAATTGCCGCCTCTCCAAAGTCAGGATCCAAAACTTCTTCTTTGTTGTTTTCATCACCATCAATTGGAACACTTTTAACCTTGAAGCTAGCAGGCATGAGCCCTTGACCAGGACTATGGCAGTCCATGGTTTTTTCCCAACTCTATCACACACATGAAAAACAATCTATTGTAATTCGTTGAAAGCTAATACCCTTAAGCCACCTCAATGACTAGAATGAGATAGAAAAACAAAGACTGCTCAAGGAGACATAAAACTACAAAGCAAATGGGAAATGTTTAGAATGGAAAACACTCTATTACCTGTAATTGAAGTGTATGAAGGAGGAAGTTCCTAACAATGTCGTGCTCGCCCTTCAATAGAAATGCAATACCAGACGGTATGAAGTCACGAATAAAGACCTGATCATAGTTCGCTGTAGTTTTACCTGTGGGGTCCTTTGCAGCAATTGTTCCAATGGGGCTACCACAGTAAGTAAGTATAGAATCCCGCAATAGATTCCATGCTTCATCCTCAAGAGAATCCATGCTACTATCCGGATCGCCTCCAGATATCTTACCATTAGTTGCAAATTTTTTCTTTTCCTCTAGTACCTGTTGTGCTTCCTCCATAAGCCCTCCCACATTCAAAGCATTAACTTCGCTGCTTGGGTTTTGTTTAACCGTTCTATCTCCGAGCCAGGCTCCATTTACATCCTCAGCAGTTAACCCATTATTTTTTCCAACCTGTTGGCATCGACAACTGAGGTACCTGTATGGTTTAATTGCATCATTTCCATAGCCAATCTGATGAATACCATTCCCTCCTCTAGAATTCCAATGTGTTCTTGAACAGTTAAGAGATTGTGCATACACTCTACTCTTTCGACACTTCACGCGGGATTTTGTAGGAAAAATTGATTTACTAAAACATGGATCATAACAGAATACATGAGAAGCAAACCCCCTCAGAAAAATCGCCTCTGAAGAGCCCATTGACATAATGCAATCACCACTTGAGATCCTTTGCAGTTACTTGAAGTAATCCAGAACCTGAAGCTTTTAGTTTATCCAGTTGCAGTACCTAAGATAAATACCAAAAGTTAAATAGAATACAAGCCTTGTACTTTATAAGTCTCGGGAAAGCAGTTGTCACTGAATTGACATAAATAACATTACAAATTAAAACTTGAAGAAATGTCAAATTCACATATATGCATACAACACTATCGGATTGCGCTTTCCTTATGATTTCTTTCATCTAGGGCCACAAGAAAAATGATCTAGAAGCTGTATATCGCAAACAAATGATCCAATAGCTCTAAATCATATTATTAACATCAAACATCTGGTTATCGAAAAAACTCACCACAAGTAATAGCATACACAAACTCAACAATCTACATAGGCAAGTAAATGTAATCACAGCTAACAGTCTACCGTCATCCAGCTATCAGTACAAGCACTTCTACACCATAAACCACCTTCCGAAACTAAAACCACAAGAGGATTTCTCTAAGTTATGACTTAATCAAGTTTCAAAGATTAGGTTCTTCAGGTATAATCCATAAATGTAAGTAAAAGAAAAGCACAATTAAACTCAAAATTGAGTAGAAACCTAGAAATTGAAACTTAAAAAAATTGAAATCACCATCCACGAAACAAACCTAAACCTAGAAAATCAAGATTATAGAAATCGTCTTACCTTTGAAGCGATGATGAATGATTTGTGACCAGAGATTTGGATTAGAATCTATCGGAGAAGAACTAGGGATTTTGTCTGGAGGATTTCTATTCAATCCCTATCGAGAATATCACAGGACTGCTTTTCTTTTTCTTGATACTCAACTGAGCATTTGATTTTTATTTATTTTTCCATAAATGTTTGGGGTTCAATATTTTCTTTCCCTGTTTTTTTATATAACATTTCCAAGAAAATGGATAATTTAATTCTAGGGGTAAGTTTTTGCTGTCTTTTAAGATCCATGAAAATTCATGTTGAACCTAAGGAATGCTTGTTTTAGGCTGGTTTAATCTGAGGTATGTGACTCGGATGTGACTCGGATGTCAAATAGTCTCTTTCTCATATCAAAAAGTCTTTGCAGACCGAGAAAAAAAAAACAGGTAAAGACCACCACGCACAAACCACCTTCCTACACGTCTTTTGAAGGGCTGGGTCTACTGGGACTCACAAATATATATATAAAAAGAAACTGTGACAGACGGCTTTTACATGGTTTTTTTTCCTGGCGAGATTGGGGTATACCCAAATTTAAATGGACATGTTCCCTTACTAAGGGGAGGTCAAAACAGGATGAAGTTACTTTAGTACCCCTGCACTAATTAACCTAAAATCAAACCCTAAAACTTAAAAATTAAAAAACGTTTAGTCTTCTTCTAATCTATCTTCTCTAATCCCTCTCCTCTTCTCATTCCTTCATCTTATTCCATCAACCAAAAATCAACAAAAAACTTCAATTTTGATATTGTACCAAAAATGGTTCGATCCAGTAGCAAGAAAGATTCAACAGGTAACATGAGAAGATCCAAATCAGAGGAAAAAGGTAAGGAAAAAGTTGGAACTAGCAAACCCGAAAATCCAATCCCTGGGAATGTTGAAAAAAAACCTTCACCGGTGAAAGATGACTGTAAGTGATTTCTAAACTCAACCTATTATTCTGATGTGTTATATGATTGTTATATTAGGTTAGAAATCGAAAATTATGATTTTCAGGGTTTTTGGTCGGCAAGGTCGATAATTTAAAACCACGCCGACTATTGGTATTTTGTAAGAGCCGGCATGGTCTCAGGATGAATAACCTGCCGACTTTTTATAACATTCATGGCGATTGTTGGACAATAACCAGGGCCGGCAGGGTATAATAACAAACCCTGATGACTTACTTCTGGTCGGCATTGTCTTAGACTTGTATCATGCCGACTTTCGGTCACATAAACCTTAATTTCCTAAGTTAACCATCGGCATTTTTCTTGTATAGGACCTTACCGACTCTTTGTTGGTCGGCTTGGTAGATGATTACAACCTTGCCGAGTAAATCTTAGTCGGCGATGTATATATTCTCGACCTTGCCGACCATATGACCAGAACCATCTTTCAGTGTGTAAAAATTTCATATCTTTTATTTGTGCATTGTTTAGGTTCGCAGAAGCAAAAAAAGAAGATCTACCGTGTACGGTAACTGCAGAAGAGCTATTAGAATTTATTGACGGAATTTATCCCAATTTAGAAGATCCTAAAGATGAAACTGAAGAGAATTTCCCTATAAGAAAGTTACTTCTGATGGGTAAGAAAGATCCTGAAGAATTCCTAAGGTTTATGCACAGTTCTACCAATCCCCTCACCTATGTTTGAAAAAGCGGGGGTACAACAACCACACTCAATATTTCCCTTAGCAATCTGTATGGACAAAATCCAATATACTTTCTAGAGAATCAACTAGACAGTCAGACTCAATCTAGATAAAAAGTTTATCAAAGAGTTTATATCTCAATCTCTCGATTTGATATATACTCAAGCAAATAGAAATCTGCGAGTCTTTATCAAATACTAGAGAGATAACTTGGATGGTACCAAAGACCAATATCCAAGTGTCAATCAATTTAAATCAACAACCAAAAGATCGGATATTCTAATTGATTGAACAACGCACAACCTGTGATATTTCAATTATATAACAAAATATAATGTGGAAAAGAAATAACACAGACACCAGAATTTTGTTAACGAGGAAACTTAAAATGCAGAAAAACCCCGGGACCTAGTCCAGATTGAACACACACTCTATTAAGCCGCTACAGACACTAGCCTACTCCAAATTAACTTCGGTCTGGACAATAGTTGAAGCCCAACCAATCTCACACTGATCCAAGGTACAGTTATGCTCCTACGTCTCTGATCCCAGAAGGATGCTACGTACTTGATTCCCTTAGTTGATCTCACCCACAACTAAGAGTTTCTACGATCCAATGTCGAAGACTTTAATAAACAAATTTGTATCACACAGAAAAGTCTACAATAATAGATAAATCCGTCTCCCACGAATATACCTACAACTTTTGTTCCGTCTTTTGATAAATCAAGGTGAACAGTAACCAATCGATAACCAGGATTTATATTCCCAAAGAGCAGCCTAGTATTATCAATCACCTCACAATAATCTTAATCGACGCAGCGAAAAAAGATATTCTGGAATCACAAACGATGAGACGAAGTGTTTGTGATTTCTTTTATATCTTTCCTATCGGATATATCAATCTCAAGCCAATTATTACACTTGTACTCGTACGATAGAAATAGCAAGATCATATCACACAACTACAAGAAAGTAATATCGGTCTGGCTTCACAATCCGTTAACTGGTTTTATAAGAAGAAAACCAAAGGTTAAAGGAGAATCTACTCTAGCTTAGAACAACTAGTATCACATAGATAGTGTGGAGATTAGGTTTCCCAGTTGCTAGAGTTCTCCCTTATATAGTATTTCAAATCACGGTTTGCAATCAATGTTAGCTTAGTAACAAAGCATTCAAAATTCACGTAAACCTGATTTAGATTCAAGCTAATATATTTCAACCGTTAGATCGAAAATTAGCTTGTTACACACAAATGAAATGCACGTTTCTAGTCTTGTGTAACCGTACACAAACTTGTACATTTTTTGGTTCAACAATAGTCAACCAAATGGTTAGCCATATGATCACTTTCATATCAACCATATTCCTCTTCACCATAACTAGTTCAAGTGACTCAAATGAACTAGTTAGAGAGTTGTTCAATTGCAAGGAAATCTTATGTAACTACACAAGACACAATTGAAGCAAAAACGATTCGATTCACTTGAATCGGTTCATGAACTATATAGCCACGGTTTGCAATTTGCATTCCTTAGTTTATATAAGAATAAGTTCACAAACATCGTTTTTAGATATAACCTACTCAAGTTCGCGGACTAGGTTCGCGGAATTAAGTTCCCTGATGGAGTTCACAAACTCCAGCAGAAATTCTTGGGTCGAGAACTTCCGCAGTTCGTGAACTGAGTTCGCGGACTAGGCTCACGCCACTTCTCCGCTTCTCTTGATCAACAAAGTTCGCAAACTTTGGTTCAAGGAATAAGGACTAATACATATATGTGTTTCCACAACAATGCTTATATCCTTCAATGGTTATATAATCTAAACTCTCATTTCAATCATTGAAACATTCTTAGAGGACGTTGATATTCTATAGTTGTTATTCACAAACTATTTTTAGTCAAAGTAAGCAATTTTGAAAGTGATTGAAACTTGTCATGACTTTCGTCACTAGGTAAAGATGAACTTGGTTAAAGCGAAACCTTACCCACACATATTTCGAGAAATAGATAGGCGAGATAAACTCGGATCGAAATAGCAAATGTGTATAATCTAAGTCTATATAGCAAAACGACTTTTGTCTCAAGACATGAGATAAATAGACTTTTGAGTGATAGATAAGTTCAAGTCTCCACATACCTTTTAGTCGATGAAGATCTATCGGTTCCTTGAGTAGTCCTTCGTCTTGTATGATGATTGCCATGGAGTTCTTGAGTTCAACTACACTTTCTATCCTATTCCGAGACCTTAGCTATAGTAGACTAGGAATCAAGACTTATAGTTTTGATCACTAACATTGACAAACATGCTTGAGATAGCAACGCATGCGAGTTCGACCGAGCAATGCTCTAGCAATCTCCCCCTTGTCAATTTTAGTGACAAAACTATCAATACATATGGAATACAAAAAATAAATAAATTAACTTTTGTAGATCCTATTCCACATGTATAATCTTTAACATTACTCGAAATCTTCGTCACTTCCAAGTACTCCAATGATCCTAAAGGTTGTAAGTTTAGCATCATCGTTGTTGAAAATCCGTAGCTATAACAACGAGAAAACAAGATTTCTCAATTATTGTTATACAGTGTCATAGTATCATTACACATTGTCAAATTTCAATTGTATCATAACTTCAACAACAATACTATGGTGATATGTATCACTCCCCCTTAGTCAATACTCCATCTCACATGGAAACCACCCCCCTTACATAATGATTTGAAAACCATATGTATTTGTAGTGTGAACTACACTCCCCCTTTTTATCAATAAAATTGGCAAAGGTACAAGAACGGGATCCTAATGAAATTTCCTAAAGAGACATTTCATGACCAAAAGAAAGAAACACATATCATCTTATTTAGATGCAATCATAAAGCCGAAGCTAAATGCATTCATCAAGGAATCTATAAAGATACAAGATAACCCCTCTAATGTTCCACATTCGCACTCCCCACAAAGATTTGGAAATTAAGCACAAGTTCAATTAAGAACTCTCTCCCATAATATGTCATTCCCGAAAGAACAACAAGAGCGACCTTAATTTCGAAAGAAAAAAAGGATTTCTTTGGACATAAAAAATTACATACGAGTATGAATTTGAATCCAAAAAACTCAATTAAATTAATCACAAGAGAACCCATGATTAATTTAATCGGTAATGCTCAATATAAGTGAACTTATGGAGACTCAAAAATATACAATTAGATTAATCACAGGAGAACCCATAATTAATCTAATCGAAATACACAACCAAACTAATCATAAAAGTAATCAATTTAATTGGTCATGATCGACATAAGAAAAAATATGGAGCAACAACTAAATAACCAAACAAGATGATTAATTTAGTTGAAAATGGTCGACATAAAGTATCTCGCGTAACAACAACAAAGCTAATCATAAAATAATCAACTTGGTTGTTTAGTGCTCAACATTAGACACTTTATGGAGCCTCACAGTAATATATAAAATATGGATCAGGGAAGATCAATACTACGGAATAACACAAGGATTCATTCTATTTTCCATCACAATTCGCATAACGACATTCAATAGACATAATCCTTACAAACAAAAGATTTTAACCTATCTTCCATCAATAATTGACATAATAGGCTTAACTTTTGTATTTGTCAAAAGTCTATTCATTCTTTTATCAATACATGCATATCGACATACGAAAGACTTTACTTTTGACAAGGTATGGGACAATCATAGTTCACGGACGTAAACACACATATCCCATAACAATATTGCAATATATAAAATCATAAAGATTAATACTACAAAAATCATCTTCCAAACAAATTTAGAATTTAAACCAATAAATATAAAAACATGAAGATGAAAACATTGGACATAGCTATGTGTAAACACAACAATGGCTATTCCAAAATCTAGTTATTATTCTAACAAAAACAAGGAAAAAAGAAGATTTACTAGGCAATAAGACCTTTGAAGAATTCTTTATCGTCCCCGAACTCCTTGTCGTCAACAGCCATTGGGGAATAAGGTTCATTAAGATAGGAGTTTATATCAATAAACCTTCTTGGTTGATGTTGTCGAACCAGGGCCTTCTGAATTTCATGAGTCTTAAACACAAAAGCCTTTATTTTTTGAATCTCCTTTCGCATCTGTTTCAACACTTCAAGAACATCAGAAAACTTCTGAGAGTTTGAAGGAACGTCTCTTGGCTTCCTCACATTCCTTCTTTTTCTTTTCAATGTCGGAGCTAACGGAGATTTCTCTTTTTCCTTCATGATTGATGACTTAACAATCATATTAACATCTTTTTCATCAGAAGACATCATGCTTGGAGTATCCATAACGTATGGGTTTGTTAGAGGAAATCACAAATTGAACTCAACAAGTAGTCTTGAGATAAAAAGAGGTTTTGAGAAAGGAAAAAAGAATGTAGGGTTTCGAAACCTTTAAACAGGTTCGTACACGTCCAACTCATAACCCTATAAAGAGTATATTTGTCGATAATAACCCTCCTTTGTTGATAGACTGGGAAGAACAAAAAATAAGAAAAGAAAAAAAAAACTTTTCCTAAATCCTGAGAGTTACAAAATCATTGTCTCTTTTGATCAGGCACATGAGACAAGATTTTCAAGACAACACAATCAAGTTGCGTTGTGGTGAACAACAATTTTTCCACCATTTTCCTCTTGAGAGGAATCCACAGACCTCTGTCTATCAAACCGATTCGACCATACTTACTTCTATAATGGTCTTGGTTTATCCTTGGAAACTAACTTCTTAGAAGAAGATAAAATCCTACATACCTCAGCGGTCTTCCGAGCAAGTTTAAGCTTATTTGCTAATTGATTTGCTCTTCGTTGAAGTTTGTTGACGTTCCTCAATTGGTGTTTGTACTTGTAACACCTTGAAAGTTCATGACCCTTTAGAGAACAAAACGAGCACGTCAAACTAGGATAAAAGTCAGGCTTCTGAGATGTGCACGCAGCTAGACACATGGTGGAACCTGCAACATTACAAACAGAGTTTCCAAGAAATGGTTCAATTTTTTCTTCCAGATTAGTTGGGTTTTCTTCTGAAAGAATATCGAGATTGATGTATGTAATGCTACAATTATCAAAAACAACATTTTCACCAAGAAGTGCAACACTTGATTTCTCGTCTTCATTAGATCATAGTTGTCAGACATTTCATCAAGAGTTGATGCAAGACCTTTGTTCCCGGTGTATTTTCTACGACTTGGGCACTCCTTTGCAAAATGACCAAATCCCTTACACTTAAATCACTGAGGCATATCCTCGTCATCAGTTTCATTTGTTTCCCTGTTTTTAGGAGGAATACGATTATGAGGTTTAACGGATGCTTTAGGCTTATCTCTGGAGAACCATTTGCTTCTCTTCAACAGAAGATCCCTAAACTGTCTTGTGATCATCGAGAATGACTTGTCAAGATCTTCAACTGATGGATCTGTCTCAGAGTGATCATCTTCAGAGATATACACTTTTTTACTCTTATCAAGTAATTTAGTGTCCTTTTGTGTTTTGAACACAACATCCTTAGTTTTTGATGAATGTTCGTGATCAAAGATCTTAAGCTTCCCAACCAGCGTATTTATGGAGAGATTATCAAGGATATTTCCCTCAACGATGGCATGCTTCTTCGAATCGTATCTAGATGGCAGTGATCTGAGAATTTTCATCACAATGTCTTTTTCAGGAATAGTCTTACCCAATGCAAAGGATGCATTAACAATTTCAGAAACTTTGTGATTAAACTCATCAAATGTTTTTTCATCTGTCATATGAAGGTTTTCCCAATCGGAATTAAGGTTTTGAAGCCTAGCTTCCTTTTCACTGGTATTTCCTTCAAATACGGTTTCTAAGATATCCCAAGCTTCTTTAGACTTAGTGCAATTTGAAACATGGTGCTGAAGATTTGGGGTAATGACATGTATAATGGCATTCAAACTGTCGGAATTTTTCTTTGCAGCATTTATCTCGGCAGGGATGTATTCACCAATATCTTTGGGAACGTTTACATCTCAAACTGCCACAACGGGAGCATTATAGCCATTAAAAATATATACCCATGATTGAAAATCACGTGCTTGAAGAAAAGCTTGCATAACAATTTTCCACCATAAGTAATTAGAGCCCTCGAAGACTAGTGGTATGTTAATTGAGATAACACCTCTGTCCATAGAGTCAGATTGCTACAAACACAGACTTGTAAGGTCTCAAACGTGTTTGCCTGCTCTGATACCAATTAAAAAAGAGGGGTACAACAACGACACCCAATATTTAGCTTAGCAATCTGTATGGACAAACTCCAATATACTTTCTAGAGAATCAACTAGACAGTCAGACTCAATCTAGATAAAAAGTATATGAAAGAGTTTATATCTCAATCTCTCGATTTGATATATACTCAAGCAAATAGATAACTTGGATGGTACCAAAGACCAATATCCAAGTGTCAATCAATTTAAATAAACAACCAATAGGTCGGATATTCTAATTGATTGAACAACGCACAACCTGTGATATTTCAATTATATAACAAAATATAATGCACAGACATCAGAATATTGTTAACGAGGAAACCGAAAATGCATAAAAACCCCGGGACCTAGTCTAGATTGAACACACACTGTATTAAGACGCTACAGACACTAGCCTACTCTAAATTAACTTCGATCTGGGAATTAATTGAACCCCAACCAATCTCACACTGATCCAAGGTACAGTTATGCTCCTACGTCTCTGATCCCAGCAGGATGCTACGTACTTGATTCCCTTAGTTGATCTCACCCACAACTAAGTGTTGCTATGACCCAAAGTCGAAGACTTTAATAAACAAATCTGTATCACACGGAAAAGTCTAAAATAATAGATAAATCCTTCTCCCAATAATATACCTACGCGTTTTGTTTTGTCTTGTGATAAATCAAGGTGAACAGGAACCAATCGATAACCCGGATTTTTATTACCGAAGAACAGCCTAGTATTATCAATGACCTCACAATAATCTTAATCGACGCAGCGAAAAAAGATATTGCGGAATCACAAACGATGAGACGAAGTGTTTGTGATTTCTTTTATATCTTGCCTATCGGAGATATCAATCTCAAGCCAATTATTACAATTGTACTCGTACGATAGAAACAACAAGATCAGATCACACAACTACAAGAAAGTAGTATCGGTCTGGCTTCACAATCCCAATGAAGTCTTTATTTCGTTAACCTAGTTTTAGAAGAAGAAAACCAAAGGTTAAAGAAGAATCGACTCTAGCTTAGCACAACTAGTATCACACAGGAAGTGTGGGGATTAGGTTTCCCAGTTGCTAGAGTTCTCCCTTATATAGTCTTTCAAATCACGGTTTGCAATCAATGTTAGCTTAGTAAAAAAACATTCAATATTCATCGTTAGATGAAAACCTGATTTAGATTCAATCTAATATCTTTCAAATGTTAGATCGAAAGCTAGCTTATTATACACAAATGAAATGCACGTTTCTAGGCTTGTGTAACTGTACCCAAACTTGTACATTTGTTGGTTCAACAATAGTCAACCAAATGGTTAGCCATATGGTCACTTTCATATCAACCATATACTTATTCACCGTATAGTTCAAGTGACTCAAATGAACTAGTTAGAGAGTTTTTCAATTGCAAGGAAATCTTATGTAACTATACAAGACACAATTGAAGCAAAAACGATTCGATTCACTTGAATTGGTTCATGAACTATATAGCCACGGTTTGCAATTTGCATTCCTTAGTTTATATAAGAATAAGTTCACAAACATTGTTTTTAGATATAACCTACTCAAGTTCGCGGACTTAAATTCCCGGATGGAGTTCACAAACTCCAGCAGAAATTCTCGGGTCGAGAACTTCCGCCAGTTCGTGGAATAGGCTCACGCCACTTCTCCGGTTCTCTTGATCAACAAAGTTCGCAAACTTCAGTTCAAGGAATAAGGACTTATACATATATGTGTTTCCACAACAATGTTTATATCCTCCAATGGTTATATAATCTAAACTCTCATTTCAATCATTGAAACATTCTTAGAGGACGTTGATATTCTATAGTAGTTATTCACAAACTATTTTTCGTCAAAGTAAGCAATTTTCAAAGTGATTGAAACTTTTCATGACTTTCGTCACTAGGTAAAGATGAACTTGGTTAAAGAGAAAGGTTACCAACACATATTTCGATAAATAGATAAGCGAGATAAACTCGGTTCGAAATAGAAAATGTGTATAATCTAAGTTTATATAGCAAAACGAATTTTGTATCAAGATAGGAGATAAATAGACTTTTGAGTGATAGATAAGTTCAAGTATCCACATACCTTTTAGTCGATGAAGATCCACCGGTTCTTTGAGCAGTCCTTCGTCTTATATGATGATTGCCATGTAGTTCTTGAGCTCAACTGCACTTTCTATCCTAGTTTGAGACCTTAGCTATAGTAGACTAGAAATCAAGACTTATAGTTTTTATCACTAACATTGACAAACATGCTTGAGATAGAAACGCATGCGAGTTCGACCGAGCAATGATCTAACAATGTTGAATGCACATCATCAAAGGAGGAAGAAGAGGAGGTTGATCCAAGAACATTTTTCAGGGATGTGACTTTTCAGGAGTGAACCCCTATTACAATGAGGCCGGTGACTACATAAGTCCAGATAATGGAAAAACAAAAGATGATGCTGGTGCAAAAGCTAGTGATGGTGAAAAGGCTAGTGATGGGGAGGAAGATAACAACAATGAGTAGGATCCATGAAATTCTTAAACTTTATTATGTTTCACTTGCTTTAGAAACTTAGATTGTGGTTTGAACTCTTACATTATGTTTGTGTTTAACTCTTAGATTGTGATTTTAGACTTGTTAAACTTATGTTAATTTTCAGTTTCAGTTGCTTTAGAACTTATTATTTTTTGTGCAGTTTTAGACAATATTAGAGTTTTACTGAGTCGGCATGGTGTATAAACTCTACCTTTCCGACCATACCAGGCTTTATATGCCACAATGCTGTCAGGGAGTGGTGGTCGGCATGGTTTTAAATCTCGACCTTGCCGACTTAAATGTTAGTTGCACTTTTTAGGTACAAAGTACAACCCATTGAATGTTCAACGACTAGAATTTCAAAATCAAGATATTAGGTGTGTTGTAAAAGCATTCTCAAATTCATCTTCAACCTTGCATAAAGAATGGAAGTTTCAAGTGCAACACAACCAAATATTTGTAGTCTTTGTACACTAAGTGGTCATTTTGCACAGATTGTCCCTTTAAAGGAAGCAAATGCACTATTGAAGGTTGTAAGAGATTCTTATTTCTCATGAAAGCTAAAGTAGGAGATGTATATCATCCGTATGCTTCAAAATGCACTTGCTGTGGGTTTTTTATTGGATAGATGAACGCCTAGCTCCGTATGAAGATGAAGTTACTAAAATCAACCTTCTACCATGCACAGATCCATGTTGCGACGGTAAGATGAAGCTAATTACCTCTTCTAAGAAATTGTGTACCGGAAAAAGATACTATATATGTCCCAAATGTGTTAGGGTTAAAGTTTTAACGTTTGTATGCTTTAATTAAGGTTTGTATGCTCTAATTAAGTTTTTAAGGTTTGTATTCGATGTATAGTCGGAATTGTACTAAATTAAAAGTGTGACGGCTTCTTAACAGTCAACACTTAACCATTTACAAACCATGCCGGTGAATGTATAGTCGGAAGGGTTTTCCAAATACACCTTGCCGACTATAATGTATGAGAACATCCAGGAACAAGTTTTTTTTTTTCTGTTCTGATCGGCATGGTTATCCTCATAAACCATGCCGACGGGTGTATAGTCGGCAGGATTCTCCCAATCCGCCCCGCTGACTATAATGTATGAGAACATCCAGGAACAAGTTTTTTTTTCTGTTCTGATCGGCATGGTTATCCTCATAAACCATGCCGACCACAGAAATGCCGGCAACCTGATGAAACCAAGACCTTGCCGACCGTCCCAGACCTTTTTTCCTGTGCTGTCATGCAGTGTCGTCGGCAACCTGATGAATTTATAACATGCTGACCCTGGTGGAGTCGACAGGGTCATGTAACAAATACAATGCTGACCAAAGGAGTATACACCAAAAAAAAAACACATCCGTTTCATTCATTTGTAGTATTCCAAATTACATTACACAAAACACGAATGCGATTACAAAAGTACTCCAAAAAGATTCCTTAGTTCCTAAACATAAGCAATCATCACTCAAATCTATTGGAGGGAGTTCATTCAAATCTATTAAACCTCATTTAGTCAAATCTATGGGACATTCCCTAGACTCATCTAAAACATTCCAAAGGTCCATGTTGTCCTCATAAAGTTTCATCCATTCCTTGCTTTTGTTGTTTATGAACTTCTCCCAAAAACTAAACCTACAAAAAGGAGGTAATGGAATTCCTTATTGAGTTGTAGACCAATAAAATGATTTTTATCCACCAAAGCCATAACAATTATTCTATGCTTGAGTTGCTCCACACAAACCGCATGTTTCGGTGCAAATTTTATATATAGTCCCTTACTAATGTACCACGCATGACCACGTATCCGCCAATATATAGATGCCCACACTCCGGCATTCTCATCCAATGCTCCCATTTGACCGGTGCATTTCCCTCCGGGACTTTAACACTAGTTAGCAAATCTTTAAAAGTCGCTTCTTTGTCCTCCATGGAACCTTCTAGCATCATTGAGATATGAAACTCCTTGTCTTTTTCTAGTCGGGCGGCCATCTTCTTCTTATGTATTGGCATTGGGTGAGATTCTCCTCAACCGCTCCACTTAGGTGTCCCAATTGTTGCGAGACAACGTGAAACCCACAATTTCCATCCTTTGGGACGTCGTCGGTACCAATAACGAACTCTTGAATAATTGGAGGGAGTTGTATGCGATACTCTTGCAACATCGGTTGTACTACCTTCCTTGGACGACCTCTTTTATTTGCAACATTTTCTTGGCTTGCTTGACTCTCAAGAGGTAGAGTGTCATTTGGATTCAAGTTTGAGACCGTTGGTGTAGTTGAATCCTTCTTTGGCTGACCCCTTTTCTTTCCAACAAATTCCATACTTGCTTGACTCTCAAGAAGTGGAGTGTTATTTGGATTCAAGTTTGAAATCGTTGGTATAGTTTTTTCTTTCCTCGGACGACATCTTTTTAGCCGGCTCCTCCTTGTATTGCGCTTCGGTATAAACATGTCCAGATGGATTACATTTTTTACTCAAATACTCTTTAATTTGTTCCATTTCTTACGCCCTCGTCTTTTTGGTAGGTGGTCTACCCGTTGGATCTTGTTTCGCCGGTTCTTGAGTTCTTCCATTAAAGGGTAAACAATCGACATCAACTTGTGCTTCATAGTTTGTTTGTCCAACCTATTCAACTTGGGATACTTTTCGAGGATTATTCTCCCAAGTTCCATGTCGCCAAACTCTTCACCGGGATCTTCTGGAGTCGGTTTGAAAGATAGTTGCTTCCAATAAGGATCGATATCTTCAATAGGAATGGGAGTTTTATACCTACCAAGCATATGACCAAATGGAAGTCTGATAGCCTTCATTATCCTACACTTACAAGGAGTGCTCGGGTCTTCATACCTTTTATACTTTTTATATAATGCGAGATGTTTCATCATGAAACGTATTGCCCAATGCGAGACGTTTCTATGTATACCAACAAGCAACCAATCATCCTCCTTAAACTCCTTCAACTTCCGGAAGCTACTTTCTTGGAATTGCTTTCTTATCTTGTTGATATCATTATTAGTGACTCATGGATAGCATGTTGCACCGTCACAATCCCATTTTGACTCGTGAAAAGTAGACCTTTTAGTCTCCCATGAGCCTGCTCTACCATACTTGTGGACTCAAGTTTGAAATGTTTATAGTCGTAAGTAAAAGAATACACAAACCTCTCTTTGTGTGGCCTCAACCATTGTCTCTTGCAATATTCCACTACTTTGGGGTAATTAGTCCCCCACTCATCCTCGAAATCCTTCAAGTTTAACTCATATATTCCCATACTCATCGACCAAACCACTTTATCCCACGCTTTCATGAATAACCCAAATTTGATCTCGCTTCTTTGCATTCTTCGTCTTCTTTCTATTTTTACTTCTCTCGCTCCTCTTTAGTTAGTTTGCTAAGACGTTCATCTTACTCCTTTTCACGTTTAATGCATTTCTTTGCCTTTGGATTTTGGATATTATTCCTACAATTCTTTATAAGATTACATTGTATATGCCAAGTGCAAAGCAAATTTTGTGCATTTGGAAAAACTATCCTCACGGTGTTCATTATTGCTTGCTCATTATCGATCACTATAACCCTGGGAGTCTCGTCTTCGTGGTAGAGAAGCTTAAAAGTTTCCAATTCCCAAATATAGCTATCATCCTTCTCACGATCCATAAAACACCGTGCCACCATGAACTATTGCTTATCCGAGGTTTGTCCTACAATGTTCAACAAAGGCATGTTGTACCTATTCGTCTTATAAGTACAATCCATGAACAAAACTTGGTAAAAGCAACGTGCCCATTGAATCATATCGGGATGCGCAAGAAAAATACGATCCACCAAGCCCTCCGATGACTCATGGTGTCTCACCCAAAGTAGTTAATATCGCTTATCGGTATCATATCGGGCGTGTCCTATATACCTATATAAAAGATATTATCGGTTTTTATCGGTTATACGTTATTAAAATTATAATTTCAAAGATCTATAAAAATCATAATCAAAAACAATAATAATCATAAACATTTCTCAAACTTCTAAAATAAGAGTAGTTAACATACATTCTCATTAAATCCCTTTCCTCGAAATTGCCTATGCACAATCAAAACTTAATGCTGACACTCTAACAAGTCAAGGGTTTCGGAAAAATTATCAAACAAAAAAGGCAGTCAGTTTTCCGCACCATTAACGATTTATGGATCAATCTGTTTTCCGAAACAAAGAAAAGGCCCTAACTCGTTTGTGTTTAGTTTACTAGATCTTTACTACAGATGATACTGAAATGCATAATTTTCCTTTCATAGATTTCATCTTTATTAAAAATCATACTGGAACTGATAATATCAATGTATAGGAAAAACTGATATATCGGTCGGTACCGGCCGATACGAACGTTTTTATCGTTTCGCCTTCGTATCGGCGATATTTTCGATATCGTATAGGTATTTTCCGATATCCGATAAAAACCTGTAATATCGTCATGTACAACAGATATTGGCTACCTTGGTTTCACCGTATAGTTGTATTTGTGTACTAACCATTGTGATTCTTCCATCACCTTTCTTCCATCCCATTCAATTCTTTTGATAGTTTCCTTGGCCGCATAAATTTTAGACAATGAAGAAAGGTTATCCGAGTCGTCCCTATTGAACTTATTAAGGAGCTTGCTTGGTTTAATTCCCCAACTTGTTCTTACTTGTTCGAACTCATGCGGTTTCGACTTGGTAACTTGACAATGCCCAACAAGAGTTTCCGAATCTTTATGGTTATGCCAACCAACATCAACTCTATTCATTCTCCACACGTTATCGGTTTCTTTGTTCGTCCAAAATATAATCTTGAATGGGCATCCACACTTCTTTGACTTCTACTTGTATACCCTATTCGTCTTCTTATCATACACATAACCCTTTCTCTTGTAAATTGCGTCCGGCGACCCATAACACTCGCATACCATTTCAAACCGCGTACCTTTTTGTTGGGTATTTTTCACTAGAACGTACATCTTCTCTTTTGCTTTCTCAACAATCCAATTGACCACGTCTTTTTTTTCCTCCCATTCCAAATCATTAGCATAATGTGCGGAAGTATCAGGACCCCTAATATTGTGAGCTTGAGGCTGATCCGTCATCGGTACCAATGCAAAAATCTACAAAACATCAAAAGTTAATTGATATGTACTACAAACGTCGGCAGGGTCTAGGGCTGAACATGGTGTCGGTTAACCGTTGGAAACCGACCGAACCAGACCAATAAGCAAGAAACCGAACCAAACCATTTAGATTTGGATTGGTTTGGTAAAAAATTTTGAAAAACCGACAGTATTGGTTTTGTTTTGGTTTGGCCTGAAAACCGAACCAAAAACCATTGGAAAACCGATAAATATAGACCGTTGATTAATATCAGATAGATTCAATCCACACCCTTCATATTTCTTAAGTTATAACCCAAGTATACATTCGTCGACCTAATTTTCACTTCACATCTTCGCCTCCTTCTTCACTCTTCAGTTCATAGAACAGAAAGTTGAGATGTCAGATGCGTAAGGAATATACCATGGTTGCGATTCTCTAAACTCTAGTAGAATCTAATCATCCCCTCCCCTCATTCTTCTTCTTCTTCTCCTTCTCCTCCTCCTTCTTTTCAGGCGAAATCTGTTCATATGAGTTTGTAATTGTAACCTGTCAGTGTTAGCTAGGGTTTACTAGTAGAAGGTATCATCTTCATTCTTCAGACGAAATAAACAAGTGAACATCTAATTTCTTTTAAGAGGTATCATATTTATCATTTATGTAACTTGGGTTACTTGATTTACATGATTTATATTTAATCTAGGTTTTACTAAAATGATTTGATTTTGCATGTTTTGTTTTTTTTGCAGGATTAAGTTGATTTCTTTGATTCAACTATGGAGGAATCAGGATCAACACCAGTAAGATATTTTTCCTCAAGAATTAGAAAAATAGGATTCTAAAATTTGCAGTCTTCTTTTACTAATTCGTTCAAGTGATTGGTACCACTAGGGCTGAACATGGTGTCGGTTAACCGTTGGAAACCGACCGAACCAGACCAATAAGCAAGAAACCGAACCAAACCATTTAGATTTGGATTGGTTTGGTAAAAAATTTTGAAAAACCGACAGTATTGGTTTGGTTTTGGTTTGGCCTGAAAACCGAACCAAAAACCATTGGAAAACCGATAAATATAGACCGTTGATTAATATCAGATAGATTCAATCCACACCCTTCATATTTCTTAAGTTATAACCCAAGTATACATTCGTCGACCTAATTTTCACTTCACATCTTCGCCTCCTTCTTCACTCTTCAGTTCATAGAACAGAAAGTTGAGATGTCAGATGCGTAAGGAATATACCATGGTTGCGATTCTCTAAACTCTAGTAGAATCTAATCATCCCCTCCCCTCATTCTTCTTCTTCTTCTCCTTCTCCTCCTCCTTCTTTTCAGGCGAAATCTGTTCATATGAGTTTGTAATTGTAACCTGTCAGTGTTAGCTAGGGTTTACTAGTAGAAGGTATCATCTTCATTCTTCAGACGAAATAAACAAGTGAACATCTAATTTCTTTTAAGAGGTATCATATTTATCATTTATGTAACTTGGGTTACTTGATTTACATGATTTATATTTAATCTAGGGTTTACTAAAATGATTTGATTTTGCATGTTTTGTTTTTTTGCAGGATTAAGTTGATTTCTTTGATTCAACTATGGAGGAATCAGGATCAACACCAGTAAGATATTTTTCCTCAAGAATTAGAAAAATAGGATTCTAAAATTTGCAGTCTTCTTTTACTAATTCGTTCAAGTGATTGGTACCACTGTGTCAATTCGTTCTTTTAGCTCTAGCTGAGAGGACATCCAGTGAATTTATCTACTCCTTAATTAATTATAACATTAATTTTGTGCTTATGCAACAAAAAAAAAAGAAAAAAAAAGGATGAATTAGGGAAAGTTGGCAAAATCTAATCATGTTATTGTATAAGTCAATTAGGGATTTTTTTTTTGTGTAAAATCATGTTCACGTTCAACTTCAGTTCTGTATCAATGTTAATGTTAATGTTAAGTCAATTAGTCAAATAGAATCGTCAACAATCTCTCAGAGAAGGAGTAGAAAGAAATGATTTTTTTTTCTTTTCCTAGTAGGTCTATATCTAATGTATGCAGTGGAAGAAGATCTCTTCATTTTCTTCCTTCAGAAATCTATGACCAGCTTACTGTGCGTCTGTGCCCACTAAGGATTTTTTTTTCTTGTTCTTTTTGAAACACACGAAGGATTAATAAACAAGAAACTTATCTTTTTAATAAGTAGTATTTGAATGCACTTTGATATGCTTTTTTTACATGTTATCTGATTTGAATTTCTGCCTTGTTTATATTCAGGCTTCCGTTAACTCAAATGCATTGTTGCCACCACTACATCCTCCTCCAAGATCTTCTAACGCCTCTACTGAAGTTAGTTCAGTTGCAAAAGTACCAACTGCTGGTGAAGCTCCATCTGCACCAGCTGCCAATGTTTCCGATGCTGGTACCATCACTGTCACTGCACCAGCTTCTAAGAAGCGGAAGAAAACTTCATGGGTTTGGGATCACGTTGATCTGGACCCTCCTCCTTCGATAATGGTAACTTGCAAGAAATGTAAACAGATAATGAAAGCTGACTCTTCTACACATGGGACCGGCTCCTTGAATAACCATTTAAGAAAGTGTCTGAATCTTATTCCTAAGGATTCTGGTCAGTCGACTCTTTCTTTTGAACCTGCTAGGCTGGGAGAAGATGAAAAGTTAGTTGCTGTAACTTTTTGTCAGGATTCGTGTAGAAAAGCATTGAATATATTCATCATAGTGGATGAGCAGCCTTTTAGAATAGTTGAGGGGGAAGGTTTCCGAGAATTTTGCAAGGTACTTGAGAGTAGATTCAAGATACCATCTCGTATCACTGTACGGAGAGATGTTATGGAACTGTTTGAGTACGAGAAAGTGAGATTGAAGAATTATTTCAAGGTTAATAAAGTCAGAGTTTGCCTCACCACTGACACATGGAGCTCACTTCAGAAGTTGGGATATATGGTTATTACAGCACATTGGATAGATGCTAGCTGGAAGTTGCACAAGAAGATCATTAGTTTCATCCAAATTGTAGGTCATAGCGGTGAGACTATTGGTAGGATGATAGGAACATGCTTGTTAGATTGGGAGATCGAAAATGTGTTTACTATAACTTTAGATAACGTTTTTTCCAACGATGTAGCTATAACATATCTGCAAAACCAAGTACTCAGAAAGAATTCAGATTTAGTGAAGAGTTTCTTACAAGTGAGATGCGCTGCTCACGTCCTTGCCCTTGTTGTAAAGCATGGAATGAAGGAGTATGACATCTCAATTAAGAGAATAAGGGCAGTAGTGAAGTATTGTATGAGTTCTCCTGCAAGATTGAAAAAATTTATGGACTGTGTCGCTTACGAGAAGATTGAATGCAAGAAGGGTTTGGTCCTAGATGTAGACACCCGTTGGAATTCGACATTTACTATGTTAGACTCAGCTGAGAAGTATCAGCCAGCTTTTGAGAGGTTAGAGTATGAGGACAAGGCATTCAAGAAGAAGTTCTGTTTTGTTGAAAGTCAAATTCCTTTAGTTTCTTCTACTTCTAGTACTTCCACCGTTGATAACCAACCTGACTGGGATGTGGATGAAAACCAAGATGCAGACTTAAGTTCTGATGAAGAAGTTATTGCTACTGCAAAGAGAGGAAAGAAATGCAAGAGAACAAGTTCTGATAAGGCCCCATCAGCACCTCCTTTGCACGCGCCATACCCATCAGATTGGTCGTATGCTAGAGCCTTCGCGAAGTTTTTGAAGGTATTTTTTGATTTTACTGTCAAGTTCTCTGCTTCTACTCATGTTACTGCACACGAATTCTTGTTTCATGTGAGTGTTATTCATCGAACTTTAAACACATGGGCAAATCACAAAGATACATTTCTTTCTAGCATGGGTCTTAAAATGCAAAGTAAATATAACGAGTATTGGGGACGTTATGAAAAGATGAACAATCTTATGTTTATTGTTGTATTATTGAATCCACAAGATAAAGAATTAGGATTGAAGTTTCTTCTTGGCCAGTTAGGAATTGGTGGTGGTTATTTGAGAACAGAACTAATGGATCTTGTAATGAAGGACTTTAAGGCACTTTTTGAAGAATACTGGGATGTCCAAATGAGTGCTGGAAACTCAACAGTTGTAACAGATAGTAGTGGTGGTAATACTGTTGGCGCTGAACCAGATGATGAAGGAGATTGTGCTGCAGCCGCCCTTATGGCAGAGAGAGCAAGAGAAGAAGAGGAAAGTTTTGATGATGAAGGAAAAAATGAGCTGGAGACTTATTTGAGAGAGAAACGAGAACCGCGGAAAGAGAAAGTTTCTTTTGATATCTTAGGTTGGTGGAAGACGAACTCGACTAGGTATCCTACTTTGGCACTAATCGCAAGAGATATATTGGCTATACCCATCTCTTCAGTGGCATCTGAATCTGCCTTTAGCACTGGGAGGCGTATTCTCGATCCATATCGAAGTTCTTTACTTCCCACAACAGTTGAGGCATTGATTTGTGCTCAAAATTGGTTGAAGACGCCGATTGATCTTGATACTTCTTCCTTGGGACCAGAAGAGGAAGTTAGTTCAGGTATTATTTCATTTGTTAATTTGTTTGTAGAATTTTTGGACACTCACTGTATACTACTGATCGTGCATTTGTTCATTGCAGAATTTTTGGACTCTCTCTCTAAATCCATGTTCGTAAACATAACAGATGATGATGTTGAGGACTAAGCAGTACCAAGGTAATTCATCTCACCAATTGGAAGCATGTTTTCTTTGGATTTAATTTAAAGTCTTAATGTGCTAATTTAGTGCCTCTTAAACCTGTTAAGTTATTACCTGTTCAGTTAGCAAAGAAAGATACATTGTCCTCCTGATGGTGTGTTTACATGTCACGTCTTTTCACTGTTAGCATTTTCATGTATTGCTTGCCATCATGATTAGTGGAAATATACGTGAATTAGATTCTAACTACCAGTTGCTTGCCATTTTCATATACATGCAGTCAGCAACCCTGGAAAGTCTGAAGCTATCAGTTGATTTTGTGGATGCATAGCTGTAAAGTGTCGATGTTGTTTAGATGTTATGGAGACTGTGGATCTTTTGAATTACTAATCTTTATCTTTTGAATTGTGTTTAAGAATGTTATGAATTTGGATTGTGTATGTAATGGGAATGTATGTAGCCAGTTAGGAGAAATCAAAAATCTTTATACCAAAATTTTTTTTTTTCTTAGATTTGAACTGTCAGTTTCCTGAAACTGACATAGCAGCCGGTTAACCGATATCCACTGGAATAAACCGAAACCGGCTAGAACCATTAAGAAACCTAACCAATGGTTAATGGATTGGTTTGGTTCATATTTTAAGAAACCGATAGTATTGGTTTCGGTTTTGGTTTGGCTAAAAACCGAACCAAAACCGACCATGAACAGCCCTAGGTACCACTGTGTCAATTCGTTCTTTTAGCTCTAGCTGAGAGGACATCCAGTGAATTTATCTACTCCTTAATTAATTATAACATTAATTTTGTGCTTATGCAACAACAAAAAAAGAAAAAAAAAGGATGAATTAGGGAAAGTTGGCAAAATCTAATCATGTTATTGTATAAGTCAATTAGGGATTTTTTTTTTGTGTAAAATCATGTTCACGTTCAACTTCAGTTCTGTATCAATGTTAATGTTAATGTTAAGTCAATTAGTCAAATAGAATCGTCAACAATCTCTCAGAGAAGGAGTAGAAAGAAATGATTTTTTTTTTCTTTTCCTAGTAGGTCTATATCTAATGTATGCAGTGGAAGAAGATCTCTTCATTTTCTTCCTTCAGAAATCTATGACCAGCTTACTGTGCGTCTGTGCCCACGAAGGATTTTTTTTTCTTGTTCTTTTTGAAACACACGAAGGATTAATAAACAAGAAACTTATATTTTTAATAAGTAGTATTTGAATGCACTTTGATATGCTTTTTTTACATGTTATCTGATTTGAATTTCTGCCTTGTTTATATTCAGGCTTCCGTTAACTCAAATGCATTGTTTCCACCACTACATCCTCCTCCAAGATCTTCTAACGCCTCTACTGAAGTTAGTTCAGTTGCAAAAGTACCAACTGCTGGTGAAGCTCCATCTGCACCAGCTGCCAATGTTTCCGATGCTGGTACCATCACTGTCACTGCACCATCTTCTAAGAAGCGGAAGAAAACTTCATGGGTTTGGGATCACGTTGATCTGGACCCTCCTCCTTGGATAATGTAACTTGCAAGAAATGTAAACAGAGAATGAAAGCTGACTCTTCTACACATGGGACCGGCTCCTTGAATAACCATTTAAGAAAGTGTCTGAATCTTATTCCTAAGGATTCTGGTCAGTCGAATCTTTCTTTTGAACCTGCTAGGCTGGGAGAAGATGAAAAGTTAGTTGCTGTAACTTTTTGTCAGGATTCGTGTAGAAAAGCATTGATTATATTCATCATAGTGGATGAGCAGCCTTTTAGAATAGTTGAGGGGGAAGGTTTCCGAGAATTTTGCAAGGTACTTGAGAGTAGATTCAAGATACCATCTCGTATCACTGTACGGAGAGATGTTATGGAACTGTTTGAGTACGAGAAAGTGAGATTGAAGAATTATTTCAAGGTTAATAAAGTCAGAGTTTGCCTCACCACTGACACATGGAGCTCACTTCAGAAGTTGGGATATATGGTTATTACAGCACATTGGATAGATGCTAGCTGGAAGTTGCACAAGAAGATCATTAGTTTCATCCAAATTGTAGGTCATAGCGGTGAGACTATTGGTAGGATGATAGGAACATGCTTGTTAGATTGGGAGATCGAAAATGTGTTTACTATAACTTTAGATAACGTTTTTTCCAACGATGTAGCTATAACATATCTGCAAAACCAAGTACTCAGAAAGAATTCAGATTTAGTGAAGAGTTTCTTACAAGTGAGATGCGCTGCTCACGTCCTTGCCCTTGTTGTAAAGCATGGAATGAAGGAGTATGACATCTCAATTAAGAGAATAAGGGCAGTAGTGAAGTATTGTATGAGTTCTCCTGCAAGATTGAAAAAATTTATGGACTGTGTCGCTTACGAGAAGATTGAATGCAAGAAGGGTTTGGTCCTAGATGTAGACACCCGTTGGAATTCGACATTTACTATGTTAGACTCAGCTGAGAAGTATCAGCCAGCTTTTGAGAGGTTAGAGTATGAGGACAAGGCATTCAAGAAGAAGTTCTGTTTTGTTGAAAGTCAAATTCCTTTAGTTTCTTCTACTTCTAGTACTTCCACCGTTGATAACCAACCTGACTGGGATGTGGATGAAAACCAAGATGCAGACTTAAGTTCTGATGAAGAAGTTATTACTACTGCAAAGAGAGGAAAGAAATGCAAGAGAACAAGTTCTGATAAGGCCCCATCAGCACCTCCTTTGCACGCGCCATACCCATCAGATTGGTCGTATGCTAGAGCCTTCGCGAAGTTTTTGAAGGTATTTTTTGATTTTACTGTCAAGTTCTCTGCTTCTACTCATGCTACTGCACACGAATTCTTGTTTCATGTGAGTGTTATTCATCGAACTTTAAACACATGGGCAAATCACAAAGATACATTTCTTTCTAGCATGGGTCTTAAAATGCAAAGTAAATATAACGAGTATTGGGGACGTTATGAAAAGATGAACAATCTTATGTTTATTGTTGTATTATTGAATCCACAAGATAAAGAATTAGGATTGAAGTTTCTTCTTGGCCAGTTAGGAATTGGTGGTGGTTATTTGAGAACAGAACTAATGGATCTTGTAATGAGGGACTTTAAGGCACTTTTTGAAGAATACTGGGATGTCCAAATGAGTGCTGGAAACTCAACAGTTGTAACAGATAGTAGTGGTGGTAATACTGTTGGCGCTGAACCAGATGATGAAGGAGATTGTGCTGCAGCCGCCCTTATGGCAGAGAGAGCAAGAGAAGAACAGGAAAGTTTTGATGATGAAGGAAAAAATGAGATGGAGACTTATTTGAGAGAGAAACGAGAACCGCGGAAAGAGAAAGTTTCTTTTGATATCTTAGGTTGGTGGAAGACGAACTCGACTAGGTATCCTACTTTGGCACTAATCACAAGAGATATATTGGCTATACCCATCTCTTCAGTGGCATCTGAATCTGCCTTTAGCACAGGGAGGTGTATTCTCGATCCATATCGAAGTTCTTTACTTCCCACAACAGTTGAGGCATTGATTTGTGCTCAAAATTGGTTGAAGACGCCGATTGATCTTGATACTTCTTCCTTGGGACCAGAAGAGGAAGTTAGTTCAGGTATTATTTCATTTGTTAATTTGTTTGTAGAATTTTTGGACACTCACTGTATACTACTGATCGTGCATTTGTTCATTGCAGAATTTTTGGACTCTCTCTCTCTAAATCCATGTTCGTAAACATAACAGATGATGATGTTGAGGACTAAGCAGTACCAAGGTAATTCATCTCACCAATTGGAAGCATGTTTTCTTTGGATTTAATTTAAAGTCTTAATGTGCTAATTTAGTGCCTCTTAAACCTGTTAAGTTATTACCTGTTCAGTTAGCAAAGAAAGATACATTGTCCTCCTGATGGTGTGTTTACATGTCACGTCTTTTCACTGTTAGCATTTTCATGTATTGCTTGCCATCATGATTAGTGGAAATATACGTGAATTAGATTCTAACTACCAGTTGCTTGCCATTTTCATATACATGCAGTCAGCAACCCTGGAAAGTCTGAAGCTATCAGTTGATTTTGTGGATGCATAGCTGTAAAGTGTCGATGTTGTTTAGATGTTATGGAGACTGTGGATCTTTTGAATTACTAATCTTTATCTTTTGAATTGTGTTTAAGAATGTTATGAATTTGGATTGTGTATGGAATGGGAATGTATGTAGCCAGTTAGGAGAAATCAAAAATCTTTAAACTATGTTTTTTTTTTCTTAGATTTGAACTGTCAGTTTCCTGAAACTGACATAGCAGCCGGTTAACCGATATCCACTGGAATAAACCGAAACCGGCTAGAACCATTAAGAAACCGAACCAATGGTTAATGGATTGGTTTGGTTCATATTTTTAGAAACCGATAGTATTGGTTTCGGTTTTGGTTTGGCTAAAAACCGAACCAAAACCGACCATGAACAGCCCTAGCAGGGTCGATATATCAAACAACATCGGCTAAAGAACCGCCGGCTTGGATGAAGAATAAAAGAGTGCCGACCAAATATCAGTCGGCATGGTCGACGTATCCAGAACAATGCCGACTTAAGCATGTTTCAAAATCGTTTCTTGTGCTTCCAAAAACCTTGTAGTCGACAGGGTCTATATATAAACAATGCCAGCTAACGTATAGCCAGCTCGGTCGAAAAATAAAACAGTGCCGACCAAACTATAGTCGGTAGTGTCTAGATACCACAACAATGCCGGCGTAAGCATTTTCAAGTCACGACTCTTGTGTTGCAAAAAACTGGAAGTCGGCATGGTTCAAACTTTCTACCTTGCCGACACGGGTACTTCTCATGAAAAGTCGGCGCATTGTTCAAATATAAACCACGCCGGCCCTTAAGGTCGGCATGATCGACAAGTGTCGATCTTTCCGACCCTGAGAAGCAAAAGTGAAAAAGAAAACTAAACTCGATCATTGGCATGGAAAAATCACAATCTTCACCACGTAGGTTGTCTACCTGATTACTTGCAGCTCCATTCTCTTCTTTTGGGTCATTGGATTCTACGTTTGGCTCAAGATATTCATCAGTTCCATAGCCATCTTGAGTTTGAGGAAAATAAAAGTGAGGGTCATGCATGTAATCCATTTGATCATGATTTGGTAGGTCATCATACAAGTACTCATCTGTAGGAGGAAAGTTAGAAGACTCCCCCACTTCAAAATCAGGATTAGAATCACTCATACCCTCAAAACTTCCTCTACTACTTCATTCTACTTCTCTCTCTAAATTATTTCTAAAACCCAACTTATAAATCAACTAACTAATCTAACTAATTTAACTAACCTAATCATTTCAATTAAATTAGTGTTAATCATTACCGGGGCAATTTTGCCATTTAGAAAATACAAGGATAAATGGTGGCTCTTTTACTTCATAATGACCTAGCTTTTGTATTGGGTATACCCCAATTAGTTTGGGTATACCCCAATCAAGCATGGTTTTTTTCCTCGATCTGTAGAGAAGCGCTATTCTCAAATATGATTATGTCAGTCTGACTGGCACTGTTTTTTTCTTTTTGAAGCATACTCGCACTGCTTATGTTTTAGTTTATGGCATGTCTTAAACAAAAATATATTATGTTTTTCTTGGAGTTCAGCTGACTCATCTGAATTTGACACAATATTCCTAGCCCAAAATTCATAAAATTATGTTATTATAACCATGACAACGGATCTTTCCCAACTCATAAAATAGTAGAACTTTTAAATATATTTAGCCTACTGAATCAAATCATATTCAAAATAATATCTGACTCAAATAATTTCGAATAAAATTCTGACTCAGACACTAGAAAAATGAAAAATCGAACGATCAGACATTTGACCCTTCAAATTCATATCGGCGAGTCAAGTTCCAACAAATAGCTTAGAGAAAAAAAATGCACAGTGGTATATTTTTCTAAACCTTTGGAGCTCGCTGAATTATAAAAATGTAACAGAAAATCCAATGACTCGCTTTCAAAATGACTCTTCTTTTTGTGTCACGAGTCAGAGCAAAAACAAACATTATTGAATCTGTTGAAAAATCCACCACTTCGGATACGTGCATATTCCGTTTGCGGGATATATCGTATGAGTCAGCAATTATGCAAAAGAAAATAGTGTCTAGAAAGAGAGAAAGTGGATAAGATATTTTGAAAGCACTGGACACTTGCAGCGTGTAATGTTTCGATCCATAAATCTTTATGCAAGTAGCGGTAGTCGTCTGGTACTGTTATTTGGTTTGTGATTTTGCATGTCGGCGACATGGTCCTGATATCTTTCTAATGCAATGCAAATGTTTTTGGTATTAATATCCACTTTGCCAACTACAATCACATGAAACCTGCTGGATTTGGTATTTGGATCATTGTGCGATGCTCTGAAAACGGCAGCTCACCTCTTTTTCCAGTGTCCTTGGACACTCTGTAACGTGAACCCTTCCAAACTTTTGTTAACGTTGGCACCATCCCAACACTCCGACTAAGAAAGACCGGTGATTTTATTCTACATAAGGCTTTTAATATTTTGGATTGTTGGGTTTTTGGTACTTAGATTTGGTCTAACATTTGATCAGCCTTTACGTTTGGTCTAAAGGCCAACTTTGAACTGCTTTAACCACGTTAAACCTTAATTTATGTTAAGTAATTAAAATTATACTTAACCCAATCAAAATAAGTCAACGTTGATCTTTAGACCAAACACAAAGGCTGATTAAATGATAGACCAAATCCAGTTTTCAGTCAAAACTCGAGTACCAAAAACTAAATAACCCTAATATTTAAACTATATTGCAATTAATGGTAGTCAGTTCTACCATTTAGGAAATTAAGAAAAAATTACAAACAAAACATAAAGCAAGCCAATTATTGGTTGCATACAATGACAGAAACTTTGGGATAACCTATAAATAATACCCACACAACAGCCCGGGTTTACTATTAAATTCAATTGGGCCGCAGTATGTAAAGAGACATCTTAGAGATGGAAAACTCAGTGGCGTTTTTCTTTTGTTGTTTTTTTCTCGGCCTGTCAAAACTTTTTGGTAGCTTAAATATACAAGCCAACTAGTTATCAAGCAAATTGGCTAATAAACACTTCGAAATAGAAAAAAAAAAGTTAGTTTCTTGGTTCGCCCCCGGCGCAAATCGATAATATTAGAACTGTTTGCATTTCAATTGATATATTTATGGAATTAATTTGTGGCGAAGATTCTATTGATGTTCCACTCGAAGAAATCATGGACTTCATGATGGTTGTGCATTATAGGATAGTATGTGTACATAGCCAAACTCTTACTTACTGATAAGATCAAAAACAAAAACAAAAATTACGACCTTCGGCCGCCTGACACAACCTTGAAAATATAGCCCAATCCAAGAGACATATTTGGGTCCTTCTATGTGCCACCTCATGCTTCTTAGTACGTATTGTTAACTTTCAGTATGAATTTTGCAGTGTAATAACTTTGATGTACAGTGTTTGTGATTTCTTATGGGTTTCTTAGACTTCCATTCAAAATCACATGAAAATTTATGTAATGGTTAATGTACTATATATACTTTGAAAAATAGTCTTTCTGCATGAACATCACGATTAAAGATAATGCAATAGTGTGAAATTGACTTACAGCATGTTTGTTTTTTCCTCTGTGTAGAGGCTAACCTCTATTAGCCTCTATATAGTGGTGGGTCCCATTTATTTGGTGTTTGTTTTTTCCACCACCTCTACAAAGATAGAGGTAAATCTCTATCTATATAGAGGAAATCAAAAAGCACCAATGAGGTGCTATCTTTGAGCCTCTACCTCTATTAAACCTTTAAATGACTAATATATCCTTGAACAAACTTATAATGTCCAAAAATAATTCCTTAATTTAAAATCTAAAATTTTCCATGTTTCAAGAAAAGTGATACTTTCGCCCGTTTCAGAAAAAGGGATATTTTCCGCTGTTTCAGAAAAAAGTGATATTTTGCTCCGTTTCAGAAAAAGTGACACTTTAGCCCCGTTTCAGAAAAAGTGATACTTTCGCATGCTTCAGAAAAAGTGATACTTTCGCGCCGTTTCAGAAAAAGTGATATTTTTGCTCCGTTTCAGAAAAAGTGATTTTTCTCTGTTTCAGAAAAGGTGATATTTTCGTTTTGTTTCAGAAAAAGTTATGTTTTTGCCCCGTTTCAGAAAAAGTGATTTTTGCCTTGTTTCAGAAAAAGTGTTTTTTTTTTCCGTTTCAGAAAAGTGATACTTTCGCCCGTTTCAGATAAAGTGATACTTTCGCCCGTTTCAGATAAAGTGATACTTTCGCCCGTTTTAGATAAAGTGACATTTTTGATCCGTTTCAGGAAAAGTGATATTTTTACCCCGTTTCAGAAAAAAGTTATACTTTCACTCCGTTTCAGAAAAAGTGAACATCTTTGGTTGTATTTTCTAATACATTTTTTTCCTTTTGGAATTTTTGAACATCTTTGGTTGTAATGGATATTCATGAATTTTTTGAATATTATAAGGGTAAAATGAGAAATATATAAAATTGGCTACACAATATAGAGTTGTTAGATAGTGGTCAAACAAACATGATTTTAAGAGAGATTATATAGTGATATTTATATAGATATAGAGGTAAACCTCTATATAGAACCCTCTACCTATATAGAGGAAAAAACAAACATGCTGTTAGTATTATTTCCCGTACCAAATTAGATTACCTTTTTTTTTTTGAAGCATAAATTTATTAAAGAGAGTTTAAATTACAATTTGTTGTGGCTATATGGTACCCACAAAGTCTTGAAATAAAATGTGACTGATAAAAAATGGGATTGTCTGGTCCCAGATTTTGGTTGAATAGTTTCCTGCTTGGTTTCCATCTGCTGCATGATTTGCCAATCCGTCCGCTGCTTGATTTCCTTCCCTGTAATTGTGTTGTATAGCGACTTGCGGGATTTTCCTAAGTCTACTTTTTATGTCTTCAATCATTCCTGCTATGTGCCAAGGTGGCGTGGTAGTTGATGTGATGAAATGCAGGAGGTTCTCCGAGTCTGTTTCAAAGAGAATTCTAGGCCATTGTCTCTCTGTTGCTGTTCTTGAAGCCAGTAGTAAGGCCCAGGTTTCTGTAGTTAGTGCAGTCATAATTACTAGTGGTTGAGCCATAGCTATCAATGTTCTTGCATCAGAGTCTCTATAGACGAATCCCGCCCCTGCAAATCCCGGGTGGCCTCTGGCTGCTCCATCTGTGTTAATTTTGATAAAGTTGATATTCGGAATGGACCAGCCTACCGATATTGTTGCTATCCTTTTATCTGTTATCGGGTGGTTGAATGTTGGTGTATCTCCTGGTATGATTGGTGGTGAAGCGTGCTATGCCCATGAATATTCTTGTTGTAGTTTTTGTACCCAGGCTAGGATTTATTCTGAAGTTGTTTGTTTTTGTTGGTAAATTAGATCATTTGTGGATAGTCATAGGGTCCAGAATAGAAAACAGAAGAAGGAGATTATCGAAGTTGATGTTGGTTGTTGCAGGATTTGGGATATGGTTGTTTGTGGAGTTAAGGTGAAGGTCTGGGTATGGTGGGTGTTTGGTGCATTTGTAAGTTGATTGAATAAGTTGTTCCAAGAAGTAGTTGTTGTTGGACAGTGAATTAAAAGGTGGCTTGCTAGTTCCGTATCAGTATTGTATCTTGGGCATATGTCTGAGTTGGTCAAATGGATTCGATGTAAGAGAGAAGGTTGGTAATCCTTCATTGATGGCTTTCCACAAGAAAAGCCGAATTTTTGGTGGACATGGTAAAGTCCATAAGAATTTGGTAGGCGGTAGAGGTGTGTGGGTTGGTTGGTTGACCATGGGTTAGACATTTGTATCCCGAAGATGTGGTGTAATTTCCATATTTTGAGTGTGGACAGATAATTTTATCTGGGGTATTATTTTGGAGAAGGTGGATGTAGATAATTTTTTGAAATGTTGGATTGGGAATGGTGTTCAATTTTTCATGATTCCAGGAGTGGGAGATTGGGTCGATGATATCTACTACCATTTGGATTGGGTAGCATTGTGTTGGATCTAGATTTGGAGAGTGTGGAATCCAATTAGCCTCTATCGGAGTTGATAACCCATTTCCTATACGATGGAAAACTAAATTTTGCATGGTAGGGATGATTGACGCGAGTTGTCTCCATTGAGGACTGGAAGAGGATGGAATGAAAACGCTTCCTTGTAGAATTGGTTGTTCATTAAGGTATTTTGCACTGAATATACTTTCGCATATAGAGTTAGGTTGTTCACGCAAATTCTAAATTCTCTTCATGAGAAGGGATTTATTATGATCAGTGATTTTCCTTATTCCTAATCCTCCTTCGGCTATTGGTTTTGTTGATTTATCCCATCCTATATGGTGGAGTTCTTTGGTTGTTGAATCATGTCCTGGTTATACGATCTATTTGTTTGTGTATATTTTTGGGTAGGTTTTGTGTTTGCATTATGTGATTTGAGGTTGGGGTTAGGGAGGTTTTGATGAGAACGAGTCTTCCTGCTGGCATTAGGAATTTTGTCATCCATCCTTTTGCTTTTCTGGCTAATCTTTGTAGAAGGGGAGTGAAAGTTCGATTTGATGCTCTTCCTTGTTTAAACTGTATGCCTAGATAGTTTGGAGGTTTTGATGTGGTTGGCATATTAAAGAATTGTTGAAGGTCATTTATTTTGATTGGGTCTTAATTAAAGTGATGGATGATTACTGATTTGGTAGTATTAATTACTTACCCTGCATAAGAACTATAGGCGTGGAGGAGGGTTTTAAGGTGTTGGTTACTCTGATATGACGCTTTATACGTGATCAGAAGATCATCCGCAAACATTAGATGAATTATGGGAGGTGCTTTTTGTGATATGTTAAGTCCTGGAACTAATTTTTGATTTTGAAGGTTTCCCAGGTTTGTAGATAGGATTTCAGCACATATGATAAAAATATAGGACGAAAGTGGGCCTCCTTGTCTAATACCTCTACTTGGGGTGATGTACCATGGGATGTACCATTTATTTTGATGGAGTAAGTAACTTTTGTGACGCATAGCATAATGTAGTCTATAAAGGCTGATGGGAATCCAAGTTTTGTAAATGATGTTTTGATGAATCCCCAATCTAGGCTGTCATAAGCTTTTTGGATGTCTAATTTGAGATTTATTTTTGGAGTTTTGGTTGGTTTTGAGGTTCTGATATTATGGAAGAGTTCCCCAGCAATTGCTATATTGTCGTGTATTGATCTTTGTGGTATAAAAGCACTTTGGAAAGGGCTTATTAGAAAGGGTAGAATATGTCTAATTCAGTTGACTAATATTTTTGAGATGATTTTATATGTGACGTTACAGAGTCCTATCGGTCTGAATTGTGAAGGTTTGAAGGGTGGTCTACTTTAGGTATTAGTAGTATGTTTGTGTGATTCATGGGAGGGTGTATATTAAGATTATTAAAGAAAGCCTTAACCATTTCTATCTTTTGAGAGTGGGTTGTTTTCCAGAAAATTTTAAAAAAAATTACTTGTATAGCCATCCGGACCCGGAGCACTTTCAGAATTTATGGAGAAAAGTGCTTGCTTGATTTCTTCTGTAGTTACTTCCTTCGTAAGTTGGTCTGATTGTCTAGGAGTCAACCTTGGTATGATGTTTGTAAAAAAATCTTCATTTATTTCAGTAGGAGGGGTCGTATACTACTGAGAATAGTGATCCAGAATGAGCTGAACAACGTCTTGTTTTTTGCTAATCCAGTTGTTTTGTGGGTCTTGCAGTTGTTGTATATTGTTACAAGCTCTGTGGATGGTAGCTTTATTATGTAAAAATGTTGTGTTGAGATCGCCTGATTGAAGTCATTGAATTCTAGATATTTGTTGCCAGTATGTTGCATGACATTGTAATAGTTCTTCATGTTCAATTCTCAGTTGTTTTTCTTGAATCAACCAATTTTCTAGATCTGAGCCTGTTTGGAATGCACATTGGTGTTGTGCGTTATTTATCTTGGCTGTCGATTTCTTGATCTTCGTTGGTAGGCAGCCAAAAGTTTCTTTATTCAATTCTAAGAAATTTTGTCCTGTTGTAATGAGCTTTAGTTGGAGGTTGAGTGTAGGTTCATTATCTTGTTGTTGTTCCCAAGCCGATTCGACTATTTTCTTAAGTTGGGGATGAGAGAGCCAGAGGTGTTCGAATTTTTAGTTTTTTGTTCCTTTCCAATCCATTGCTTTCTTATGAAGTATTATTGGGGCATGATCAGATGCTATTCTTGGAAGGTGAGTAACTGTCGCATGGGGGTTTGCCGTTCCCCATAGTTGGTTTTCTAAAGCCCTATCTAATCTTTCTAGGATATTATCTTGCCCCATTTGGTTGTTTTTCCAAGTGTATGTGTCTCCTCGGAATCCTAAATCTATAAAACCCATCTGGCCCATCATAGTGAGGAGCAGTTGAGATTGAGCATATGTTACTTGTCTTCCTCCTTTTTTTCGGATTGGTTTAAAACGTCGTTGAAATCTCCTATCAATAGCCATGGTATAGATGGATTGATATTGCTGAAGATTGTTGGAAATTCTTGCCACAAATTTTTCCTTATATCTGGATGTGGAGGGCCATAGATGCCCGTGAAGAACCATGGTTGTTCTGGAAGCGGTGGTGTAACTTTTCTGTGGATGAAGTAATATTTGTATGTTTAGGCTATCTTCCCATATTAAGCATAGTCCTCCTCGTATTCCAATTTTTGGGATGTTGAAGTAGTTATTGAATTGAAGGGATTGTGCTAATCTTCTTATGTGTTGATCGTTAGCTAGAGTTTCAGATAGAAATAGAATGTTAGGCTTGTGAAGAGTAACTAGTCCTTTCAAATGCTGAATTGAGGGTGGGAGGTTTATGCCTTGACAATTCCATGAAATAATAGTCATAATGAAAAGGAAGAATTAGTCTAATGAGATTTGCAATTGAAAGGAAAGGAGAAGTTTAAGTTCGGTTTTGAGGGTAGGTTTAAATGGGCTTTTGAGAAGATGGTAGATTTAGGTTTAAATGGGATTTATGAGAATAGAGGAGATTTGGAGAATTAAGAAATGAAATGGTTAGACTAGGAAATTTAAAACATTCATCAGAGATTATTGTGCATAAAAAAGCGAAGGAGCTGTGAAAATTCGAATGTATTTTTAAACTGCTAAAAACATGTAAAAACAAAGATTCTGAAACTTCTATAATTACAAGTAGATGAGTAAAAAGGAAAGGAACATAAAAGTTGAGGAACTGTTAAAACCAGTATAGTACAAAGGTGCAATATAGACTGAGTTTAAGGAAATAAAGACAGTCTATGATTCTGGTAGAAATAAGATGACTTAAAAAACTAAGTATTTTGAATTCGGGTGAGACTTGAAATCTTAGAATGGGACTGTAAAGAAGTCTAAACCAAAGAACATCTAAGCAATTGTAAACTAAATGAGGAGTTACGGAGCTATTCCAAATTACAGTCTAAATACAATCAAAATTTCTGATTAAAAAAAAGACTTATAAAACTAAATTTCTGATAATGATTGCAAGTGATGGGTAAATGTTAAGAACTAGATGCATTTAGTAACATAACACATAGTCAGACTTAAAATGCAGGGATTATGGTTGTAAGACAAGAACTGAGTTTGGGTAATTGGAGACCAGATCAAATTCTAGATTTTGTTAATGAGTTAGTTATAGAAGAGATCAACTGAAAAGGTTGAACTAGATGCAAAAATTCACAGCATAGACATTCAGACTGAAATTGCAGAGAACATAAAAGATATAACTGATCCAATTACACTAGAGATGAAAGAAAATTATAGCAGTGCTTGAATTTAAAATGCAGGTCAGAAAGAAACATTAGGGGTAGTTAAAGAAGACCAAAAGATGAAGCTAAAAGACAGAAACTATTTCAGAGGTTGAAGAATGGAACTAAGAAGTGAAAATTAGGTAATAACAAAATACTATTTCACAGATAGGTAGATGCATACACAACCAAAATATATGAAACACAATGATCAAGAAAAAAAGGTGATAAATACCAGCTCAGTCGAGGTTTACCTAGGATAGCTATTATGCATAATACATATCTACATGGGTGGATTATTAACAGTGTACCAAAATACTATGATTAAGATAAGAGAAGAGGTATGAGATTATGATATCCACCGGCCCTTGATGTGTCATTCTGTCTTAGGGCGAGTCTGATCTTAGTGGCTGGTTTTATTGTAAATCGGTGGATGTAGTAGAAGCATGGTTGGATGTCTGAGAAAAGAATTATTCAATAGATGTAGATTTGAAAGTGAAAATAATTGAGCTGATAGATGGTTCAGTTGTTGAGATTTCCACAGAGCCTTGCTTGAATCTTTTAGCTGGCAGATAGAAGCTTGTCCATTGTTCAATGTCTTCATTAGAGATCAATCTTGAGGATTCAATGCCAGAGGATAAACCAGTGCCAGCATTGTTGAGGAAGGATTGCTGATATGGATTTAGTCTTTTTATGGCTGGGCTTCGAAGTTCTGAGTCTGAAATGAGCTCTGATTCTTCAATGTCAGAGACAAGGAAGATGGAAGGGATAAAAGGTTGTTGCAAGTCAAAGGATTGCTGATATGATATATTAACAGATTCAGTTATTGATTCTGCCACAATACTGTTTTTTTCTACAGGCCAGGCTTCGGGAATGGATCTTGCAGTGTCTGTGGATGAATCAGAGTGAAATCCCTCTTGCTGGTATCCTTTCCTATAAAAAAAGGAGATAACATATTTGTTTTGTTCTGAGGAAGAAGGAGATGTAGCAGGCAGTAAACCCCAGTCACTCCACTCTGGATCAGGGTCTTCAATGTCTACACTGTGGATTATTTCTTCATAGTAAGCTTCATCATGTTCTTGTTTAGCAAAAGTTCCCAAAGCTTGCAGTTGAGGGAAAAACAAAACTTATGGAGGATCTTCAGGAATGAGATGTTGGTGGTTGAGCAGATACAAATCAATGCAGTGTTGATGTTCATGGCCTAGTCTGCGACAGTAGCTGCAAAACAACCTTGAAAGTTCTTGAAAAACAAAGTCAATCCAATTAACACTCCTTTTATCATTAGGTGCATAAGTACCAGAAGGAAATGGTTGATAAATGTTCATTATAAGCTTTATTTTCATGGTGCTGTAACCATTGTAGTGGTGGGTCTGTTCAGGGTATAGTTTGTGGAGGGTTATTTCAAATACTTCAGAGGTGATTTCAAAGTTATCAGGGAGAATGGTGAAGCTACAATGTTGAAAAAGGTAGGTATCTCCATAAACTACTCTAGTTCCCTGTCAAACTTGCTAACTGAAATCACACCAAGTAGCTTCCATCTATATTTCAAGGCATTTCTAAGGAAAAGGGAATTTTTTTCATTTTAGTTAAAAAATAACCTACTAATTGACCTTGCCACCGACTAACAGGAATATGAGAGTTCCTGACATGAAGATTATCAAAACTATTACCATAGACATTTCTAGCAGCACTGCTAGACATTGAGCTAACTACAAAACAGAAAGAAATCTAACACCAGAGCATGACAAGGAACTAGAGAGAACATGGAGATAGGTATGGGTTAAAATCTAAAGGAAGGAGAGGTATTTATATAACAAATAGGAGCTGAGGGAATTGAACAAATAGGTAAATTAAAGATAAAATGGCATTAAAAAAATGGTTTTGTGGATAAATTTTAGCAGGAAACAAGGGTTGGATGAAAAGATGATTGTTTACATCAAGGTAAGGCTTAGAATTACCTGTAATTTTCTTCTTTTGCCACTTCAAAAGCTGCATCTTCAAGAGGGATTAAAAAATGGATCTGAGAGGAAAGCACCCACATCAGAAAGGTGAACAGTGATCCTTGGTACTTGAAATTAAGACCCGCCGAATTATAGACGCTTTAAATTAGCAGAGATGAGAAGATGGGTTAATCATGAAGAACTGCTTTTCACGGAGGTGCAAGCATTGAACTTTGTAAATGTCAAATCTGGGTATAAAATTATAATTGAGAAGCACATCTCATCAGAAATCATTAACTGGAACCAATTTTTTAAACACAACAACCGGAGAAGCCATACCATGAAGGATTGGAAAAAACTGACAACACCATCGATTTTAGGGTTAGGGCAGAAAAAACCAGCGTGAATCAGACCACCCCTATAACTTAAAAGACTACATCTTGAAAGGGACGGTGGATGAGAGGTTTAGTTGGTAAGGATTAAGATTATCATTGCAGATGATCGTTGAATTAGGGTTCTTTGTAAGACGAATTTGGGGTTTGAAGGTTAGTGAGTCAACTCATTAATCTCCCGATTCACGAGAAATTAGATTATCTAGTTAGTATTATTTTCTACCTGTGAATAAAATATTTCAATATTTAAGAAAAATAATAGATCAAAGTAACATTCCAATCCTATATCCCTTTGTTCATCGGGTTCTCAATTTTCTCCACCACCTCAGACATAAACATAATTGGATAAGAAAGTTTATATAAAATTTATATTTGGTGTTGAAAAGGGAAACATGAATCGACAGCTATAAATAAATTCAGTATTCTTTCCAAATAATCAAGTTTCTTTTGAGCAAAAATACCAAGCATGTCATTAGATAAGTTGGTAAAATGAAATTCTTCTACGGAAATAAACAATTGTTTCCACAAAAGTAGGGATGATCATTTTCCCTACCCAAACCCATCCATATGGGTATCTCCGTTTGGGTAGGGTTTTACCCACACAAATGGAGATGGGATCGGGTATAGGTAATACCCGACACCTAAGCTACGAGGATGGGGTGGGGACGGGACTCAAAGTCCCCACCTCATACCAACCCTGTAGCTTTCATATCCAAGGGTTTAAATTTTTATGCAATAATTTGTATCAAATTTTTATACTTCCACCACTTAGTGGGGCTTTCTTTCATTTATATATTCTTGAACGTTCTTTTATATTCATCAATTTCGCTTCTTTATTGTGATCAGATACATCCTCTAAAAGTTAAAATAGTGAAAATGATACATATAATGAAAAGTAATGAAATGGTTAACATGAACGAAGATAGAATGAGAAAGGAAAAAGTAGAAAAACTAATAAGTCATCTAAAGATTTTTTTTATCCATTTTAAGATGAATTTCTGTATCTAAAATTTTAGAATGCATTATTCTTATGTTATTATTTTTGTTTGATTCATATTTAAGTTTTGATTATAAATAAAATTTATGTAATAACACCGTGTTACGGGTAACCCATGCAAAACCCTCCCCATACGGGTATGGGCCCCAATTCATGTGGGTAAAGGGAGGGTATGAGTATATTTTTTTTACGAACGGGGCAGTGACTGGAATTGGCATACCCGCCCCATGGCCATCTCTACACATAAGTGTGACCTTTTGTTTTTGCTTGGTAATATAAATTTTATTCAAATCAAAAATAATAAGTGAAAACTACCCTCAAACCCATTTTTGAGATCCTTCCCACCCTAAACCCCACGGGCGCAAAAGTTCATGCGCGCATCCATTCTATAGAAAAAAAATTCTCCTAAACCCATAATTATAAAATAATGCTTTCGTCTTTTTTTCTCTTTTCTTCCTTGGATTTTTTCTTCTTCCTCCCCGATGATTAACTTTTCTTCTTTGGCTGTAGTGAAGAGAGAAATTCTTGATTACACTTTTGTTCTATTAGGTTTTGGTTTAATGGTTTCCCATGTATTTACATATTTTGAGAACCACCGTAGATGTAGCCGGAGAGTGCTCATCTGCAGAAAATTTAACGTAATCATTGAATTAGAGATGTTCGAAGTTGTTTGTTTCTCCAAGTATCAATTAGATCTGATATATTGACAATTGTTGATTCAAGCTTATTACCTCAACTAAAAAAAATCCATGATATTTGTTGTTGGGTTTGGCCGTGACTGGTAGAGAGAATCAAGATGGACTGAAGAGTAGGTGGTCGAGGCTGATAATGGAGATGATGGATTTGATGGTAGCTGTTGTTGGTCGAATAAAAGAAATTGAAAAACTCAAATGATTCTTATTTTTGGCAGAGATGAGTATTGTCCGTAATCATTGAATTAGAGATGTTCTAAGTTGTTTAACCTATTAACCTATCCATATCTTCTCTCCGATAGGTGAAAACTTGAAGATTCTATTGGTATCGATGGACGTGTCTCCAGACTAGAATTCGTACTAACTGAACATCTGAATTCAGAAGCAATGTGAAATATCTTATATATATGAAGGTTAGAAAAATAGTCGGATCTAATGAAAGAGTGCCAATTGTTGGTGTCTAAACCAATACTGACTTGTGCTATCCATCATCTTTACTAAAAAACAATTCATAGCACACATTTAATTGTACTGAAAACGATTAAGAAAATGACAAGAGTATTTCATTCTTGTTGTTGAAATTTTTTTGAACATGCATTACAGACAAACTTATAATGAGGCAAAATATAAAGATTTTGATCTCGATCGTATTAGCTTAGAGCAACTGCAATGGACGAGTAAACCCAAATTTTCAGTCGAGTGGGCTAGCGTAGTGGGACGGACCATCGATCAGAATTTGATCAAAGAGTAAAATCCAGACCAAATTTGGTCTGCGATCAAGACCAAATCCAAATATAGTCGGGCGTTGATATAATCTCCGCTACACATCGGGCGTTGATATAATCTCTGTCATTCATCGGGCGTTGATATAATGTCCGTTACACAAGGGGCGTTGATATAATGTACGCCTGAAACGGGGCGTTGATATAATGTACGCCCGATGGGGCGTTGGTAAAGACAACGCGCGAAATGGGGCGTTCATATACTTAACGCCCCACTTTCACAATTTATGAAACTTCCATGGGGAGGGCTTTATACTTCCGCCCCTTTTTTTTTGTTTTTGTTTCTGAAGCGTATACTATACCAACGCCCCACTCGCGCGTTATCTTTACCAACGCCCCACTCGGGCGTTATCTTTACCAACGCCTGATCCCAGGCGTAATGTTTATCAACGCGCGACCATATATACTCTTTTCCCACTACGCCACATGACGAACTAAACCCAAATTTGGTCTTTTTTTTACTCTTTGGTCTTTGGTTATACTCGCACCACTGTGAACGCTCTTAGAGACAACTGAAAGGAGTTTACTAATTCCGTTGTTTGAATTTGTGTACGTGATGTTTTTGTTTTATTTGTGTTGTCCTTTATAACCATTAAGCCGATTGGTTCATCATATAGTATAAGAGAATACCTTTGTTTTTCCTCCCAGCTGGATACTATTGGATGGCAATGCAATTATTCATGAACAATTTGTTATGTAGCTACGGAAACGGATGCATAACCCGTTATGCATCTACAAAATTTGTTACATAACTTGTTATGCAGTCCAGAAAACGGTTACATAACATGTTATGCAGTAACTATTTGTCACTATCAAAACCAACAAAAACAAAGACTGCATAACTTGTCATGCACCTACAATAATATTTGCATAACATGTTATGCAGTCGCGAAAATGGATGCATAACCTGTTATGCATCCGAAAATATGGATGCATAATGCATCAATTTTTTATGTAGTTACGCACTAATACAATGGCTACATAACTTGTTATAGATGCATAACTTTGTTATTTATGCAGAGGCATAATTTGTTATGCAGTGGAGAAAATGGTTGCATAATTCGTTATGCGTCTGCAGAATGTGTTATGCATCTTGTTTGGTGGTTGCATAATGGTTATGTATCAAGTTTCAAAAATTTTCCCTAAAATGATGATCACCTCCGATTTTTTCGTGAAAAACAAAAATTTGATATTCTTGTTTGTACTCGTTGCGTAGCTCTCTTAAAAAGATTCCAATGATATAAAATTTGTAAAATTCGAAGGAACGGATTTTTAGATATGTTATATCCAAGTTTAGTTGCCAATTATACCCCTAATGCATAACCCGTCATGCGGATGCATAATCCGTCATGCAGAAATTTTTAATAATTTCATATAATTATGGGTGTCACGGAACTAAAAATTAATTGTGGATATGACAATGAGAATATTATTTTTTTTGAGCCTGCGCCTGATTTTCCTAAATAATAACCAAAAGTTACAAAATCAAGCCCATACTTGAACTTTACGGAAACAAGCCTATTTGGACTTTTTTAAAACTTAAACTAAGCAAAAAGCCCAACAAATTTTAACTATTTCTATAGTATGGTTTATCAGGGATTTCCATTGAACTAATGAAATGTGGTCTTGAGGGGTATTTTCTTCTTTCTCTTTTTGTTAGGTTAGCTCCTCTTTTTTCCACTGAATCTGCTGAGAAATTTATCTCTCTATAACCATGTGAAAAGTGCCATTCTTGGAGAGAGTTTTGAAGCTTGTTCCATCTTGTCATGCTCCACCAAGGAACTTCCCAGTTTGAAATGCTTTCATTGCAGCTTGAGAATCAGTTTGGAAACAGACTTTGAGGAAGTTTTTGCTAACATCCCACTCTCATGCACTTAAGACTGCAAAGATTTCTGCTATAAAATTTGTGGCTAGCCCCAATCCTCCAGACTCTGCATATAATTACTCTCCACTCCAGTTTCTGCATAAAAATCCATACCCTGCATCTCCAGGATTTCCTTTTGAAGCACCATCACAACAAACCAATATGAATCGAGCTGTTGGAAGCTTTAAATATATCTCTATGATTCTTGTAATCTTCACTTTCCTACAGCCGAGCTTAAATGTTTTCAGAATCTGCAGGTCATAAATTGTATTCCACATACTTCCATACATTCTCACATCACATTCCTTTGTATATTGAAGTATTCTTTGCTTCAGAGAGTCTATTTTAATTTCTTCTTCTTCTTAGACTATTCTATTTCTCAAGAACCATATCTCCTTTAGTGTAATCAGAGTTACCACCTTCCATAGTTCTTTTGTAGCTGGAATTTTATGTTTTGCAAGCTGAAGTATTCCTTCAAAGGATTTAGGATTTGTGAATTTAAATATTCCTCCCAGCCAACTCCAAATTATTTCATTGAAGTCACAGAACCAAAGAATGTGCTCCAAATTTTCTTCTTCCTTTCTGCAGAATGGGCACCTTGAAGCTAAGTGAAATTGGTTCATCTTCATTTTTTGATCTGAAGGCACTATTCCTCTCACTAGATTCCAAACATTACCTGATATATTGCGGCGTATACTTTTGTGCCATACTGCTTTTTCCCACTTAACAAGCTGAATTTTTTTCCTTATGCAGTCTGCAGCAGATGCAACAGTAAATCTACCAGTTGATGTAGCACTCCAAATTCTTTTATCTTCTTTGTTGTCTAAAACTGGTAATTCTGTTATCTCAAAGAATTCAAGAAAGTTGGATGGAATGTGCCATTCTCCATTTCTTATCAGTTCTTTCATTTATGGATTTTATATCATAATGGAATTTTCAGGAAATAAGACTTTTAAAGGTTTGTCTTTTATCCAGTTGTCATTCCAGACTGAAATGTTATTGCCATCCCCCACCAGCCATCTTATATGTTATGCAACATCAGCAACAACCCATTTTATGCCAGGCCAAATTGAGGACTTTTTGTAATAATCAATCCAATTCCCATTCATATCTTGAAACTTTCCTTGAAAAAACTTAGCCCATTCATCCTTAACATTTTGAATCTTCCAACATAGCTTCATCAACATTGCTTTATTTATCACTTCTAGATGTCTTATACCCAAACCTCCTTCTGCTAATGGAGAACAAGTTTTCTCCCATTTCAGAGTTACTGTCTTTCTCACTGATGGGTCTCCAGACCATAAAAAGTTTCTTATTATTTTTTTACTTTCTTTTAACACTTTTTTTGGACATTTGTATACTGACATGTTGAAAATAGGGATGCTAAATAATACAAACTTCACCATAACCAATCTTTCTTGAAATGAAAGCATTCTCCCTTTCCAACCAGCTAAATTCTCTTGTAGCATTTCTACACATCCCCATACATGATTTGATCTTATCATTCCTGGAATTAACATAACTCCTAAATACTTATCAGGGAAGTAAGCTAGAGCCATTCCACAATCTGCAGCTAATTGATTTCTCCTTGTATTGCTTGTATCTCCTACAAAGCATTTACTCTTTGTGAGGTTTATTTCTTGACCAGAAGCTCTATGATAATATTCAAGAATCAATAATAATCTTCTAAAATTTCTTCTATCTCCACTACAGAAAAGAAAGATATCATCTTCAAACATCATATGAGTTGGATGCACTCCATTTCTATGTACCATTAGAAGTAACTCACCCTTCATCACCATTGAAGAAAGCTTTCTACTTAAAACATCTTCACCCATAACAAAGAGGAGAGGGGAGAGAGGATATCCCTGTCTTAAACCCCTACTTACATTGAAGTATCCAACTGATCCTCCATTAACAAGAACTGATATTTTTGCTGATTGAAGTAAGATATGAATCAATTTTATAAACTTGTCTGAGAATCCAAATTTTTGCAGAGTCTTAAAGAGAAATTCCCAGCTAAGTGAGTCATAAGCTTGGGAAATGCCTACTTTAATCCCACATTACCTCCTCTTCTGTTTGAATGTAGTTCATTGATCATTTCAGATGCTAGTACTATTTGATCTTGAATATTTCTGCCTTTGATGAAATCACCTTGCTGAGGAGATACTATTTTCTGCACCACTAAGGTTAATCTTGTAGTGATAATTTTGGTAAATACTTTGAAACAAAAATTCATTAAACCTACTGGACTGAACTGATTTGCTTTTCTTGCATTTCTAACTTTAGGGATGAGCATTAAAAAGTTTGCATTCATACCTGCTGGGATAAACTCCTTTTGTAAACAATATTGAATATATTTCACAAAATATTCCCTTATTATGTCCCATGCCAATTTATAGAACCATCCACCAAAAGCATCCGGTCCAGGTGAGCTCTCTGGATCCAAATCAAATACTGCCTTCATTATTTCTTCTGTTGAGGGAACAAATTCCAACTTTTCATTATCTTCATCCAGAACTATCTTGGGAACTGACTCAAAGATCTCTTCAGAAATATGAACATCCTTATATTTTAATTTTGTCTCAAAATGATTCACTAAAATATCAGCAATACCTTGTTGAGTTGTAAGTAGAGCTCCCTCTTCATTCTCCAGCTCCACTATGAAATTATGCATTTTCCTTATTTTCATGTTAACATGAAAGAACCTTGAATTTGCTGCTCCATATTTAAGACAGTTAACTCTAGATATTTGCTTTTCTATTTCTTGTTGTTGTTGAGTTATAATTTCTTGGACTCCTCTGGCTGTTACAAGTTGATTTAATAACTCAATGTTGCTGGGATTTTGGTCTGAAAGAAGAGTAAGCTTCATTACTTCATCATCAGCTTGTTTGATTTTCTTCCTTACATCTCCAAAAACATTCCAATTCCAGTTCTTTAGTATTATCTTCAGATTCTTGAGTTTTGATAAATATATGAATCCTGGATTTCCCCTTACATCAATTTTCCATGCTTCTTCAATTACTTTCATGAACCCTTCATGAGATATCCACACTTTCAATGCTCTGAAAGGGACATTTTTTGGTTTTGGTAAAGAAACAGTTGCTCCAAAAAGAGGATTATGATCAGATGTACCTCTAGTTCCCACTTTATAACCCCATCTTGGAAACACTTCTAACCATTTAACATTATAGAGTGTTCTATCCATATTACATACTATTCTCTTCCTTCCTGCTCTATTGTTACACCAAGAGAATTTTAGTCCTGTCTTTGGTGCTTGAATCATCTCACAATTTTTTGAATGCAGTTATTAAAATCAACCATTATGAATTTAATGGTTTTCTCCCTCCATTTTTGTCTTCCATAGATAACACTGCATTAAAATCCCAAATTAGCATCCATGGCTTGTTTAATGATGATATGTCTGCAAGATACTCCCATAAGCTTTTCTTGTTAATTGTTAAAGAGTCAGCATGAACACCTGTTACCAAATACCCTCCAACATCTATTGTTATTGCCTGCTTAGTACTTGATACCACCACTGGCTCCTTTATTGATGCATTACATAAAAACCAAATGTTTCCTTTATTTGTATCAGAAATATTATGAGTTACCTTTTTATTCATACCTGGAAATCTTAACTTTGTACATGAGTCAGAGTTGACTCTTATTTTAGATTCTGAAATCCAAACTAAAGTAGGACAAATTTTTTTAACTAAACTTCTTAGTTTATCAGAGGCTTGTATTCTTCTTATTCCTCTGATATTTCAATATACAATTCTCATTTGTTAAGAGGTTGAGGTGTTTTAGGACTCTTCACTCCTGATAATTTCTTGCCTTCATTAATATTAACCTACTTAATATTATATTCTGAGAGAATAATTACAAAATTAAAATAAGAATATTTTCGTATTTTTAGACTGTAAAAATATGAACAAAATTTTGAAGGATGCAAATAATTTCACGTAACTGCCGAAAAAATGTATTGATTATCCTAAATTATATAAAAAATGTGTAACTTTTGATATATTTATTTCCTCAAATATCGTCTTTCTTTTTTGTGGAATTTCTTGCTTGGTCGCCCCTATATAAAGCACTCGAATCAACCCCAGAACTCAATGCTTGCGTGTCCTTTTATTTTGTTAGGGTTTGGTTGGTTTTGTTGTCTAAATCTAATCTATTCTTTTTCCTTTTACATGAAGCTCCATAGTATGATCAATGGCTTCAGTGGTATGAGCTAAAAGATTTGAGGGTGTTTGATGTAGGTTATTCTATACATCAAGCTCATGCAAGGTATATTAATTCTGAAAACCATTTTTTTTTCGTTTTTTTTTTTGTCTGTGTGGTATTGTTGGTTTTTGTTTACGCATGAAGCTCCATAGTGTGATCAATGGCTACGGTGATATGATCTAAAAGATTTGAGGGGGTTTGATATAGGTATTCAATATAGCAAACTCATGCAAAGTATATTAATTCTGAAATCCAGTTCTTATTTTCTTTTTCCTTTTTGTCTGTGTGGTATTGTTGATATTTTCTTACTATTGATGATAGTTCGTCTCATTCAATAGTCAGGATTAAAGACTTATGTCTAATAACTGTATAATTTCTAATGTTCTTAACGAGTATATATTGGCTCTCTTATGAAATTTCGGGTTCTTTATACGTATATATGTTTGGGTATATAAGCTTTGGTATGCTTTGATTTGTACATATTACATGCGGATATAGATGGGAATGGAATGTATATATGGAAACTTGGGTATGGATATTAGATACTTTGTAAGTTTTTGCGATAATTTTGTTAAAGGTCCCTGGATAATAAATGATATCTTTTCATGCTTTGTTTATAAGTAAAATTTAAAAATAATCCATAGGTAGATTTGTTCAAGCTTTCCGACTGAATTCTGGCTGTAGGGCATGTGTGTTTAACTAGAACAGTATCCAACAAACATTAGAGTAGTTTGAGATTTTCTAAGCGAAAAATGGTTCAGGGGATTTGAGATGTTGGCATCAAAGAGGAACTCCAACTGTTTTGTTACTGCTGATTATTTGTCCAGCGCCGCAATACATGCATCTCTGAAAGAACAAGTTCGTAGGTTAAGTTGGATGTTCGTTGGTGGTTTTGTCATTCATGGAGTTACTATTGTTTGGTGTCATCTGTGAAATCAACATCTTCCAATGGTACAAAAATAAAATATCTTGCAAAAGAAGAAGAACATGATGATCACGGCAGCTGTTGCAAGTTAGTAAAAAAAATACACAATCTGTTAAATTATTATAATCGTGAAACCCTTAAGAAAATTGAAGTCTAATGACTTTATATTCTTTGCATGTAGATTAATAGAATATATTTTCCCTTATTTACCGGCCACAGGATATTCTCATTGATTGATCGTAATCATAATAATATATATTTCCTAACATCCCTTTAAGGAAGTTAAGGCGTGTTTTATCAAAACCAACATGGTATCATCCTAACTACACGATCCTCTTCTTCCTCTTCCATTTTCTCTTCTTCTTCAACAACAACAACCATGGCAGGAGATAAAAATACACTACACCCGGCGTTTACTATCAACAACATTAAAACCCTCATCCCTATTCTCCTAGATATCAAACAGGATGAATACTCTTCTTGGGTTTTTTCTGTTCGAGCTCCATCTTCAGGCTCATCACCTTCTTTTTCTCATCAATGGATCCGCACCACCACCGGATGTCGGCGCTCCCACCATGCTTCAACTTGACGCTCTCTGTCGTCAATGGATGTTCTCCACCATGACCAAGGATTTAATGCTCACCGTCCTAAAATCTGGCAAAACTGCTCAAGAGATTTGGAATCATCTCAAGAAACTTTTTCAAGACAACAAAGGTAACCGCGCTGCGACTCTTGAACGTCAGTTTGTTAACCTTAAGTTTGTTGATTGCAATAGTATTGATGATTACTGTGATAAACTTAAATCCATATCCGATCGATTACGTGATCTTGATTTTCCCATGGATGATAAACGACTTGTGATTCAACTCGTCAACGGCCTTCCGGAGGAATACAACACGGTGGCCTCCTTTATCCAACAAGCTATGCCTACATTCGATGCCGCTCGCTCACAGCTGCGAACCGAAGAGATCCGCCGCTCTCAACAGACCTGTCCGTCTTCACCTACAGTGCTTGCAGCTACAGCTTCGACCACAGATCGTGGAACTCAGCGCTCACAGCGCTCAGGCCCAGCCAAACGCAGTAGCAGTCGATCGTCCTCCTCAGCTCCACCACTGCTGCCAACTCCACCGCATCTTTACCAGCTGTATCGTGCGCCAAATCCATCTTACAACAATCACTGTACACCACAGTGGGAAACGCCGCCTTGTCCGTATCCTACATCACCTCTGGAAACAACATGGCAGCAACCTTTCAGTCACGGCTCCTACCGAGGCCGTGGACGCAATGGACAGTCACGCGGTCGACCTTCCATCATTGGACGTGGACATGCATATCTCACTCCATCCACGGAATACCTTCATCCCAGTGACATTGACGAAGAGTACAGCTCCATGAGTTTACACTCACCTGACGACGCTTTTTATATGGATACCGGTGCCACATCGCATCTCACCGCAGACTCAGGTACTCTAAACACTGTTTTTAATACTAGCAATGTTCATTCCATATTAGTTGGCAATGGTAACAATATTCCAGTCACTGCTTCCGGTACCAAGTTCATAGACATTCCATCCCGCACCCTAAAGCTAAAAGACACTCTTGTTGCTCCTGACATTATCAAAAATTTGGTTTCCGTTCGTAAATTCACCACTGATAATCATGTATCTGTTGAATTTGACCCATCTGGTTTTTCTGTGAAGGATTTGAGTTTGAGGAAGATTCTTCTTCGATGTAATAGTTCCGGGGAGATTTACCCTATTACTCCTTCTGCCGTGCCACCTTCAACTTCGCTCTTTCCTTATCCGATATCCCTTGTCACGTGCTCATATGATGTTTGGCACATCCTTCTTTGCCACCCAGGGAAAGCTATCTTAGATAATTTACGTGCAAACTCTTCAATTCTATGTAATAAAAATCAGTCTACTAAACTTTGTCATTCCTGTCAAGTTAGTAAACATATTCGTCTGCCATTTTCTGATTCAAACTCTGTCACTTTTGCCCCATTTGATATAATTCATAGCGACTTATGGACATCTCCATTGCATGTTGAGACTGGTTTCAATTACTATCTTATATTGCTAGATGACTTCACAAATTATCTATGGATCTTTCCTCTCAAATTAAAATCCCAAGTTTATACCAAGTTCTTAGAATTTCGCTCTTTCGTTAAAACTCAGTTTGAACGAGAAATCAAATCTTTTCAATGTGACATGGGTCGTGAATTCGACAACTCCTCATTTCATGATTTTGCTCACCAAAATGGGTTAGTTTTCCGTTTTTCATGCCCTCATACCTCCTCTCAAAACGGCAAGGCCGAGCGAATGATTCGTCGTGTCAATGACATCACTCGCACGATTATGTCTCATGCCTCGATCCCTCCCACCTATTGGGCCGACTCCCTTCATATGGCCGTCTACCTCCATAACATACTTCCTTCCAAAATCCTCGATTAAGCTTCTCCAGTTTCAATTATTTATCAACGACAACCAACGTACTCTCATATTCGTATTTTTGGTTGTCTTTGCTATCCCAACCTATCCGCCACCACTCCTCATAAGCTTTCTCCTCGTTCTACTAGGTGTGTTTTTCTTGGTTTCCCAACACATCATCGTGGATATCGTTGTCTTGACTTAGCCACTCACAAGATCATCTTATCTCGACATGTGACGTTTGATGAAAACGTTTTTCCCTTCAAAGAAAAACTTCCCATCGCATCCCACAGTCCAGAGCCTCCTTCCACATCAACTTTCCTTCCTCTTCCCATTCGTGTTCTCTATCCAACAGATCCTAACCCTCAGACCAACCTCCCTCCTGCCCAGCCATCTTCCGCCGCTTCTACACAACAAATTTCCGCTGTACAACAACATTCAGCTGCACAGCAATATCCCGTCACCCCTCCACCAGTTTCTGCTGCACAACAACTACCAGCTACACAGCACAATCCCGTCATTTCCCCACCAGATTCCGCTCCACAACAACTCTATACTCCTCCCCATCGTCGTTCCCCCACATCAGCTCGACTCCACTCCACTGCACACCCAGATTCCAGACCTGCAGTTTCTGACAACTACGATCCAGCAGGGTCTGTCCCTACCACGACCCCTGCCTGCCCTGCCCGGGCAGATACACCATCTTCCCCCACTCCGTCTGTCCCTGACACTTCAGTCACCTCTTCTCGACCTGTCACCCGTGCCTCTCGTGGCATCTTTCGTCCCACACATCGACTGAATCTTAATGTGCAAACACCACAACTTATATCCAATCTGCCAAAATCTCACCTTTATGCTCTTCGAGATCCCAACTGGACCAAGGCCATGCTAGATGAGTTCATTGCTATGTTAAAAACACACACTTGGGACCTAGTACCACGACCCCTTGGTGCTCATATTATTCGCTCCATGTGGTTATTTCGTCACAAGTTTAATGCAGATGGTACATTGCAGCGACACAAAGCCCGTCTTGTTGCCAACGGTAAGTCGCAACAGGTTGGGGTTGATTTTTTTGAGACTTTTAGTCCGGTTGTTAAGCCAGCCACTATTCGTACCGTTCTCAGCATTGCCACATCCAGATCTTGGCCGATTCATCAGTTGGTTGTCAAGAATGCCTTTCTTCATGGGGACTTGTCCGAGACAGTTTATATGTTTCAACCTCCAGGTTTTGTTGACCCTACTCGCCCTGATTATGTTTGTCGTCTTCGTCGATCCCTTTATGGTCTCAAACAGGCGCCTCGGGCGTGGTTTCAGAGGTTTGCAACTTTCATTACAGGTTGTGATTTTCGGGGTAGTGTTTGTGATCCATCTCTTTTCATTTACCGGTCTGGTCGGGATACTGCATACTTATTATTGTATGTTGATGATATCATACTCACTGCCTCTACTGATGCTCTCATATCCCGTTTTATTGACCTGATGAAACGGGAATTTTCTATGACTGATCTTGGCCCGTTGCATCATTTTTTGGGTATTACTGCCACTCGTTCTTCCTCAGGGTTGTTTTTATCTCAGTCGCTCTATACAAAGGATATTATTGCTCGTGCATCCATGACGAACTGCAATCCAGTAGCAACTCCGGTCGACACACATTCTAAGTTGAGCGCTACTTCTGGTCCAGCAATTTCGGATCCTACTTTATACAGAAGTCTGGCCGGGGCGCTACAATACCTTACTTTCACTCGACCGGATATCTCTTATGCAGTCCAGCAGGTATGTTTATTTATGCACGATCCTCGGGAGCCTCACATGCAAGCCATCAAGCGCATTATTCGATATCTTCAGGGCACTATTGATCACGGTTTGTCACTATCGGTTTCGAATATTTCTTCCCTAACCGCCTACTCTGATGCTGATTGGGCGGGTTGTCCTGACTCACGACGCTCAACCTTTGGTTACTGCATATTTCTTGGGGACAATCTTGTATCATGGTCCTCAAAACGTCAAGCAACTGTGTCCCGTTCCAGTGCCGAAGTAGAATACAGAGGTGTCGCTATGCGGTGGCTGAAACAACCTGGCTACAGAATCTACTTCTTGAGTTACATATACCATTACGGCGTGCTACTATGGTATATTGTGACAATGTGAGTGCTATCTACATGTCTGGTGATCCGGTTCAACATCAACGCACTAAGCATCTAGAGATTGATATCCACTTCGTTCGTGAAAGAGTTCGTATTGGTGACATTCGCGTCTTGCACATCCCTTCAGAAAATCAGTATGCTGATATCTTCACGAAGGGTCTTCCACGTCAGTTGTTTCTTAGTTTTCGTTCTAGTCTTAGCGTTTATTCCTCTCCCGCTCAGACTAAGGGGGTGTAATAGAATATATTTTCCCTTATTTACCGGTCACAGGATATTCTCATTGATTGACCGTAATCATAATAATATATATTGCCTAATATCCCTCTAAGGAAGATATATTTCCCTTATGATTATGGTCAGTCAATGAGAATATTCTGTGACCGGTAAATAAGGGAAAATATATTCTATTATAGATAAGTATCGTTACAAGATCAAAACGATGTATTCAAACATGTGTATCGTGCATCAAGGGTTATACATCGTACTGTGTCCCGTTTCTTTTGTATGTCACCATTCCCAACAACAATATAACTGAACTTTATTACTTACAGGAGCAGCAGCGAATATGCTGGGGAACGAAATTGGAATTCATATAATCCATATATCGACTTTTTCTTCAAAATATTGAGGATGAGGGTCATATTAGGACTGTACTCTTTGGTGCTACAATGTTTATATGGCTTAAGTTTTCAAGCCAGCTTTTTGTAGTATTATCATTTGAACAAATGTCAGTTCAAACATAAAAGTCAGTTCAAACATAAAATGTTGTTTCATTGGCTTTCATCTGCTTTTCTATCATTTTTCTTTTCTATCATTTTTGCGCTTAAAAGATCTTGGCAATCATGTGAATTGGTAGGAAGCTACTAGTTGTTTCAGTAGAACCTACTTCATGAACGATTCACTGTAGAGTAGTGGGGGTAAGAAAACTAATGTTAATAAAATTTAGTCCAATTATAGAACAATTCTGTGATTGTACTTGACATCTGTTGGGTTTTATAAGTTTTAACATATGTTCAGCAAAACCATCACTCTCGGGGATGTTCACCAAAACCATCACTCTCGGGAAAGTTGGAAAGGGTAAAGCTAGGGGTAAGAAGGATTTTGTTCAGCAATCTTGGCAAGTTCGCATGCCTTGGATATATATTATATATATTATCTATGGATGCAGTTCCTTCGATATTGGGTATATATGGTTATGCAGTGCCTTTGAGATAATATCATGGAGTATGATATGATGAGTATGTTTTAGAATTTGACACTTTTGAAGTTTTTTCTTTTGAGTTTTTTGGTTACGTTTTGGGTTATAGATTCGTGATTTGGCATAAATTCTCCAAAATTGATTATGAACATTTAAATTCAAAATATTAGTAACATTTTAATTGTTATGAATTATAATAGTCACAATTTTATGTGACACAGTAAACTACTATTATGGGATAAAAAAAGTAAAAATTACGGGACCTCCTATGTCATAAGACGATCCTGTAACCAGTGACTACCGAACAAGCAAGAGTAAACCGCTTAAAGCGTATGTATGTGATACTGGACGAAAGAAATAAGAGAAGATGTGGAATGCTCTTAAGCTCAGACAGGTACATACATACGTATAGTAATATTCGATATGCATTGTACATTTTGATTTTATTTTTATTTGGAATGGGAGCTTACAGTGAATAGTGTTGCCGACACGTCCAATTTTGAGTCACAATCACGCACACGGGTTGCCAAGCACTTAATTTCAGTACAGGTTGATTTTGTGTGCATTGACGAATTAAATGTATAGTTCTTTTCTTTTCCTTCTTTCTATAAAAAATTTCTGTATGACACATGATTACATGCATAATATTGCTATTTTATTTAACAATGATTCTACACGTACCACTTGCACAAAAACAAGGTAATAATCGTCCTCTCACATGAGGACGGGTCGCATGCACCTGGAGAACTGCAGGGGATCCTATTATTGGGCCCCATCATATTAAATTTGTGAGAGAGCACGGTTTTGGGCTTGTTTTTCGGGCGGTACATTAAGATTTTTTGTTTATTTAACTACTGGGAGTGTACTTGAGGTTAACTCTGTGTGAATAAAGCAATAATTGTTGCAATTTATAATTATGATGACTTTATGCTCAAGGGTGCGTGAGAGAAAAAGGAAGATACAGAAGAGAAGTGTTCCAAGGGTGGTTCGAACTCTGGTGAGCATGTGGAGTGACAAGTGGTCAAGCATACGAGTTGGATGAGATTTATTAAGACATTCATTTCCTTTTTATCTTGCATATTTATATGATTTTCTGTGGGATCATGGATGTCCATTTGTTTGTTTTTTGAGCAGATCGATCTCGGACATCCATGTTACACACACGTATAGATTGCGGAGCAATGCTCTGGCCTCTAGAGAGATCTGTCAAATTTGTTGATCCATCAAAGTTTAAGTATCCTATATGTTGTTTAAAGGGTGGCTAGGGTTCAACTTCCTCTTCTGAAACATGCTCTTGCTTTTCTCAAAAAATTCTGGATAAGGAAAATTTAGGAGATTGATTAGACTATATAATTATATGTTTAATTTTATGTAATCGGGAGGTCGACAGGTCCATGATGTTAACAAAGGTGGGCGCCCATACGTGTAAAAAATTCAAATAAGCAATTACCATACTATAGATGCATTGTTACATGTTTGTCCCAGCGTTTTAATCCTTTTATAATATTTTTAATAAAGTCTAATATCCATTCGTAAGAAACAGACCGGTGCATCGCACTGGTGAGAAACTAGTAAATATTTAATGGAGGCGTCTTGTGATGATGGTATGGGAAAAAATCATGTTCTGACACGTGTCTTTGCTATTAATTTATTTTATCAAGTTTTGTTTCCAAATATATAAAAGAAGTGTATCTTTGGTGAAAATACTGGTTATCTTAATTGGTGATATTTTTATCCTTAATAATTTTGATAACAGAATTTGTGAAAACAATTAATAGAAAAAGATATATCAAAACATGATTTGTCCTCCATGCCCCCATCAGAAAACGTCTCCATCAAAAATTTATCTCTTTTTTAATACATTTTCCATGTACTACCATCAACTCTTTTTTTTGTTTTTTTGTCTTGTTTTTGTTCTCCGTGCGAAATTGGAGACATGACTAATTTTATAAAGCCCGCTGCCCTCTTAGTAGATCAAATTATATTTTAAAATAAAAAAAAATAAGTAGTTTCAATCTCGGTTTATCTAAATTCTTTTATTCTGTGGTCAGTCATAAATATTTGATAGATGAATCTCTGAAAAAGTGATACCCTGCAATTTTCTCCACGGTTCCAAACCATAATTAAATAACAAAACCTGGAGAAAATATACCTTACATGATTTGGTTATAATTTTCCTCTATTCTTGTCTGAATATATCGTCTCTAAATTCTTTCCAAAACAATGAAACTCGTGAAAGATATAAAAACATCAAACCTATTTTTTTTGTTTAGATTCTCACTTTTCTCCACCATCTCAAATCATAGTTAGATAAAAGAAAGCTTATGGACAAGAAACAAATGAAACCTGAAAAATCAACAATGGCACCATGACTTTCTCTTTTTCCATCTTTATATACATGGCGTGTGTTCTCAGTTTTCTAGTCAAAACCATGATGGTGGGGGATACAAAAAACATGACCCGTTGGTGAATGGATGAAATATAGTAACCGAAATTCATTAGCTCACAAAGTGTGACCTGAAGTAAATCCTAGAAAACATGACTTGAAAATTTCTCATAAGAGAAATTCTTGTTGCTCAATTGTGATTGTAGCGGACATCTTTCCTTTCTTAGCCAATAGTCTATTATTGACAATGGTGAAATTTTTTATAGTTGGTTTTCATATCCATCGGTTGCATATATGTACTCACATTTTTATTCATGTCTCACCGTGTATCAGGAAAATAGATCATTAATGGATGCGAAGTACCAAATAGCTATTCTCAGTGGTAATGCACCCATGTTCGGGACTAACTCATAATACGTCAGGAAAATGGATAGACTGGAACCAACCCATGCCAACACACTTATTAAGTTTGGCACGATCCCGATACTTTGACAAGGAAAGGCGATGAATTTGTAATGATTGTTCGCACATCTATCAATTTAAATCAATATTTCAATTAAGAATCAAGTCCAAGTCATCGCCTTAACAAATGGAAACTAAAAATCGCAGACAATACGACTGCTGATCTCTACCTTCCTTCTCAAAATGTAAAGATTAGGACCATGAGTATAAATCTATATCTTTAGCTCCAAAAAATTACTTAATTACATCAAGCATGAGTCATAAGCCCAAAAAATTGTGTCCATGCAAAAAGAAACGAGAAAATCCGAAAATCATGACTTTACAATTCCCATGAGAGACGATTCTTTATTATCTCAATTGAGTTGTCACTCCAATGACATAATACGTACCTATTGAGAGCTAGAACTCGGAAGCATGAATTTGCAGATAATAGGATCAGTAAAATGAACCGAGCAAAAAAAAAAAGAAGGCTCGGTAAAATGTAGGAAAATATATGGGTAGCCAATCTGAATTGAGCTGACCGTTAATCCAAATAGAATTCAGATTTGGGCCTTTGGCCCACTAAATTGATGGCTAGTAAGGGACAATAAAATTTGAACCATGTTTTAGGTCATACAAGAAAATTCTAGGACATCAAAATGATTACCCTAACTAAGATGTGGTAATAAGAGGTATTCAAGGATAGGTAAATTATTTAGTTATCCTCAATTAATTTATTTATCTATGATTTATTTTGTCATTTAATTTAATTTATTATGTTTTTTCTCTTTTAGTTTTCTTTTTTTTTTAAATTAATCTTTTCTTTAAAAGTAAAAATTTGAAAAATTAAAACTTTTTATTTTAAAAATATTTACTAGTTTCTTAAGAAAATAATAGAAAAAAAATATTTAACTTTTAAAAAATATTTATTTTTTACTTTTTTTGAAAACATTTTAATTTAAAAAAAATTGAAAAAAAAGGAAAACTAAAAAAGAAAAAAAAATATAAGTCGATAGTGGCATCTTTCGTTTAAAAAAATAAAAAATAACAATAATAAATTAAATATTTTTTCCGGGGTGTAAACTATGAGTTATAGGTAAACGGATCGAGTCCCACCCTTTAAACTTTTGGTCAAACGGGGAAATTGATAAGGAACTCTACAGATGAGAGAGAAGCAGCGTGAGTTGCGGAGAGAAATTTCATGAAAGAGGTATGGAGCAGGGATAAAATTGATTCAGCTAGATCGCAAAAGCTTTGAGATTACATTGGAATATTTTGGAAACAAGGATTTAGTTAAAATTCTAGAGAGGGGATGGGGGGAGGTGGGGTTGAGCGTTTCGGTAGAAAGATTGGTAGTCTGGTTGATATCAAATCTTAAAACTGTTTCATAAAGGAAAAAACAAGGCGCAAAAATATGAGGAGACAAATGGGGATAATGTGTATGGAGTTAAGCTATATTCGAATGATGAATGGGAATATATAAGAGTTTCAAGGCAGGTAAAAGGGGTTGCAGACAAAGGAGTTAGCATTTGCATTCCTAGTGGAGATAACAGGAGTTGTTAGTCTATTTTGGCAGAAGTTTTGGACTGTTTTTTGGAAAAGGAAGGGCTGAAGAAGGTAACATAGGTGGTACTGAAGGAAGTTTATTTTCCAAGTCTGGAAACGTATGATGCTGTGAAGACGGAAGTAGTACGAACTGGTTTGGTGGTGTTAACAAAGAAGCTGAGCTAGAATTTGGTTGCAATCTCAATGAAAAGGGAGCTGGGGATTCAGAGATTCATCAAAATTGATGGATTGAATACGTTGGAAGGTGTGGTAAAACTGGAAGAATTGGAATGGAAAATGCTGTGGAAACCAAGAAGATGGTCTTTCAGGAGTGTGGATTTTCACTTGGCTATATGTGGAGGAGCTCCTAGGAGTAAATTTGAGAAAATGGAGGTGGAGATTATTAAGGAGAAGGAACCTGGAGTTTCATTTGATTACAGGAAATTTTTTGAAGATGTTCATTTGTTTAAGGTGAGGGGACTTTATAAAACTATGTGGAACTCTTCTGTTATTGCAAAAATTGGGAATGAGCTTTCATCAGGGGAGTTTTCAAGGATTGCAACGGAGACATTGAAGTTAGAGGGCTTTCATTATTTTAGAGTAGCAGTTGCAGGTGAAGTGGGTAAGGTTCCGGCGGTGCTGGCGACGGTGGTGGAAGAGGAGAAAGTGGTGGTGACGGCGGAATATCCTAACTATGTGGAGAAATCTAAGCTTACGGATTATTGACGTAATTTGGGGATTTTTGATGTTTCTGTTAAGGAATTTTCAAAATTCAATAATGCAGTAAACAGTAAGTTGGTGGCGCGAAATAAGGAGTCGGTTATGGAAAGTTCGGTACAAGGTGAGTTAGATAAGGGAGAGTCAGATTCTGTTAAGGAGTCAGCTAATTCAGATGGGCCGGAGGCGACTAGACAAGTGGGTGGATCGGATTAAAATGGGTGGGTTTACAAACCGAAAAGAAAGTCAAATCCAACAGATGGTCATTTGGTAATACATTGTCAAAATTCGAACGTTAGCTTTTTGAATTCAAATTTGGGGAACTCTTTTTCTCAATTGAATGAGACAAGACAAGACATAAATGAGGGAGATAATTTCAGAGCTGAAGATATGCAGGTGGAGGTAGGTCATGGGTATATTTAAGAAATAAATTTACTCTCAGAGATTGAGAATATAGTGGTGATGAAGCTAGGAGATGTTCAGTTATCGCATACCGAGAGCATGGAGAAAGTTATGGAAGCAGCTGAACTGATGTTGACGTATTGTTGTGCATATGGGGGTGTTTGTGAATGTGACAAGATGTTGTTAGGAGAGGTGGTTATGAAGCAGGTTACAAAGTACAAAGAAAGATTCAGAGAAGCTAATTTGAAGAAAGCAAATGAAGTAGCTGAGAAGATGGATGAGAATTGGTCTCAGGAGTTGGGTTTAGTAGATGTGGATAATTTGGGTCCTTTGCAGGTGGTGAATGATGTTCAAACTATAATTGAAGATGTTAATGGATCTTAAAATCATCGGTTGGAATCTTCGAGGGATGAATGCTTTTGACAAGATGAATGCTCTTAAGGATTTAATTTGGAATAAAAAATGTGATGTTTGTTTGGTGCAGGAAACTAAGATAATGAAGATGAATAGATGGCTAGTGAAGCAAGTTTGGTTTGATGATGAGTTTGATTGGTCTTTTATGCCTTAAATGGGTAGCAGTGGTAACAGTGGTGGTTTATTATCCATTTGGAATAAGAATAAAGTGGTAAAGGAGAATGAAAGAATGGGGATAAATAACATTACTACAGTCTTTACTTCTAAGTTAAAGGGTGACAAGTGGGCAGTGTGCAATCTATACTCACCTTGTGGGTACAATGAAAGAGCTGATTTTTGGAATGAATTGAAGGTAAGGAATTGGTGGAAGGGTCCAATTTGTTTTGCAGGTGATATGAATGATGTGAGGAATGATGAAGAAAGGAATAAAGGAGAAGCTGATAGTAGAAATAATTCTTTTCTAAATAATTTTATCATGTCTCAGGAGTTGATTGGTTTAGCATTGGTGGGAGGGGCTTTTACTTGGTCTGATATGCAGAAAGATCCTTTATTGTGCAGGTTAGGCAAGTTCTTGCTCTCTGTGGAGATGGATGTGTTAATTCCACATTCAATTCAAATTGCTTTAACTAGTGTAATTTATGATCATAGGCCTATCATGTTGGTGACAAAACCAAATTTTATGTGTAAACCTAATTTCAAGTTTGAGAATGGTTGGCTGCTGCATAAAGATTTCTTTAAGAAGGTGAAGGAATGGTGGGATGTTATGGAGTATCAAGGTCAGGCAAGCTTTGTTTTCTTTAAGAAGTTGCAGTATCTGAAATATTTTCTGAAGAATTGGAGTAGAGTGGAGTTTGGGTCAGTCAAAAGAGTGAAAGTTGACCTAACTGAGAAGATTGAACTTTTGGATCAGATGGAGGAAACTCATGTACTGACAGATAAGAAGTTTGAAGATAGAATGCATTTCTTATTAAATCTGAAAAATTTGAAGGCTACGGAGGCTAGGAAATGGCCTATAAGAGATAACCAAAATGATTTCAGGTGGGGGGATCCAAATACATCTTATTTTCATAGGTTGGAAAATGCAAAGAGGAAGAGAAACACCATTGCTAAGTTAGATATTGAAGAGGTTGAATGTTTTGATCAAGAGAGCATAAAAGTGGAGATGAAAAATCATTTTTGAGTCTGCATTTACTGAGAAGAATGATGTGGATTTTTCAATAGAGAACATTATTTTTAGTATGTTAGATGAGGAAGAGAAGACAGATTTGGAGAGAGACTTTACTGAGGAGGAAGTTTTTGAGGTGGTGAAGCATTTTGGTGCCAACAAATCTCCAGGTCCTGATGGATTTTCCATGGAGTTTTACAAGCATTGTTGGAGTATAATAAAAGAAGACTTTATGAGAATGATGGAAGATTTCAGTAGATATGGCTCTTGGGACTGGAGATTTAATTGCTCTTTTATTACTATGGTTCCTAAGAAGGAAGATTCATGTACTCCAAAGCATTACAGACCATTAAGTCTACTTGGGAGTGCATACAAGATTTTATCTAAGGTTCTTGCAAATAGTCTTAAGAAGGTGATGGGCAAGTTGGTGTCTGATTTTCAAGGAGCATTCATGAAGGATAAGCAGATACTGGATGGAGTTTTGATATTTGGTGAATATATTGATAGCAGGCTAAAAGCCAAAATTCCAGGTGTTCAATAGATATGGAGAAGGCTTTTGACAATGTGAAGTGGAAGGCTTTATGGAAGATTTTGGAGAAGAATGGCTTTGGAAGAAAATGGATTTCTTGGATGCAGTGGTGTATTTCCAATTCTCATATATTTGTGTTGGTTAATGGCATCTCTACTCAAAAATTTAAACCTTCAAAATGTTCAAGACAATGAGATTCTTTGTCTGCTTTTCTGTTTCTGTTTTTGTTGGTTGTTGAAGTGTTGTCAAAGTTAATTGAATATGCAGTTAAGAGAGGTCAATTACATGGCATTCAAGTGGTGGAGAATGGTGTTATGATAACCAACCTTCAATTTGCAGATGATACTTTATTATTTATGGATGTTATTGTAGATGAAATAAGAAGATTTTTGTTGATTTTGAATACTTTTGAGATTCTTACTGGTATGAAGTTGAATCTGGAAAAAAGTTTTATGGTTAGTGTGGGAGCATATGAGCTGGTGAAGGAGTTGGCTTTAGAGCTAGGTTGTAGAGTGGAAAAATTTCCATTCAAATATTTGGGTTTTCCTGTTGGAGCTACTACAAGAAATGCTATTGTTTGGGATGATGTAATTCAAAGAATGGAAAGGAAGTTGGCTCCTTGGAAAAAGAAATATCTTAATAAGGCTGGCAGATTGGTTCTCATTAGGAGTTGTCTTTCTAATCTTCCAATTTATTTTTTGTCTCTAATTAAAATGCCTGCAATGGTGGAGTTGAGATTAACAAGGTTGATGATAATAAAAGGGGTTTAGGAGTGAGGAATCTGAGATGTACTAGAAAAGCTTTGAAGGCTAAATGGATCTGGAGATATACAAAGGAGAAAAGGGCTCTGTGGAGAAGGGTTATGAGTATAAAGAAAAATTGGAGTGGGACATGTTATGCAATGAGTTAGGACCTGTGAGGCAGATGGGATGGATTTTATTGGTAATTTTTCAGTTAAGAAGTGCTATGAATTGCAGCCGGAGAATGAAAATGTTTGTGATTTTGAGAAGTTTCTTTGGAAGAAGAACATTCCACCAAAGGTTAGCTTTATGTTATGGGATTTTCTTCATGATTCTCTACATACTCTAAGTATGCTTAAGCATAAAGGAGTGACAGTCCAGTCTGAAATTTGTCCAATGTGTAACAAGGAGGTTGAAGACTCAGATCATCTGCTGGTGAACTGTTCTTATGCTTTTGAGGTTTGGTCTCACTTTCTCAAAGCTTTTAAGGTTTCCTAGGTGTCTCCGAAGACTGTGAATGGTTTGTTTAATGCTTGGAGATTGAATTGTCTGTCAGGGAGGTGTAGAGAAGTTTGGTGGAAGCTTATTTATGCTGTAATGTGGCATTTATGGAAGGAGAGGAGTAAAAGGGTGCATAATGGTGGCAGGCATAAGGAAGCTTGGGAATTGATCATGGTGGTGAAGAAACAATTGCTCTTTGGTTTTTTGATAAGGAAACTTTTAAAGAAATTTCTGTAAATCATATTCTTTTCCATTGGGATTCAATCCTGCACATGTAATGTGTGTGCTGTATCGATTCTTTGTTGTACAAATTTTCTTTTAATATAACCATCAAATTTTAAAAAAAAAATTTAGTCTTTTTAATAAATTTAATTTTTCAAAATTTTTTTTAAAAAAATTAAATTTTCTTAAAAATAAAAATATGAATAAGGACAGTTTAGGCATTAAATAAAATATATGGATAAGGGGCTTTTAGCATTACTATCTAATAACCTGTTTTTATCTTTATATGGTATGCCCTAAATTTTTTATGTATACCCTAGAACATGATTCTTAAATTTAGGAACTCAGTCCAATTCGAATAGGAACAACTAAGTCCAATTAACAGAATTTCCAAGTTTGGATTATTAACTTAGTTACAAAGAGTCCCGCAAATGAAAAATAAATAATGCGGCCGACCAGCCGGAGGGCCCGAAGGGAGAGAGCCCCTTTTATGGCTACTTTTTTGCAAAATGAAGCATAACACAAATGTGTAATTTGATAAAAAGATTGGAAATTGTTTGGTGCACCAATAGGTTAAGTTTCTTATAGTAGTGGTAGTCTTTGGGACCTGAAAAGCCCGAAATGCCCTTCCATTTTAGTCTAATTATTGTAACTCCATAGGGAAATTCCCATGGAATGAACAAATCAAAATTTTGTTTATTTTGCTCCCACTATGGACTCAACAAACTTGATAACGGATGGACAAACCAATAAATTTGATGGTTTGTTAAGCGCAATCATAGATTATCCACACATTTAATGAACAACCGCACGTACGAACTTGGTCCGTGCTATTCAAGTTAAGCCGCGAGCAGTTATTCTTCATCCGCGGGCGGTTCTTATACATCCGCTAAGTATTATTATCGTGTATATTAATATAACTCAATTCTATATTAGTTTTTTATATAATTCTTTTTTTTAATAATGTTAAAAGAATTATTGGTGGGACCATATTTTTATTTGATAATGTCAAAGAAATCATGGGTAGGACCGAATGATTAGATTTGTTCATTTTTCTCTGGTTTTCCATATTGGAATCACGTTTGTTCATCCACGTGGCTGAACAAAAAAAGTTTTTTTGATGATTACCATAGGAATTGCCCTGATGTATCCTATATTTTCAGGGTTATAACTGGCAAGCAAACTAGAATATAACATATCTAAAAATCCGTGCTTGGGATTTTACAAATTTTATCTTGTTGGAAAGACTTTAAAGATATTTACACAATTAGTACAAACAACAATTTCCAATTTTGAGTTTTTACAAAAAAAAAATCGGAGGTGTTTATTCTTTTAGGCACAATTTTCGAAAATTGAATGCATAGTCATTATGCAAACCACCACAAAGGATGCATAACACATTATGCAGCCATTTGTTTGGTTTATGCATCACACTAATTTTCCTTTGCAACTAATAAAACGATGTGCTCCTTCCATTTCAGGAAAAGTCATACACTTTAGACACAATTTTCGAAAATTGAATGCATATCCATTACGCAAACCACCACAAATGATGCATAACTGATTATGCAGCTATATTTTGATTTATGCGTCAATAAATTTTCCGTTTCAAGAAAAGTAATACTTTCACTCCGTTTCAGGAAAAGTGATACTTTCATATATTAATTTGGCTTATGTTGAGGTGAAAATGAATCTGTGAAAATATCTCTTTTTATGAAACGGAGGTAGTATATGCCAGAATATATCATTCTAATAAAATAAAAGATGCATAACGAATTACAGAGCCACCACAAATGATGCATAACAATTTATACAATTGTATTTTGGTTCATGCATCCACTAAATTGGTTATGCAACCACTAAAACGATCTATATGCCTCAAAAATAACATTCCAACCAAAAAAATGATGTATAACACGTTAAGCAACCAACAGTGTTTCGTTTTTCCTTGGTCGGCCTTCCCTATCGTGGAAGCGGTGTTCTAGTAATAGTACTAGTGCCGAACTGTTAATTATTTTATTTTTATTTTTCTTTAATCCATAAAAAATTTGGTGTTAAACGGTTAACGCATTGCAGAACTTATTTTCATCTAAAACTGGTGGGCAAGTGAAGATTCAAATTATCAAATTAAAATTACAAAATTTTTAGTTACCCGATCACACCAGTCGAACCTCAATTGAAATAATAAGTCTGAATACTCAAAAAAAAAAAGTAATGGTCAAATTAAACACTAAATTTGTTTATTCAGTTTTCAATTTTCTCCCCCATCTCAAACAAAAAGATAATTCAGATAACAAAGTTTTGAGTACATATAACAAATTTATATTTGGTGTTGATTTTTTTTTTTGAAGCATATATTTGGTGTTGAGAATGTAACATGGATCCACTTCTACAAATAGATTTCTCAACTTCCATTACAAAATGAGGAGTGGTAGAGGAATAAGAGCATGCCAAATGGGTAATTGGTGAATGTTTGAAGGATTTGTTTCCTAATATCTATAAAGCTTGTCAGAATAAACAAGCACCCATTACAGATATGGTTTGTTGAAAGTTACTCTAAATGCTAATGAACAAATGAAATGGGACTTATTAAGGAGAGATCTTGGTGATGTGCCAGTTCTGGTAATGGTGAAGACGAAGTGCTCATTCAGGACAATTTTTTACTAGTGCATGTTGCGAAACTATGTCAGGTAATATTGAAGCTTGTGCTTTTGAAAAATTCTTGTGGAAGAAGATTACTCCTTCAGAAGTGAGCTTCATGTTATGGGTAGTCTTTAATAATTCATTGCTAATACAGGATATGCTAAGCCATAAAGGTGTGAGGGTGGCTGTGCAGCTTGTGTTATGTGTAAATCGGAAGATAAACCTGCATATCATTTTTTCCTGCACTGTAATACATCTTTCAAAGTGTGGGATTACTTCATAAAGGCCTTCCATATCTCATGTCCAATTCCAGCAACCGTTTTTCAGTTTTTTTCGTCTTTGAACTACAATTAATGTGTTAAAAGGAAGATGTAAAGAAATGTGGAATCTTCTTCATTATGCCATCATTTGGAATATCTGGGAGGAAAGGAACATCAGAGTATTTGGTGGTAGGTCGAAGTCAGTTTATGAGTTGCTTATTCACATTAAACAGACTCTTGTTTTGTGGAGCTGTGAATCTGATACCTTTAAGTTTAATGATAGCTCACAAATCCTAAACAACTGGGAAGTTGTCATGCATATTAACCATGTATGTGTAGGCATCTTGCTTTGTATCTCGTTTGGTTTTCTCTTTAATATAACCCTTTTTTTTTCTAAAAAAAAATAATGTGAAATAAAGTAGCCAACTCCCTTGCAAGACAAGTTAAAATACTTGATATATCATGAATATGTGTCTCAATTTAGCGTTCATTGCATATTTTCATGTCTTTTGGGTTGGATCTAAGTGGGTATTGAAATTAAGAATAAAGGATGTATTATCACCATAACAAACTAAAATAAAAAGGAAAAAGTAAAAATCACATACAAAAGTAACAGACATTACAGTTTATCTGTATCCCTTTCTCCAAATACAATAAGGAAATTTATCCAAATCTAGAGTTCCTTTCACAGTATCATTCGGGTCTAATTGAATACTCGACCAATGTGGTGATGGCACAAGCAACACTGAAATTCTTCACAGGAAAAACACTAACCTCAATTTAAAGTGTCCAAGTATGAGTCCCCAAGATCATCAAGGTTTGTTTTAAAGGATCATTCCTAAGTTTGTTGTTTAAGGTTCTCAATTTTCTCCACCATCTCAAAAAATAATTAGATAACAAAAGCTAGAGGACACGTAACAGTTTTTTTTTTAAGTAAACAGTAACAACATGAGTTAGATATAGTTTCTCTTTTTCCATCTCTATAAATACTTCTCGGTGTTATAGACTCAAAATAATGTTTGGGAGGATATAAAAACATGACATTGGTAAAATGAAATAATCTCTCCGCCCCATTATTAATTGACCTATTTATTTTTAGATTTTGTCCCATAATATGATCCATTTCACTAAACAAGGGGATACTTCTAAAATTACAATTTTAATTGATTATTATTAGTATATGAAATATGTATAATTTGATAGACATGTTTATATTCGTTACGTAAGTGTTTTAAAATGGTTTTCAATGGTAAAAAATTTGCGGACATCCGTGGCATAGTTTGATAGATAAATCATTTCTAGATTTTACAAGTAAGGGTATAATTGTAAAAAAAAATACTCAAAAATATTTTTTTCACTTCCTTGCCTTAGAAATCATGCATACCTAAATTGGGGCCTATGCTATTTAATTGGGGCCTATGGATTTCTTCATCCAGCCAATAGAGAATGATAAGGGGAGTCTAAAAGATTGTAAAATTACTAAATTAACCCTTAATTAGTATAACACAAATACAAATACTAAATCATAACTTAATTAACAAATCCTAATCAATCAAAACTCATTTTATTTATCAATTTCCATAAAAATTAAAACTAAATCCTAATCAATCACAAACAACAATTAAAATCTAATTTCCTTTTGTTAAATAAAAAGAAAACCCAAAAACAGACAATTCAAGTGATTGAGTTAAAACCCTTTAAACCATTCCATCTAAGAGATACTTTACAACGATTTACCTCTAAATCTTTAAAATTCATTCATCAAGTTTTTTGAAAACCTACTCAGATTCGGTTTATATGTTCACTATAGTAATCCGATTCTGGCATTAATCGGTTTTTAATGTAAACCTTAATAACCCGATTCTGGGTTGATGTGATGAACATCAACTGCATCGGGTTACATTAGTACACACATTAACCGATTCTGGCTTCTTGTTAGGATCATTTTGGACCATATGTACTCCGATTGTGTAGTTGAAAATCTCTGTATACCAACAATCGGACTACATTATCGTCAGTATAAACCGAATCTGAAAAAGCTGCAGCAAACTACCTCCAGAATCAGACTTTATAAACATTTTAGAAGTCTGATTCTATTACAAATTTCATGAGTCCAAGTTACCCAAAAAAAGAAAACCACTTTCATTCATTAATCTTGGTTCAAGTTTGCAAAATACAATATAAGAAAGCGACAAAATATAAGCATTCGACAGATCAAGTTTTTAACGTAAGTAAAATACTCATTCCAACAAATGGAGACCATCGAATTGATCCGGCTTGATCAATTCCTCCCATAACCTCATGTTGGCAGCGTATTTTTTTAGCCACTCCTTGGTGACCTCAGTGACCTTGTTAAACTTAACTACCGGTGGTAATGGACAATCATCACGTACACTAAGACCGATACAATGTATGTTGTTAGGGTTGAATAAAACAATTCTCCGATCCTTAAGCGATTCATCCCAAATGGTGTATTTTTGTGCGCATGTATAACATGATCCCTTACCAAATAAATGAACAACGCAACTCCACGTTTCCGACAAGAGATGACCACATAGAGGCATACACATCCAATGCTCTCGGGTAATTGGTCCATTCCTCTTTGTCCCTTGTACTTTAGCAACAATTTTTTCAAAAATCACTTATTTGTCTTCTTTAGTTTTTCCTTCCCTCATCATCGATATGTAAAATTCCTTGTCTTCTTCTATGCGCAAGGCCATAATTTTTCTAAAATATTGATATTGGGTTAGGTTCTCATCGTCCGCCAAACTTATATGGCCTATTTGTTCTGACGCAACGTGATAACCACAATTCCCATTTGCATCCACGTCGTCGGTGGATAACACATAGAGCTTAATGATTTCAGGAAGTTTAGAGTAATACTCCTCGAATATGGTGTAACACGTTCGATGGGGTCTACCTCGTTCATCCCTAGGCGTGCTTCCATCACCAAGAGCGGCCCTTAGAGTCACCATAGAACCCTTTTGTCTTGCTTCTCCCTTCCATGCACGTAACCTTGATACTCGTGTTGTACTCGATTGATGTTTGTACCATAAGTAAAAATGCCACATAATGGGCCAAATGAGTGCTTGAATCATCTTTTGGCCCTCATCCAAGCCCGCTAACCAGTCAACCGAGGCAGCCCACCAGACTGCCCAGTATTACATGAATTCAATGACCAGTCAATGGTCAAATTCAACGCCTGGTCAATGGTCAAAGTCGACGCCCGATCAATGGTAAATGTCAACAACCGGTCAACGGTCAAAGTCAACCATCAGTCAATGTCAAGGCCGTGTTGCCGATGGTGCTGCCATGCAGTTTCCATCCATGTCGCCAATGGTGCTGCCATGCAGTTTACATCCATGTTGCTAATGGTGCTTCATGCAGTTTCCACTCATGTTGCCAGCGGTGCTGCTAACCAATTCCCTATCGCACTGTCAGCCAGCTTCCATCCATGATGCCAGCCATTATGCATGTCAGCCATCAATCCAGTCTGCCAGCATGCATAATTAATTCAGGAAGCATGCAAAAGCAGTTTCATGCAGAATTAAACATGGAGGCATGAATGAGCAGTTTCATGCGAATTGATTCAGGAGGCATGAATGAGAAGTTTCATGCAGAATTAAACATGAAGGCATGAATGGCAGTTTCATGCAGAATTAAACATGGAGGCATGAATGAGCAGTTTCATGCATAATTAATGCAAGGGAAGTAAATACCATTTATATTCAGGATATTATAAATAGAAGGAAGGGACTTCTGAAAAGGGGTGAGAAAAAGGGAGAGATAGGTAGCTAATAGAGAAAAAAAACCCATTGTAATTCCATCATCAATAAAACATCACTCCCCCAGAGGATTCGTCCGTGGATGTAGGCAAACCATGCCGAACCACGTTAAATTTGTGTCTGTCATTCGTGATTATTTTCTGTTATTAGCCCTATTTTCATCAACAACACCAGTTTAATCGTGTTCTGTGCCTACAAGTATTTCAATGCCCTGGAAAATTTGGATGCTTCTTGGTACATCAAACTTCGATGGGCTGCGTATATCAACCTTCGATGCTCTGTGGTACATCAAACTTCGATGATATGCGGGACATAAAACTTCAATGCCCTGGAAAATTTCGATGCTTCTTGGTACATCAAACTTCGATGGGATGCGTATATCAACCTTCGATGCTTTGTGGTACATCAAACTTCGATGATCTGCGGTACATCAAACTTCAATGCTCTGGAAAATTTCGATGCTTCCAGTTACATCAAACTTCAATGGGCTGCGTATATCAACCTTCGATGCATTGTGGTACATCAAACTTCGATGCTCTGTGGTATATCAAACTTCATCAAGGCGCCACATCAGCATTTGGGTCCAGTCAACGACCGCCACGTCAGCACCATGTCCGGTTAGCACCGGCCACGTCAGCACATATTTCCAGTCACGATCCTCCACATCAGCAACCGCCACGTCTGCGCGGTGGTTGTATCAACAGTGCCATGTCAGCAAGATGGTCTAGTCAGTGGCTGCCACGTCAGCATCTGGTCCAGTCAGCGCCTGTCACATCATAAAAATGTCCAGTCAGCAGTCACCACGTCAGCAATTGGGTCCAGTCAGCAACTGACACGTCAATAGTTGGGTCCAGTCATCAATTCGGTCCAGTCACTGCCACGTCTGCAATAGCACCTGCGCTTTGTGAAAATCTTGTTTCCTCAATAACTTCTTCGTTTTAAGTCCGAATGGAGTGATTTTGGGCTCGTTGGAATCGTCTTTCAATTCCCTACAACCTGGAGGTGAAAAAGCATGAGTTTGAAAAAAATTATTTTTTGAGGTTTCGAGCAGCGACATCATACACGGTCACTGACCACTATCAAGTGCAACCTATATATCATATTCAATGTTAGTGAATGCTATTGCGTTGAGTTTCTACCCACAACATGCGCGTGTGCAAAGTTCGTGAGTGCTGGTTCGATTCATAAACCTACATATCATATTCGGTGCTAGTTAAAACTGCTACAGTCCAGTTGCTCGAACTACTGTAGTCCAGTTATCCTCAGCATTGCTGCAGTCCAGTTGATCGTATTGCTGCAGTCCAGTTTTCGTCATAACTGTTATAGTCCAGATCTGCATTAATAGCTGCGGTCCAGTTCCAATATATAACTGCAGCAGTCCAGTTTTCATTCAACTGGTGAAATCCAGTCTGACAGAAAATCTAGTGGCTAAGTCGAGCCAAGTCGAGACGCTGAGCCAACTGACCAGAACAGGACGTTGTTACATAGTCGAGATGCTCGAACCGTCTTCTTCAGCATGACGTCGTCGTGGAGTTACCCCCCATTCACAAGAAAAATATCGTCGCGATTTTTCCCTCGAAAGTTCGTCAGCAGCATGATCGATCTCGAGTAACTCTTACAGTTCGGAAGAATTGTTGTCTGAAACGTTTTTGGTAACACAATGTTAGACAATCATCACCACTGAGATACAACAACATAGTCAGTTGACATCCTAACTGCGACATATACACAGAATTGCAATATCACATCTCATAAGGTACGAATACAATTAAATGTTTTTGCATCATTTCATGTAATCATGCATACTTTTGTTCACGGGGACACCTACAATGTGGAGAGAATTTTCACAAGCCCAAGCATGAGGAGATGCACACATCTCAATAATGTGTGAATCTGGAATAGTGGGATTGGCCCCCTGCGCGAATTCCAGATAGCAGAAAAACATTAACCCTATTCCATGCGCGAGGAAGATACAACAAGGTAGTGCACCCTTGTGCGAGCATTGAGCAGCATGACAATCACTATCTTCTTGGGGAGAGTTGCATGTAACTTCAATGTGACTGACCATCACTTGGGGGCGAGATATGTAACACCTCATGGTCTAAAATAAATCTCTTGGGGCGATCTGCGTAACACTCTATACGCTTGTGGGTGAGTTACATAGCACCTAAATGCAATGCGGAATTCAGCTTCTGAAAATCGAAACAAAAGCTTACCCAAACTTCTTAATCCTCCAATGAGTTACAAGATTAAGAGGGGGAGAGCATACACCCTAATATTTTGACGCAATTATTGCAATCAGTAATGTTAAACTACTACAGCTAAGTTGATCGAACTTCTTTAATCCAGTTCCTAAACAACTGTTGCACTAAGTTGCACGCAACTGATGCATTCCAGTTTTGCTCGTCCATTCTATACTCAGTTGGACGCAACTGATGCAGTCTGGTTTTATTTATAACTGTTACACTCAGGTTTTTCAAATTTTTTAATGTCAAATCCCTCAGCAGCTGCCGCAGTCCAGCTGATCGAAGATGCTGCAGTCCAGCTCTGCTTATCACTTCTGCAGTCCAGCTTATCGCATGTTGCAGTGTAGTCTTGCTCGTAGCTGCTGCAGTTCTGCTGATCGAAGATATTGTAGTCCAGCTATGTTAGCAGTTCCTGAAGTCCAGCTGACCGCAGTTACTGCAGTGCAGTCTTGATCGTCGCTGCTGCAATTCATCTGATCGAAGCTACTACAGTCCAACTATGTTCGCATTTCTTACAGTCCAGCTGACCGCAGATGCTGCAGTGTAGTCTTGCACGTCGCTGATGCAGTTCAGATGATCGAAGCTACTTCAGTCCAGCTATGTTCGCAGTTCCTGCAGTCCAGTTGACCGCAGCTACTGCAGTGCAGTCTTGATCTTCGCTGCTGATCACAGCTGCTGCAGTCCATCTATGTTCGCAGTTCAGGCAGTCCAGCTGACCGCAGCTGCTGTAGTGCACTATTGGTCGTCGCTGATGCAGTTCAGCTGGTCGAAGCTACTGCTGCCCAGCTGATCGAAGCTGCTGCAGTCCATCTCTGTTCGCATCCCCTGCAGTTCAGCTGATCGCAGTTGCCGCAGACCAGCTTTGCTCAAAGCTGTTACAACCAAGTTTTACCCAGGACAGTTTTTTGTGTCCTTCGTAGTCCAGTTTACCGCAATCACTACAATCCACCTCCGCAATAACTATTGTGATCTAGTCGACATCGCTGTTGCTATCCTGATTCATATAACTATCGGAGACATATAAAGATCGATGTCATATCCAGTAGCACAACCAAGACCATTGGAGGTCCAACAACATACAAAGTCTGTTACCATCTCAACTACTAAAGGATCACACCCTCTCGCTCGCAACTACGACAGTCCAGTTTTACATCAACAGTTACAACTCACTTTCAACACCACTCCACTCCAGCATCACGCTTCTGTTGCATTCTAGTTCAATCTTCAGTCCATTTCTTGCATACAACAACGATTCATGCCCAACTGATGCCCGTCGATCGCCTCAGCATCAGTAATCCACACTTGAGGGCGAGTTGTGTCATTGACTAAGGAAAACGAAAATTTCTTAAACTCCAACAAGTTGGAGGTTAAGAGGGGGCGATGTTTGTACCATAAGTAAAAATGCCATACAATGGGCCAAATGGGTGCTTGAATCATCTTTTGTCCCTCATCCAAGCCCGCTAACCAGTCAACCGAAGAAGCCCACCAGCCTGCCTAGTATTACATGAATTCAATGACCGGTCAATGGTCAAAGTCAACACCCGGTCAATGGTCAAGATCAATGGTAAATGTCAACAACCGGTCAACGGTCAAAGTCAACCATCAGTCAATGTCAAGGCCGTGTTGCCGATGGTTCTGCCATGCAGTTTCCATCCATGTCGCCAATGGTGCTGCCATGGAGTTTACATCCATGTTGCTAATGGTGCTTCCATGCAGTTTCCACTCATGTTGCCAGCGGTGCTGCCAACCAATTCCCAGCTAAGTACTCTATCGCAATGTCAGCCAGCCTCCATCCATGTTGTCAGCCATTATGCATGTCAGCCATTAATCCAGTCTTCCAGCATGCAGAATTAATTCAGGAAGCATGCAAAAGAAGTTTCATGCAGAATTAAACATGGAGGCATGAATGAGCAGTTTCATGCGAATTAATTTAGGAGGCATGAATGAGCAGTTTCATGCAGAATTAAACATGGAGGCATGAATGGGCAGTTTCATGCAGAATTAAACATGGAGGCATGAATGAGCAGTTTTATGCAAAATTAATGCAAGGGAAGTAAATACCATTTATATTAAGGATTGTATAAATAAAGGGAAGGGAATTCTGAAAAGGGGGGAAAAAACGGAGAGAGAGGTAGCTAATAGAGAAAAAAATCCACTGTAATTCCATTATCAATAAAACATCACTCTCCAAGGGGATTCATCCGTGGATGTAGGGAAACCATGCCGAACCACATTAAATTTGTGTCTGTCATTATTGATTATTTTCTGTTATTATCCCTGTTTTCATCAACAACACCAGTTTAATCATGTTTAGTGCCTAGAAGTATTTCTGGTTACAAAAAATTGACCCTCTTGAGAAGGAATGATTAGATTGATTGGCGCTTGACTCTCTTGGGAAGGAGCGATTGGATCTTCATGTTGCGAAGGAGCGATTGAATCCTCATGTTGCGAAGGAGCGCTTGTCCCGCTTTCTCCCTTCTTTGGTCTACCCCTTTTCCTTTTAGCCGGTGCCTCTTCATTATCAATGTGTGAAGGAACGTTTGAAACATTTGTCTTTTCCTGTGCGCTACTTGCTCCGCTTTCTCCCTGCTTTGGTCGACCCCTTGTCCTCTTAGTCGGTGCCTCTTCATTATCAATGTGTGAAAGAACTTTTGAAGCATTTTTCTTGGCTTGTGCGCTACTTGTACTGCTTTCCCCCATTTTCGGTCGACCCCTTTTCTTTGGAACCTTTGCATCTTCATATTTAGCGTATTCCTTCTCATGTAGACAAAGGATTATTTTATGACTCAACAACGGGTATTTTCCGGTACTCATTGCAACCTTAAACTCGCACCTTTCTTGCTTCCTATCCATGTTGGAAGGTGGTCTACCCGTCGGCGGTAGCACCGTTGGTTCTCCGACCGGTACCATATGGGGGTTCACGGCTAGTTTTAAGTCGTACAACAAAACTTTTCTTCCCAAGCCATCCTTTTTTTGCGAATTTCTCGATGATTTATTTTCCAATATCCGTGTTCACAAAGGATTCGAGTGGTTCTTCGGTTGGGGTTGGTTTGAAAGTAAGTTGCTTCCAAAGCGGATCAATGATCTCAAAAGGAATTCCTCGTTGGTACTTGGCGATCATTTGATGACACGGAAATCGGAAGGCCGTCGTCGTCACACATTTACATTTAATTTTTCTTCTCCCCATCTCCTTTTCCACACAATATTTGTAATCCTTCATCATGAAAATGATTTCCCAGTGATACACCCTATAGTTTAAATTTCTAATCAACCAATGGTGTTCCTTTTAGCTTGTGATGATTTTCATCATACTCTCTTCTATTTGAGTGGTTATCTTGATGATTTCGGCTTTGGTGTATTCATGGATGGCTTATTGTAATGTAACCACGGTGTTTTAGCTCCCTCGGAGCAAGCTTTTCAAATGTCCATGAGATCCTTCCGCGATTATTGTCGCCTCATTCTTGTAATGCATGTGTTGGTACGTGTAAGCAAACACAAATTTTTCCTTGTACGGATCCAACAATTCCTTTAAGCAATAAACCACACATTTCTGGTAATCTTTCTTCCATAGCCCAATAAAACTCTCCAAGTGGAATTCGAACTCGGGCACGGACATTGAGTGTACCATTAAATCCCAATGATGTTGAAAAGGATTCCATAGTATCCCATTTGCTTCATACTCCGATTTCCTTTTCTTCTTGTCCTCCTCTCTTTGTTCCGGAGTTAGTTTTTGAAGACGCTCATCTTCGGCCTTTTCACGAGCGGTACCTTTTTGTGGCTTTGGCTTTTAGATATGACCCCTACAACTACTTCTAATATTGCATTGTATGTTCCATGTGCAAATAAAATGCTTAACATCCGGAAAAACCACTCCAATGGCATTCATTAGTGCTTGGTCCTTATCTGTTACTATGATCCTCAGAGTTTGATCGCCACGGTATATCTCCTTCAAGGTCTCTAGCATCCAAGTAAAACTCACATCATTCTCTAGATTCATAAACCCCCATTCTAACGTGAAAGTTTGCTTGTCGGAAGTATGGCAAGCAATGTTTAATAACGACATATTGTACTTGTTGGTCTTGTATGTACAATCTATTAACAAAACTTGATAGAAGCATTGTGCAAACTTGATCATCTCCGGATGCGCCAAGAAAATACGAGTCACTTTTCCTTCCAATACTTGCTTCCTCATTGTGTATCCATGTTGATCGGATAACCATTGAGATTGTTCCATAACCGCTCTACCATCCCATAACCTCCTCCTAAAGGCTTCTCTTGCCGTGTATATTTGCCTCAAAGTGGACAAGTTATCCTTATCATCCTCCTTAATCTTCCTAAGGATATCACTTGGTTTACATGCTTTCATCGACCTTACCGTTTCCCATTGATGTGGTTTGAACCCACAAACGGCCGCGTGTCCAACAAGAGATTCCGGATCATCATGATTATGACAACATTTCAACACTTTAGAGAGCTTGTATACCTTACTATCATAGGGTTTCTTGGGTGTATTAACTATAAGCTTAAACGGGAAATCATGCTTCTTTGATTTAGTAATGTATTCCTTTGTCGTCTTCTTCACGTACAGTTGTTCTTTGCCCAGTAACTTTCTTACTTTCCACCTCTCTCACAAACAAATTCCAAATGATATTTACTTGAATGACGGCCTAAAACTAACGCGCATTTAATCTCTATTCCCTTGTATATAAACCATTGCTTTGCATCTTCTCTATCTTCCCATTCCAAATCGGTGAAATAGTGGGCAGAGGTATCAGGACCCAGCAGAGATACGACTTCGGGTTCATCTTCTTCAAATGCCACAACAATCTACAACAAATATCAAGAAGTTGAGGATTCAAAATCGGTTTATAAGTTACAGTCAATTAAACCGATTATAAGTAATCGGTTTATATGTGCAACTATAAAGACCGATTAAAGAATTGTCGGAAAATTTTCAGAGTCTACAATCGGTTCACGTTTGGTGTCATATAATCCGGTTTTGGTTCACATTTCTCCTGGAACTCCAAAATCGGATTACATATGAACGAAAATAAACCGATTGTCAACTTTGTGTATTCTACGAGATTATTCAAGGGAAAAAATCGGATTATGCACATCACCAACAAAAACCGATTCTCGTCACGTACCCATTGCGCCAAAAATTTACTACAATCGGTTTATTTGGTGATGAACAAAGACCGATTCTTGTACCCAATTTGAGTATTTTACCCAGACTCGGTTTATAGCATGCTATTGAATAAACCGATTCTGAGTTAAAGTTTTGAATTTTTTTCCTTATTTGGCAATTGGGACATGCAAATACATTTTTGTAGATCGTTACAACTCATACCTGTTTATTAGAAACATTATCATCTTCTTCCTCCCGACGAAATTGTTCTTGTGCTTGAATAATATCCTCAAGTATTCTTTGGTTCACTTTCTCTTCTTCATTCGACAAATTATCCAATTCGGTAGGATCGAAATCATGATAATCTGATGCACCCCCTCTTCATCACTACTAGAGTCTTTATCATCAGTATATTCTTTCATTTTTGCTAAGAAAATCACAAACCTAGTTTTTCATTTTTTTCATCTACTGCTTTCCCTCCAAAGCTTTAAGAAGAAAAATAAATTTCTACTCTAATCCAAACATTATAATCCCACTCAAACACTTATTAATTTAATAAATATTAACTTAATTAATCATCACTAATTTAATAAGGGTATATTAGGCATTAATATAGATACTGGATAAGGGGCTTCTACAAATTACTTTCTAATGACTCTATTTTGTCATATAGTTATAGGCTCCAATTAAGTGACATATGCCTCGATATAGCCAGATATTTAAACTAGATCATCTAATAATGGGAGGAAAAGAGTACTTGATTGATATAAAGTACCATAATTTATAAGCCCCAAATAACGTGGCTACAGAAAAAGACACAGGTGCCCATTCAAAAATCATGCACTTCAAAATTTCCATGAAAAACATTTATTTGTTTGTTTTTTATGATTGATAAAGAAGAATTCATTAGATCAAGAAAAAAAAGGCGTACAAGAGATAGTACCACCCCAAGTGGATTATAACAAAAGAAAAAAGAAAAGGAAGATTGTACAAGAAAAGCAAAACAAAGCTAAAAGGGGAAGCTAAGCTAAACAAAGCAAAATTACGCGGCTTGAATTAGAAATATTCAAACTAGAAGTTTTGGGTCTTTCAGTATTGAGTTTTCTTGAATCTGTTAAGCTCTTTACCAAGATGAACTTTTAGATATATCAACGCAAGCTCGGTCCGTGTGTACAGGCATCTAGAGGTATAAATTGGGAAGGGCCAGCACGTTTATGGCATAACACAATACGTTAAAATTCGAGCACAGTACGGTACAACATGTGACCTGCCCAGCACGGGCATAACATGTTTGTTTAATGTGGTGTGATGTGCCAGACAAATAAAATGATCAGCACGGCACAACATGCGGCACGAGTTAGCACGCGGCACACAACACGGCACGCGAAGAAAGCATGCCACGTCATGCGTAAAATACTACACAATACATCACATTTGATGCATATTTCACAAAAGAACCATTGTTTTAGCCAATTTCTGACATTTTATTTTCGTTATGCTAATTTATTTCTGTAATACATGTACTAATTAAAATATCTCAAAAATATTTATTTTGGAAAACATGAAATAAGTGTGCTAGCACAGGACAACACGGTACAACACGTTTATTTTTCTGGCACATCATGGCACGGCACGCCATTTAGCACAGCACAGCATAACACGTCTGAATTTCTGACACAGCCCATCACAGAACGCAGCATGCTAAGGGCAATTCCTTTGGCAATGGCCAAATGAAATTGTTTGTTAAGCCACACGGATGGCCAAACTGGGTTTTCCACTATGGTAAAGCATAAGACATTAGATCATTAGGCGCGCGGACAAGGTAAAAACGGTGGCGTTGGAAGAACCAACGCAAGCGTTGACGAGACAACGGTTGGCCAACGCGCGTTGACAACACAACCGTTGGCGTGTGAATCACCAACGCGGGCGGTAGAACCAAAATCTTCAACGTTCGACTCACGAACGCCTATATTTGCAACGGTATTATTTCACCACTATAAACTCGTTCTACGGATTTCGTTTTCAGTCACACCACTCCCATTTCTGTCTTTTAAAACTCTTCTAAATCAAAAATCTATAATACAAAACATCATGGATTTTTGAGCTTTGACGGTTGGATAACATTTTGAGAGACAAACATTGCTTCCGACCATCCCAACCTCATCCCAACCATTTACATCTAACAGCCGTGGTGTTTGTAATCCCCTTTAATTATGATGCTAAAATCTATAAGGGCAAATTAATAAAGTGTCCTGCTTCAAACCATATAATTAATAAACCGGCCAAACTTTTAAATTCTTTTAGAAACTGGCCTTTCTGTTAGAGTTGACACCTGGGCCCACCAGATCGGTCAGCTGCGTTGAATAAGTCAAACTCGGTAGGAGAATTTACGACTGTGCCCTTGCCCATTTAAAGACCCGTGTGGTCTCTCACCACAATTTCTCTTTCTCTCTCGTTCTCTTTCTCCCTCGTTCTCTTCTCCCTCGTTCTGAAACTAGGGTTAGGTATTGAAGCTGTTTGAAGCTGGTGTTATTGAAGTTGTTTTTGCTGAAGACATAGATGTTAGCAGAAAGACCAGAGTGTATTTGGAAGAAAAGTTATACATATTTAGGGATTCAGAGATAGTGGTGATACAGTGAAGATGAGGTACAAACCGGGATTGAAACAGTCTGAATCAAGGTAAGATTAACGAAACCCGTGACTTAATATATGATGAAAATCATTGTATTGATAGTTAATTAATTTAATTGATCGATTGATTTTTAGGGTTTCTGTTTTTTTTCCTTTGTAATTAGGGTTTATTTGAAACCAAATTTTTATTGTTTAATTGGGGTTTAATTTTCGTGATTGGGTGTTTGATTTTAAGTAATATTGCTTAATTAGGTTTTCATTGGGTTTTCATAGGTTTATATCTGATTTTGTTTCATTTGTGTTGCAGTCAGTTCAAATTTAGGAATATCAGTGTATATGCGGAGCCAAAGAATGAGACTTTGGTATTTCCTGATTGCCATAGAGATGAAACAGACTTGATGACACTTAAGTATATGGTGTATAAGGGTTTGTCTATGGATGTTAAAGAGAAGTTTAATTTATATTGGTTTAAGGAAGAATGTCTGCCACTGCCATTGTTAAACAATGATGATTTTGATAATTTTTGGGAGGATTCTTTTGTAAATGAGGATGGATGTATATGTTTGTGGATGGGGATGAAAGACACAGTGTTTGGGACTCCAAAGACTACACCAAAGAAGAAGACAGTTAGTAAGGGAACCACCCCTAGAAGATCCCCAAGGCTAAATAGTGTGGATAAATCAGTTGAAGGTGCATCAAGAAAGCTGAGTTTCATGGATGTGCCCATATCCAAACATTCTCAGGCTAGTAGCAGTGGTTGCAGTCAGTCAAAAGCTACAAATGAAGTTAAGTTTGTTGAAGATGTGGACAATATTCAGCTGGAAAACACCAAAGAAGATGAATGTCACCCAATTGAGAATCCAGAAGCTCCTCCAGTATATGACAGTGATGAAGACATTGAGTATGGGTCAGATGAAGAAGAACAAGAAGAGAAAGAAGAAGAAGAAGAAGAAGAAGAAGAAAAAGAAGAAGAAGAAGAAGAAGGAGAAAAAGAAGGCAAAGAAAAAGGTATATTTCATTTATAACTGATTTCATTTATTTGCATTTGTAACTTATTATATGGTACTGATGTTGATCTTGAATGTGAAGGTAAGGATGTGGATGAAAGACCTGCTTACATGGATGACTTTGATGATGATTTTGGTCAGTACATGAAGGGTGAGCATGATGTAGATCTTTTCCCTGAAGAAGAAGTTTTTACTCCAGTAGATCCTAGCAAAATGGAGGTAAAAACTAGATTTGCAAATAAGGAAGCATTTAAGAAACATCTCAGGGGTTATTGTGTTCTTAATAAGTGTCAATATATTTTGGATAGAAGTGCTCCCTCTAGAATTAAGGCTGAGTGTAGGTTTAAAACAGAACATGATTGTCCTTGGTTTGTGTATGCTAGCAAGAAAGAGGGTGAGAAGACTTTTGTTCTTAGGAAAGTGAATTTGGAACATAAGTGTGAAGGGGATCCCCAAAATAGGAATAGATCTGTTGATCCTCATTTTGTAAAGGATTTTGTTCTTGATCAGATGAAGAATAAGCCTAAAAAAGTTGTTCCAGACCCTTATAAAATCAAGGAAGACTTCTTAGCTGAAAAGAGAGTAAATATACCATATCAGTGTGCATGGAAGGCTAGGAATCTAGTTTTAGAGTCATTATATGGGAACTATAAAGAAAGTTACAATGAAGTACCAGCATTCTGCAAGATGTTTACAAAATGCAATGATGGGTCTGTTGCTAAGTTCACTTTTGACACAGTGAATAACACCTTTGAAAGCATGACACTCTCATTTGAACCTGCAATGAGGGGTTGGCGAAAAGCATGCAGGGGAGGTATAGGGCTTGATGCCTGCCATCTAACAGGGGAATATGGGGGAGTATTGATGGCTGCAACTGCACTTGATGGACAGAATGGGTTAGTAATGTTAGGAATTATGGTATGCAGAGCTGAAACAAAGGAAAATTGGATCATTTTTTTGAAGCATTTGAAGGATGCAATATTAGCACATCCAGTGAAAGTGGCTTTCATTTCAGATAGGCAAAAAGGTTTATTGGAAGCTGTTGGTATAGTGTTTCCTGGCCATCACCACAGATACTGTTGGAGGTAACTTTCTTGTCTAACTTTGTTTCTTGTTTCTTTTGTTTGTCAGATCAGATAAAGACCATATGTTAATTGCAATGTGTTAAAATGCAGACATTTATACAAAAATTTCAAGAAGGATTACAAGGGTCTTGAATTATACAGTTCTTTATGGAATGCAGCAAAAGCATACAAAGAAAAGCATTTTCAGGTTTGACAGTTCACAACAGTTCTTTGTTATTGGTTTTATGCACTATTTGACAGTCAAGTTAGCTAGTTTTTGATTGGCTGTGCAGGAACATTTTGACAATATTGTGAAACAGAGTGCTGCAGCTGGTGCTTATCTCAGTAGAGAAGATCCTGCTACATGGTCCAGGGCCTTTTTTAACCCTATTCACTGTTGTGAACATATGAACAACAATTTTTCAGAGTCTTTTAACAATATGATCAACAAGATGAGAAATAAACCAATTATAATGATAGGAATAATGTATGCTAACTTAGTGATGGGTACATGGTACAATAGGAGGACTGAATCTGCATCATGGGTAGATGG